>NC_088649.1:5785034-6232534 GCF_964019385.1 Sycon ciliatum | reverse complement strand
TGCGGTTCTTTGATATCTGTTTTATTCTGCTTGGTCACAATTAGTAGCTGTCAGAGGAAGGGATATGATATGGGTGTGTGTTGGTCTTCTTGTGTCAAGTTTATAAGAAGCGTATCCTTGTGTTTATTATGAAATGATGAGACACATGCCAGTTTTCAACGCTTTTGCTTATTCCTGTATGTGTGTGTGTGTGTGCATGCGCATGTGTGTGTGTGTGTGTGTGTGTGTGTGTGTGTGTGTGTGTGTGTGTGTGTGTGTGTGTGTGTGTGTGTGTGTGTGTGTGTTTCTGTACGTGTGCATGCATGCATGTGTGAGTGCGGGCGTGCTTGAGGAAGGGATTTGTTGCGGGAAAGTTTGGTTAGTCTCCTTTTGTAAGTGCGCAAGAAGCATATCCAATCCTGAATGATGGGGCACTTCAGTACAGACTTTCAATATTGTTTGGTTAGCTAGTCGTATTACTTTTACTTGTGTGTTTGCTTTACTTGATCCGACTTACTAAAGGGGAACGTATACCCTAAATCAAATTTTCAGCAGTTGTAGTCTTCTGGGTGCTGAGTCGAATGGTTCTATTCCAAGGAAGCTAAGACACTCCCTTCCTCCTTTTTTCCCAATCGAACTCGTGCACTTCCACCGAAACTAGGTGACAGCGTTCCTGTCACTCGGGTTGAACTTTTGAACCTTTGAGTTGAACCTTACTGTGACAGTTTTAGCCTGCAGGCACGGTGACCAGGCGACTAGTGTACGCACGAGCACGTGGCCGCTTGCTCACCCGTGTTGGATTGGGAATAATGGCCGAATGCTGCATCGCAGCCTTTTGGGACTAAAACCAATCGACTTAGCGTCCAAAAGACTACAACATATGGACCAATCGCGGTCATCCGTCCTTTTATAAGAATGAAACGGCGCTTTTAGTGACTTTTTGCATACGAATCCCCATCTAGTAGGGCCTAGTCATGGAGTTTCGGTGGAAATGCGCGAGTTCGATTGGGGACAAAGGAGGGAGGGAGCGTCTCAGCTTCCTCGGACCAAGACCATTCGACTCAGCACCTCGAAGACTACATGACTGGTGAAAATTTGATTTTAGGGTATACTTCCCTACCCTTTGCTTCCGACGTCTACCAAACAAATAGAATAATCTCAGGATGGAAAAAACTTCCCAGCTACCTGACACTGTCCTTCGGTTGTCGATTAGTGATGTTGAAGAAAAAATGGCTCGAACTTCAAAAGAGGCAGCACCTCAAACTCTTAGGTGACTCAAGCGCATCGTGTTCAAATTTCGCCGTCAGAGGATGCCTGATGCTTCATGCGCAACATCGAGAAGGCCAGGTGCTGATATGGAAACCCCAATGTGGTGGAAACTTGTCACGGGGAACAAGACACTCCTAAGGGGTCATTCTGGATTGCCTCGTGGCGGATTGGAATGGCTGCAGTCGCTGTTTCCTGGGCAGAATTCAGCAAACACGTCCCCCAGAAACTCGTGCAGCAGAACAAACATCGCTTCGTCCATGATTCAGTCCACTGATCTCTCTCGCAGTCGCTCACGATGTAGGTGGCAGACGAATCAAGTTCACGAAAAAAATCACCGAGAAGCTTAGGATCGAAATAACCAACTGGCCCTGGGGTCGCCTCCGATCTCACGCGAGAAATTGGCTGCGAAATTGAAACAAATAAGTATACGGTACGTGGATTGTGCGGAGTTCTCGGAGCCGCAAAGCGTGAAGCTTATGTCTCCAATGGCCCACCGGTTCGTGCAACAGGGATGAGCGCGTATGGCTTGACTGTATGACTCAGTACGCGTCACACGGTGATGAGCAGTGTTTTTTTAAATTCGTGATCGTGTACCTGTTTGCCTCATTCGAAGGTATCGTTGGAACATCGGACAAAAACACCTACATCCACCATTCTGGCAGTCGTACTGCATGAGGAAGAGGTAAAGGCGATCATCAAAATCGGGCCTATGGAGAGAAAAAATCAAGGAAGCGCAGCGTAGCTTGGAGCATGGAATGATATCCTTCGGTACTTCCCTGACACTGTTGTGGAGGTCTGGAACAAGCTCCCGCAGTGCGTTCTGCTGAACCAGCCAACAAGGAAAGGACTGCAGACGTTCAAAGAAAAGGTCAACGCCCACCTGTGCCTTACCCGCTGGGAGTGGGCAACGGACAGGCTATGAATCAAAGAAAAAAAGGCTTTAACTCTGTACCCTCCTCCATTCACTTTGTTGGCTCTCGGATAACTTTTTATTGTGCATACTTTTCCCCGTAATCCCCCGTTATCTACCCCCCGCCCTCCCCCCCCCCCCCGTGTATTTTCTGTAATCTTTTGTTTTTGTGGAGCGCTTGGATTGAGACCCTATGGTCGGTCAAGCCGCCCCTGCCTCTCCCCACTCCTGCCATTCCATATGTCTCATCGCTACCTTGCTGTTTTGTGGGGCATCAAATGGTGTGAGGTTTTTTGTAAAAAAAAGAAAAAATGTCGACGTTTTGCAAGGTATGGTATGGTATGGTATTTTAATTTTAATTCACCAATCGAACAGGTATATCTGCCTTCTTGCCGGGATGGCCAGAGCCAACCACGGCTCCTACTAATTGATGAATATGATAATGTGAAGCAAAAGAAAAGAAAAAAATGGTACTTTGTCAGCTATATATTCCGAACTAAAAATATGGAGAGGGCAGTATGTGGATTCCATATTGAAGGGCTATGGATGGTGAAGATGCTTGTGTTTTATGATAAAAAATATAGGGAGAGAGAGACAGAGAAAGGGTTAGGGTTAGAGTGAGAGAGAGAGGTGACATACTTCCAGATGTGTCTGGAGACACCAGCAGCGATGAATACTAGAAGGTCATCACAAGAGACGATACAGTAGTAATCTATCTACCGTCTCTGGGCTGATTTTTTAGTTCCGGTGCTCATGTGTATATACCTTATTATCTCTATTACTGGAGTACAAGCGCAGTCTCTTGTAGAAGCCCAGTCTCTATTATAAGCGCACTCCAACAGGGCTTCGAAGATATACCAGCGCAGTCTCCAATATAAGCGCAGGGCTTATATTGGAGAACTGTATGGATAATGTCCATGCATGTGTCGTCACGGGTTTGAGAACCGTGAACGAACTGCCTCTACGCTCCTCGCCACGCCACACAACAAAGGACCACTACAAATTGTTAGAGAGCTTTTTCTTCTACTTCATTTCAGTAGGCGACTGGGGAACTCATAAAGAAGAACCAACACTGACAACAAACGACTGACGACTGACACTGAGACAAGACGAGACAACAGAATATATTATAGTGAAGGCGTACAACGGGGACAAGAGGAGCAAGTGTGTACCAACGGGGACAGAAGACGGTGTAGCCGCATGTACGCAGGAGTCAAAAACAGCGCAGCAGCGTGTACCACGACTCAGCAGCATGTGCATCAAAGAGACACAAAAGCAGCCACATGTACGACAAAGAGCTACACGTGCAACCACATGCAACCACAACGAAGAGACACAAGCGCAGCCACATGTACAGCACATGTTTGACGTCACACATCACATAAACACATGTTGATTTCTGTGTTAAAAGTCTCTGATCCCCGTGATCTAAAGTTAGTTCAGACTCATTCAGTGTAGATCTACGAGGAAGCACAAAACTGCAGTCCTGGAACCCATGGTACCTGCTGGGAAACGTTGTGCTACTGGTATAATGAAAAAATAATAAGCAATGCGCATGTACCAGGTGGTTCAAAAATTATAAGCCCAGTCTCTTGTTGAAGCACAGTCTCTTAAATAAGCCCGGGGTCCGGACTGGTTGAAAAATATAAGCGCTGGGTTTATAATAGAGATAATTCAGTATGCTCGAGTATTGAAGTGAACTGTTATTACCCATCAGCACTCGGCCGAAGGCCAGCAATTGGCACCCACCGGGCTAGCATCCAGCCACCAAAGGTGGGGCCATGCATCATGTGGATATTAAATATGATGGTAGGTAAACAACAGGGAGAAACACACAATACTCTTTTTTTTAACCCTTTACCGTTTTAGGTATTTGTACAGCAAAAACCGACCGTCATTGTTCATGCCATAACTTTTTTATTTTTCACTTTTATTATGTACAAAATGGGGTGATTCTGAAAGTAAAAACCCTCAGGAATGCGATGCAACAACTTTCAAGTCCAGAAAACGAACACAGATTTCACTATTTAGCACTAATAATTATTAATTGGATTTATTGCCGATCGGGCAAACTGTTGCAATATGCAATAAATCAGATCCTTGCACTGGAGTGGCTCCCTCAGGTAAGTGGATACCAGGTTCGTTCTCTGGGTGGAATGCAGGAGTGTTACCAGTCACAGCGGTGTCAGCATTGTCCCAAGCCTTGCAAATATCGACTAGTGCAGGTTGCACCGCTGGCTGTACATAGTACCTGTGCACCACGACCTCAACCCTGACGACGGCCTATTCCACGGCCGAATCCTCTCTCTCTGCCACATCCCCTTCCACCATTAGTGGCACTCATCTCAGCGACACTGTCGTCGTCTGTGACATCCATGTTACTCTCACTGGCGCTGCTTTCACTCGCCATGTCATCGTCGCGGTCGTCGTCAGAATAAATATTTTCAACAGGATTTTCTGGCTCCACAAACTCATCTTCGCTGGATGAGGCAGCGACAGAATCGTCAGGAAGGGTCTCCAGAAGCGAAAAAGCTTGCTCCGCGTCCATGGCTTGCACAGCAGGGCAGACAGTCGCGAGGCCAGCTCAAGCAAAAGTCGAAATAATCTGCAGGCAATACCAAAAGTCGCAGGGTACGCACTTTTCCCAAAGCGCATTTTTCAAGTCGCGATTTTCGCGATTTTTTATATTGCATCACACAAAAAAATTGTCGGCACCCTCTGCGCGTACATCTTGGCTACCAGTAGGGAAAATCCCAGCTCTCTGCGGTGAACCAGTCCAGCGCTGTGCGCATAGAAGTCATCGACCGCGAGCGGTCGAAATTTGTACGTACAAACGGTAAAGGGTTAAATATCGATCATAGGAAACACTAGAGGGTTTGGAGGAAAATAGGACCGAAAGAACTCCACCACCCACCCCAGAGCATTACAAATCAAGGACCTCCCGCAGGATAGCTGCCGAGCCAAGGAGAGCATTCTTTTGCAATTCAGACACAGAGCAGTAGCTGGTGATACCTATGGTGTCAAGGTATCCTGGCAACTGTGTGGAAAAAGTGCCTAAAGTTCCATATACCACAGGAACAATCTGAGACTCAACTTGCCGTAGGCGATGTACTTTGCAAACAAGAAGTAGAAATGAAATGAGACGGTGAAACAAACAGACATCGTCACGTTACTATGGCTGCCGGTTTTCAACACTTTTGCTTACTCCTTTTGTGTGTATTTCTCTCCATGCATGTGGGCGTGTGTGCGTGCACGCGTGTTTGCTTGCTACATGACCGGGACATTTGTTCTATGCTTGATGTTGGCCTCTTTGCAGTGGGAGAATTTCGTAAGTAACAGTGATAGCTGTTCTGTGTATTTACCGTGAAAAATGCCGGTGTTGTGCCCAATCAATCAATTTTGTAAGAATAGGATGGGTTTTTATAGAAACGGATGATAATTTACCATCAAAGACATATTCAAGTCATTGATAAGTCCATTGCGCAATGACGTAATTTGTACCATAGACACCCCAGACATCCACCTGGGCATGGTCGTCTGGGGTGTTGAACAGTGCATTCCTGATCCCAGTGTACTCACATGCATTTCTCATACCTTCCACATTTGGCAATGCGCAATGGGCTTATTGATGAGGGTACTGGTGGTTTGTTCTAAGTACAGTGCTGCCATGTCAAAATTGTCCCAGTGTATATGTATTTTAGCAGAGGCACAATCTAACACACAGCCTGGCCGCAAAACATTGCCAAGGCATTGTAGTACCCAGCACTAGTTTCTAGTACTAAGGATGAATTCCATCGACAAGCACGGTTGTATATTGTGTTTACCTCCCCCCCCCCCCCCATTCATCGCTGCTGGTGTCTCCAGGCGAGGACGTCCGTTCTTGGATGTAGGTTGCCCACCCTCCAGAGAGCTGTTTCGCTCATCCAGACCTCCTCAGTGGATGTATAATGAATGAATAGTAGATAAAGGAATGAATACACACAGTTGTGCACTTTCTACAGAGAAAAGTAGCATACCCAAAGAAGGTGATGGTGACGAAAGTTCTAAGGGTAATGACAAAATGCACAGTGCTGGTGCGACATGCATACCCATGGCGCTAGAATTTAAGGGGGTAGTTAAGGCAAAAATTAAAATTTCACCAGTTGTAGTCTTCGGAGTGCTGAGTCGAATGGTCTTGGTTCGAGAAAGCCGAGACGCTCCCTTCCTACTTGAATCCCAATCGAACTCGCGCACTTCCACCGAAACTGGGTGACTGCACCCTACTACATGGGGATTTGTATGCAAAATGTCACTAAAAGCGCCATTTCGTTCTTTTATAAGCACGGATGACCGCGATTGGCCCATATGTTGTAGTCTTTTGGACGCTGAGTCGACTGGTTTTGGTCCGAAAAGGCTGCGATGCAGCGTTCCTCCTTTATTCCCAATCGAACATGGTTGAACAAGTGGTCACGTGCTCCTGGGTGCCCAAATCACCTGATCACCACGCCAGCAGGCGACAACTTTCACACCAAGGTTCAACTCGAGTGACAGGACTGCACCCAAAAAAGGTCAAACAGGCTAGTAAGTTGTACCCTGCAGGCACGGTGACCAGGTGACTGGTGTACGCAGGAGCACGTGACCGCTTGTTCAACCATGTTCGATTGGGAATAAAGGAGGAACGCTGCATCGCAGCCTTTTCGGACCAAAACCAGTCGACTCAGGGTCCAAAAGACTACAACATATGGGCCAATCGCGGTCATCCGTGCTTTTATAAGAACGAAATGGCGCTTTTAGTGACATTTTGCATACAAATCCCCATGTAGTAGGGCGCAGTCACCCAGTTTCGGTGGCAGTGCGCGAGTTCGATTGGGATTCAAGTAGGAAGGGAGCGTCTCAGCTTTCTCGGACCAAGATCATTCGACTCAGCACCCCGAAGACTACAACTGGTGAAATTTTAATTTTTGCCTTAACTTCCCCTTTAACCACATGCATGAAGAAGACAATTGATTAGAAGTTCGCACTAGCGGTGCAACACTTACATGCATAACTTGATGATATATTGAAAATACTGGTTCAGTAGAAACATGACGACGCTGTGAAACGGTCGAACGTTGTCACATCGCTATGGCTGCCGGTTTTCAACACTTTTGCTTAATCTTTTGTGTATATTTGTGTGCATGCATGCGTTCGTGCGTGTGTGTTTGTGTGCTATTTGACCGGGACATATTGTTCTATACTTGACGTTGGCCTCTTTGCAGATGGCGTCTTTCGTAAGTACCTTTGGTAGCTATTCTGTGTATTTACCGTGCAATATGCCGGTGTTGTGCCCAATGAATCAATTTTGTAACCCTAGGATCTGGATTTTATAGAAGCGGATGATAATTTACCATCAAAGACGTCTTCAGCTGTTCATTGTGCGTACCCCCGCCCCAATCCATCGCTGCGGGTGTCTCCTGGCAAGGAAGTCCCTTCTTGGTTGTATGTTGCATACCGTCCAGAGAGCTGTTTCGCTCTTGAGTGAAGTCAGTGATTGATGAGGGTACTGGGGGTTTGTTCTAAGTACAGTGCTGCCCCGTAAAAATTGTCCCAGTGTATATTATGTATATAGCAGAGGCACAATCTAGCACACAGCCTGGCTGTAACCGTGATTGCCAGGGCCTTCTAGTACCCAGCACTAGTTTTCAGCAGGATCAATTCCATTGACAAGCATTGTAGTACATCGTGCTTACACCCCCCCCCCCCCCCTCCCTCAAATGAAATGAAAGTTATGAATCATCTGTGTTAGTTTCAAGTTGTAAACACATCCATCCCCGGATAGGCTCCAAGCTGCACCGCAAGACTAAATTATTGCCAATATTTCACCCATTGGGCATCTTCAGGGCCATGATAAGGAGGGTGGGGGAGGGGGGGGGGGGGAGAGGCAAGCATGACATATAAAGAACAAATCCTTTCAAAGAAGGACCAGACCCAAAGACAACATGAACTTGCAGACTGAACTTACGAACACGTCGTGAGACACTAACGTCAAGTGAGTCGCTGATGAAGGCCAGCTTGATGACTGACTTGAACTCCGGGTTGTGTCTATGTTTGTTGTGATGCTAATGTTCCCGTTGACCCGGGCGATGATCTTGCCATTGTCACTTCTCCTTAGCTACTTGCCTTGCTGCCTTTATCGTGGTTCGTGGATTGTCATTTTTCTTGAGTAGCTCTTTGATTATCGACATGCTCCTGTCTTCAGCTTCTGGTGTCGACGAATTGCGGATGGCCTGAGAGAACTGGATTGTCTCATACATAAATCTCAACTTGAGCATTTCCACACTTGATACTATTCTTGGACGAAATATTGGGAGTACTTTTGTAGCGACCTGACTCACTGAGTATTACGTCATTCTACAAACGCATGCGCAAGAAATAAAATCATTCTCTTTGGTCACAACTTCTTCCTTGTCCGGTTGGCCAAAGTAGCCATCGTCTAGGGCCCGACGTAAAACCCTTATATTGGTGACCCCAGACGCTGCGCTCTTCGGAGTTTTGAGCATGCCATCCCTGAGCTCGGCCCGCCGCAGTTTTCTGCTCGCCTCAACTCTCGGGATCCCGTCAATCGCCGGCTGTTGACGTAAAACATGAGCCTCACCACCACTCGTCACTGGATCCGCCTCGGAGCTGCTGTGACCCCTGCCACCCTCCCGGTCCACCTGGATACCCCGCTATCCTGCCACGGCACATCGTCCAGTCGTCTTCGTCTTCGTCCTGGCCTCAAGCTGGAAATTGGCCACCTCTACCCGTCGTACCAGCTCCCTCACTGTGCACGCATGCAGGCACACGCCCGGCACCGGACCCCTTGGAGCTGCGCTCGCCTCCATCTGTCCCCGCCGCACTCGGCACGCCTCACCCCAGTGCAGCGCTCCTGCTGGTATCCCGCCAAGCCTGCAGCATGCAGCCGCCTTTGACATGATAATACTTGTTCTGGAGTATTCCAAGCTTGTGGTGAATCTTGCATGACCTTTCATTGTACTCAGGTTTCATTTCTTTTATTGTAGTGCATGCTGCTGGCGCCTGATGTATTGACTATTGCTACCGCAGGCCAGTCTCAACCTTTGCATTGTCTGAGATTCAAGTAGCGTATCGTTTGATGCATGTGCTGTCTCCATGCTATCTAGTCGTAATATATTCACTCGTCTTTGCATTTGTGCACAGTCCTGTGGATACTCGCAGGCTGCGGTTGCGCTCTCGCTTTGGTCATTCTAGAATGTATACTTCCATGCCTTTGAAGTTTTTTAGTTGTTAGTTTTGAGCTGTAGGAAGCAGTTTACAGTTTTTGTTCTTGCAGTTTTATCTCAGAGGAGAAAGTTCTTGGTCTCATACTGTTACGAGTTGCTGTTGTATCTGGTTGAACGCATGCCGGGGCAACAGAGGGCAGCATGAGTAGCCATAGTGGTCCTATTCGAGCCGGATCTCAGAGCCAGATCCAAGAAGTCCTGCGCGACGACGAGCAAGTCCCAGGCGCTGAGTGTAGACGGAGCTCGCGGTCTACCAAAGGGAGACCGCCGAGCAGATACGGGTTTGATAACTGGAGTGACGTTCCGGACAGCGTGAGCTCTGCAGGACATGCACCCTCGAAAGTTTCAGGAACTGCTGCGTCGCAGGCGTCACTTCGTGCAGAGATGCTTCGTGTAGAACTTGAGGCTGCAAAGCAAATCGCTGAGCTGGAGGAGGAAGCCGAGACACGCAAGTTGGCTCGTGAGACAAGTTTGGTGCAGAAGGAACTGGAGGTTCGAAGAGCCGAGGCTGAATCTGCAGCTGCACTACGATCCGGGTCAGGGAGCAAAGTGTCGTCTCGCAAATCAGAGACTGGAAACGCTGCATCCAGTGGCAGGGCAATATTGACTGCCAAGAGTCTTGCTGAGCACGACAAGTTGGTCGGACCTGGTCGAAAATTCGTATTACCACCGCGTGAGCACTTCAGAACGATGAGTGATGTCGGTGGAGTGAACGGACAACGCGACCACGGCAAGCCAAGGAGTTTGCAAGGTACGCTTCGTACTGTGAATGCGCCCACACAACCTGAGGCTGTATTAGGTGTGGCGGAAGACAGCCCAGCTCAGTCAAGTACATGTAGTGTCAATGCGTTTGGCGTGCCTGCCCTGGGGCCAGTGGCGCAAGCATTCATGCGCGCGCCCGCTCAAAAGTCTGTGACCAGTACAGTGCTGTCAGTAGTGCCAGCCAAGAAGTCAATGGCCAGTGGTGCGCCTGTAGGACGTACTACAGTGTCCATACAGGCAGCTAGTAATGCAGTGCCTGTACAGCCAGCAATAAGCAGTGCAGCAGTACAATCAAGACTGCCTGGCAGTAACAAGAAGGCAGTATCAATGCTGAATGCAACACCACCATGGCATACAGCAGTGGCCAAACAGCAGCCACCAACACCAGTGGCAGTGCAAGAACACTCCAAGCAGGTGCTAAACCCGCAAGCAGAGTCCTTCATGCCCTACCCACCTCAACTGCAGACACTACACCCTGCTAGTTTCAGCTTTCACGTGAAGCCACTGGAGCTACCAAAGTTCTCTGGCAAGACTAGTGACTACGACCGGTGGAAGCAGAACTTTCGCCGCGTTGTTGACGAAGATCCACTAACGACTGAAGCGTACAAACTTGCACAACTGCGTGAGTGTCTCATGCATGGCACGGCCAGCGACCTTGTTGATGGCGTGCTTGACGGTCCAGGAGCCTACCACACCATCCTTAGGGAGCTAGATGCATGGTATGGCGGCGACAATCGCACTGTTGAGCGCCAAGAGAAGGAGATTTTGCAGTGGCCGAAGCTAAAAGAGTCAGACGACAACTTTGCCAAGTTTGTCCTCAGACTCCGGACGATGCTCATGAATATGGAGATGTGTGCAGTAACACCGGGCCGTGAGTTGTACCTATCGGTTACGCAGAAGTTGCCGAAATCGCTGTTGCTTAGGTACATGGAGAAGTATGACGATGCTGACTGTGATATTTACCAGCTAACACAGTGGCTCCTCAGACGCGTCAACACACTACGCCGTGCCGATGAACGACTCCGGTCGACAGAAGTCACTGCCTCAGCACCAGCACCAGCAAGATCATGGTCGAAGCAGAGTGCTACAAAGTCTGAACGAACATTTGTGGCAACTAGCAAGGATGCAGGTGCCGACAGAAGCTGCCCCTCGTGTGGCAAGGCGCATCAGCTCCACCGCTGCCCCGATTTCATTAAGATGGAGGTCAGGGACCGATGGAAAGTCATCAAGTCCAAGCCAGATGTCTGCGCCCTATGCTTCGGTCTCAATCATCGCGCAAAGACTTGTACCAGGCAACCCTGTTCAAAGTGCAGCCGCACGCATCATGACATGCTACACTACAACATCCGACGCTCGGATTCCGCTGCAGACCCATCAAATGCCGCAATCAAGGCCAACGCAGCTTCGGCCAGCAGTGGCGGTCCTGCCAAGATTGCTACAACATATTGCGCAAGTCATCAGCCAGAGATTGACAGTGGCGAGTCATTCATGGTTGTGCCTGTTGTATTCCGACACAATGGTGTGAGCCTCCAAGGTAATGCACTCCTGGACCCAGCATCGTCCACGAGTTATGTCCAGCAGTCCGTGGCAACAGCCCTCAATGTGCGTGGACCCAAGCGGCAGCTCGTCACTTCCGGAGTAGGCGGCAAGCAGACCGCAGCAAGACGTGAGCATGTACAGATCCAAGTGGCGGCTCTGGGCGACAAGACCATGAACAAGCTTGAAGCTTGGGTTCTGCCCACCGTCACCGTGCCATTACCGGCAGTGAACTGGAATCAGCACAAGAGCAGCTGGCCGCATCTCAGTGATATTGACTTCCCATCCATCAAGGGCAGTCAGATCGACGCGCTTATCGGCCTGAATGCCATCGAGCTTCATGCTACTCTAGAAGAACGGCGAGCAGAAACAGCAAGAGCGCCCATTGCTCGACGAACTCCTCTCGGGTGGGTGTGCATTGGTACAGGAGTCGACACCACTCGTGCAATCACAGCTACTACACCAGCTACTGACACAGTGCTAACTGATGGGCTGACCGAGCTAGTAGAGAAAATCTGGCGAGATGAGTCGGCGGGCACAGATAACCCACTAGAGGAGACGCCTTCACCCGATGACAGAAGAGCCGAGGAGCTCACGAGCCAATCAATCAGCTGCAACGGCAACCGGGTAACTGTCCGAATCCCATGGGTCAATGACAGCGGTAAGCCACGTGTCAGGTCCAACAGAGCTCAGGCTGAGCAGCGGCTCCGCAGTCTACAACGCTCGCTACAGTCACGGCCAGCCGTGAAGCAGCAGTACTCTGACGTTATGCAGAAACACATTGCCAAGGGTTACGTGAGACGCGTGGACCCGGATGAGATAGCCAAAGACGGCAACGACCAGTGGTACCTACCCCATTTCCCGGTAGTACGCTCAGATAAATCCACGTCAAAAGTGAGAATAGTATTTGACGGTGCAGCCCGCTGGGATGGACACTCCATCAACGATGAGATGTTTACAGGTCCTGCACTTCAAAACGACATGACCAGTGTGTTGATCCGATTCTCACTGGAACCAGTTGCGCTTGTTGGTGATGTGTCGGAGATGTTCCTCCAAGTCAAACTGGCGGAACGTGACCAGCGCTATCATCGCTTTCTGTGGTATGATGACAATGGCCAAGTGCAGGTGTATCAGTTCACCCGTGTGCTCTTCGGCGCTAAGGCGTCACCGTATCTGGCAGGACGAGCGGTGAAAGAGGTCATCAAGCACCACGGTGATGAGTACGACTCTGACGTCGTGCAGTGCCTAAGCAAAGACCTCTACGTTGACGACATGCTGTCATCACTACCATCCACACAGCGTGCCATCCAGGCCAGAGAGCAAACGCAGCAGCTACTTGCCAAGGGCGGTTTTCACATGCGAAAATGGCTGTCGAACAAAGCTGAAGTGATGAACACCATACCAGAGGAAGATAGGTCACCTGATGTCGTCCGAGATGTGGACAGTGACACCAGCCTCCCAACTGTCAAGACTCTCGGCGTCAGTTGGAACGCCGAGAAGGATGCCTTCACCTTCCAGCATCAAATGAAGGACATCACGACATTCACCCGACGCTCTGTGTTGCGCGGCCTGGCCTCCATATTCGATCCGCGTGGCCTGATCTCGCCATACGTCATCACGGCTAAGGTACTCCTGCAGGATGCCTGGTTGCTGGGACAGGGATGGGACGACCTGCTGCCAAAGGAACAAGTCGTCAAGTGGCAGGGTTGGTTCCAAGGCCTCCCAGACCTGAGTAACCTGGAGATCAGCCGCTGTTTCAAGGATCCACAACAGCCATCCGAAGACGCCAGTCTTTCCGTGCACTGCTTCTCCGACGCCTCAGATCGGGCGATAGCAGCCGCTGTGTATGTCAGAGCCAGCTACCCAGACGGTACCACCCGAATAACGCTAGCGATGTCGAAAGCGAAGCCGGCACCAGTGAGGCGACAGACGATCCCGCAGCTTGAACTGAGAGCAGCTGTGCTTGGCGTTCGCGTTAGTCATCTCGTCGCTGAATCCATCGGTATCCCAGTGTCAGCTCACACATTTTGGACGGACTCGATGAACGTCTTGGGCTGGGTCCAAAGCCACAGCCGGCGCTACAAAGTGGACATTGGCAACCGAATCTCTGAGCTCCAGACCTCAACGAGAGCACACCAGTGGCGACATGTTCCCGGAAAGAACAACCCTGCAGACAAAGGTACTCGTGGTTTGTCTGCTGCATTACTGTGCCGTGACACAGTGTGGTGGTCCGGTCCACAGTTTCTTCGCCAGCAGCCAGATGAGTGGCCTCAGATGAAGGAAGTCAGCACATCCTCGCTGCCTGGTCAGCTCAAGACGGCGCTAGTTCCAGTCGTCCCTCCACCCTCCGAGATCCTGGGTCGCTTTAGCACATGGTCGCGACTGGTACGCGTGACAGCATGGTGCAAGCGATTTGTGGCAAACTGTCGGCAGGCAGTCAGTGACAGCAAGTCCACGAAGGGGGATGCCGCATCGGACAGCAAGTCCAGCACGCCAGTGAGAGTGCCAGTACAGCTTGGCGGCACCCGCTCCATCAGTGTTCCAGTTCTCAGCACTGACGAAGTATCAGTAGCAGAGCGGCACTGGATTGCAACTGCCCAGAAGGATTGCCATGGTACAGCATACCATCGTCTACAGTCTAGGCAACCGATGTTAAAATCGGACCCTCTGGCACCTCTCTGTCCCCAGTTCGATAGTGCAACAGAGTCACCCCTGATGACGGTAGGAGGTCGATTGCAAGCTACAAAGAACATGCCAAGTGGCGTACGCCACCCAGTCATCCTACCAGCAAAGCACCGAGTAACCCAGCTGATAATCGAACAGGAAGATCATCGGTGCTTCCATGCAGTTGGGCCACAGCATCTTCTGGCCAATCTGCGACAACGCTACTGGATTGTTCACGGAACATCAACAGTCAAGGCCGTTCGAAGCAACTGCGTCACTTGCCGTAAGAACCGTGCGGAGCCAGCGTCCCAGATGATGGGCCAGATTCCAGACTTCCGAGTTGCAGGCTCGTTGAAACCGTTCAGCCGTACAGGAGTTGATTACGCGGGTCCCTTCCTGACCAAGCAGGGCCGAGGTAAGACGCAGGCTAAGCGGTACCTGTGCCTGTTCACTTGCCTTGAGACTCGTGCCTGTCACCTAGAGGTATCCTATGGCCTCTCCACCGAGTCATTCCTGTTAGCATTTGAGAGATTCACAAAGCGCCGTGGTGTCCCGCTTGAAATGGTCAGCGACAACGGGACCAACTTCACTGCCGCGGAGCGAGAACTCCGTGAGGCCGTCCGGGCCATGGACAAGGAGAAGATCGAGAAGCGACTGGTCAGTGATGGCGTGCGATGGCGCTTCAACCCACCTAGAGCACCACATTTCGGCGGCGTATTCGAATCCCTCATCAAGACGGCTAAGCGCGGACTCACAGCAGTACTTGGGAAAGCGGACGTCACAGATGAAGAGTTAGTGACTGCCATGTGCCAGGTTGAGGGCATGATGAACTCGCGCCCGCTGACAGTTGTAAGTGCCGATGCAGCTGATTTGCAGCCTCTAACACCAGCACATTTCCTCGTCGGACGACTCGACCCACCAATGGCTCTGGAAGTGAAAGCAGACGAGCACCCCAGCAGAGACCCACGCAAACGTTGGTTGTATGTTCAGCGGCTTGTAGCAGACGTGTGGAACAGGTGGCGAGATGAGTATGTTCCCTTGTTGAATGTCCGTCGTAAGTGGCAACGTCAAGGTCGCAATGTAGCCGTAGGTGACATCATGCTGTGTCTTACATCAAACACTCCCCGTGGAACATGGCCCATGGGTAGAGTCACAGCAGTGCATCCTGGTGCAGACAAGCTCGTCCGAGTAGTGGATATTAAGATCGGCGACAAGATCTACCGACGGTCTATCCACCATCTAGTACCTATTCTGGACACCGAGTAGTTTGTGCCTTGTGTATCTGAAGTGCTACAGGCAGCCCTGTGACAGCACTCTCTCTCTCTCTCTCTCTCTCTCTCAACCTATGAAGTTTTTCTTTCATCATACAGTACCGTAGTAGTACTCACTCGTCACAGTTTGTTTGCTGACCCTGTGCTCGTGAGTGAAGGGGGATATGTTCTGGAGTATTCCAAGCTTGTGGTGAATCTTGCATGACCTTTCATTGTACTCAGGTTTCATTTCTTTTATTGTAGTGCATGCTGCTGGCGCCTGATGTATTGACTATTGCTACCGCAGGCCAGTCTCAACCTTTGCATTGTCTGAGATTCAAGTAGCGTATCGTTTGATGCATGTGCTGTCTCCATGCTATCTAGTCGTAATATATTCACTCGTCTTTGCATTTGTGCACAGTCCTGTGGATACTCGCAGGCTGCGGTTGCGCTCTCGCTTTGGTCATTCTAGAATGTATACTTCCATGCCTTTGAAGTTTTTTAGTTGTTAGTTTTGAGCTGTAGGAAGCAGTTTACAGTTTTTGTTCTTGCAGTTTTATCTCAGAGGAGAAAGTTCTTGGTCTCATACTGTTACGAGTTGCTGTTGTATCTGGTTGAACGCATGCCGGGGCAACAGAGGGCAGCATGAGTAGCCAATACTCCTCTGTCACGCGTACATTTCCTTTCTTTCCGCCTCTGACACGATAACACTCCTCTGTCAAGCGTACATTTCTTCTTTTCTTTCTTTCTGCCTCTGACATGCTCTCCACCTCTGTCACGTTAACACACCTCTGACATGTTAACCCGCCTCTGTCATGCATCTCTCTCATTTTCGCTTTCTGCATTTTTGTTTTGTTTCGGCCTTTGTTGCCACGTCACAAACAAATTTCATACACGCAGCGCTGCAGCGCTCTCGCCTGTACATATGTATCATATTATTATATTTTTGCCTTTCCGCCTTGTACATGCTGCGATTCCTTTCTCTTCTCTTTCTTTTTTCTTGTTTATCGTGCTTCGCTCCTCCCGACCTCACCACTGGCGGGGGAGTACTGTAGCGACCTGACTCACTGAGTATTACGTCATTCCACAAACGCATGCGCAAGAAATAAAATCATTCTCTTTGTTCACAACTTCTTCGTTGTCCGGTTGGCCAAAGTAGCCGTCGTCTACGGCCCGACGTAAAACCCTAAACTTTATTCTTGTCGTGCAGCTGGGAGCATATTCAGGGATGGAGGTGTTTGCAAGTGGAAAAAAAACACTGCATTGGGGCTGGAGAGTGTTGAGGAATTGTGACGTGTATCAGTTGTGGCAGCAAATGCAAATAAGTGGCATTGTACAGTGACACCCTCAACGCAGCTCAGCACATATCAAATGAGTTGTTATGGATATTCAATTATTCATAAGTGATTATCTATACCTTCCAGCCATTCATTTTCTGAACTTTGCTAATTAGGTCTTTGTGATCAAAAGAGCTGTCTGATAGAATTCAATGCCTACTTGAAATCTCATTTTGCTAATCATCATTTCATATCATTGTTATGGTGTTGTGTGCAGCGTCAGGAATTGAAGGAAATTGCCCTGGCCAGTAAGTTGAGTATTTCTTTAAAATCGTTCAGACACTCCTTGGTGCTTGTTTCCAATTACATGTGTGGGGTATGGGAAGGCAGCGGGGGCTCAATTTCATGGATACTCCTTGAGACAGTTCCAAAATTAGTTTCAGCTGTTAGGACGTGATGTGATACGGCCCAAGTACTTCAGAGGTTTTTTCCCAAGATATCTTACCATATTTAGCTTTGACAGCAAATGCATGTAAAGGCAAGGGTAATTAGGGGAAGTTCACCCTACTATGAAAAATTCACAACCCGTAGCGAAAAATGCACTGATTCCAATGGTGAAAGTCCCAGGTTGATTGGAGCAGTCGCTCCCGAGTTATACACGCTTGAAGTTTGCACTAAATTTGGTGACATGATGACGTCATTAACTTGCCCAGACCAGGCCGAATTTATGACGTCAGAGAGATAGACTTTGTATGGGAGTAAATGGGGAAATTTCAGTATTTCGGCCCTCCAGTGTCCCAAACAGGGAAAAAGGGACAGATAGCACTTTTTCCTCTTTGTTTGTCCTTCGTGTGAAAAGGAAGCTCATGATCAACAACAATGAACACAATCCTGAACTAGTTTTTGTACAACACTCTTCAGGAGGTGATGTTGTACTGCTGAGAAATATGCAAGTAACTAATCGTATGTGAACAAATGAACCAAACAAAGTGAGACCTAAAACTGTATCAAGCTTGCACTCCGATAATGACGGATAACTCTTAGGAGTAAGGAATGAAAGATGCATCGCAGTCCACTTCTCGGACCATTACCATCGGATTCTGGGCCCTGAGGACTACAGGTTCTGCAAAGTCCATTGTCATCCGTGCTTCTTTGAGCATGAGAACGAGATGACATTTCGAATGAAATCTTCCATCCAAATGCCTATCCAGTAGGGTGCACTCCTCCCAATTTGGTGGAGGTGCACAAATTCAATTGGGGCATAGGAGGATCGGAGTGTCGAAGCTTCCTCGGACCAACACCATTTGGCACAGGGCGCAGAACCCTGCAAGTGATGACACTTGGATTTTAGACCAGACTTCCCCTTAAGGCATTGTGACGTGAGATAAGAAAACGTGCGTGTTGCTTCCTGCATGGGAGCTCGCGCTTTTCCTGCCGACTTGACGTGACACTTGACTGGTTGACGACTGCCAACTGGAGCACATGAGAAGTCCATCGACCCTATTATTGGCTTAGCAAACCTGGAAGAAAGTACCGTTCCCTGCAAACTTCCATGGAAGACTGAAAATTGGCTTCTCAAACATGAACATGCCCCTCATATGATGGAATTTCATTAGCCTACTCAAGCTCAACTGATGAGGGGTGAATTCCCGGAAACACTGTTTATTGAGCAGGGAGTGGTGCTTTCATGAGGGTTTGCCTAGCTAGTGGAAGGTTCAACGTGCTAGTCATGTTCTGGGGACAGCAGTCACGAGTCAGTCAAGTGTCCAGCTGCTGATGTGAGCTCCATGAAGGAACATCCAAGTTAGTCAGAGAGTTGTCAGAGATCCTGTGAGCAAACATTTGCCGAAGAGAAGAAGATTTGCTTATTCTTCCGAGGACCTGAGAAGGAAAGATCAAAACCCATGCAAAAGAGGAAACCCCAAGGGCCCCTTCTCCTACCCATGCTCCTGCCCATGCTCCAACAGTCCATTCATCCGAAAACCGGCACCCTAACCTTGTGATGTTCTGTGCAATTGAAAAGCTGGCATGCGAAACCCACTAAATCCATTTCATCACTTTCTGGATAATGGCCAAAAAATGGATTCATTTATGTGCAGTCTGTATCTAAAGCCATATTTGGGTTCCAGTTTGGAAATGGTTCTAGTCAGATTTTGAATGTGAAATTTTTGTCTGGTGGTGCCCCTAGACCATTTGATTACACTGAGCTGAGATTCTGATTCTCTCAAATTTGACGCTTATCGGTTTTGCATCTATAATGGACTTTAGGGTGCTGGGTGTCCATTTCTGTCGTTGAGCACTGTACTGTACGACAAACATGCACCCGTACTGCCATAGAGCAGTCATGTACAGCATGGCCGGAATGTTCAATCCGTTTCAGGAATACAGAAACTTGGGAATTTAGTTATAGTATAACCTTCGGATGAACGGACGTTTTCGTAATCTTTTCCGGCTGGGTTCTATTATTGTTGCCTCAAACTTTGATTTCCAAAATTTTTCCAATGTACTAGTAATGAGATTGCGTTATTGTCTACCTTTGTTATTCCCATCAAACTTACAGGCCTCGCCCGAGCTCAGCTCTATGAGTATCTGCAAGCCCAACTCCAAGCAAGAAAGATCGAAAAATGTGTTGTGGGTGGTGTCTCTGGATCGTCGGGCAAGCGGCGGGGAAGAAAGAAAGGTGGCGGCGCCAGAGGAGGTGGTGGAGGGACGTATGCGCTCGGGCAGAGCGAGGCGTGGACCATGTACTTAGTGAACCGCGACGGCATAGGTCGGCCGGTGCCCGTTCCGGCTTCGCTTGCACTGGGCCGGCAAGCGAAGCTCCTGTGAGCACTACAAACGCTGATGTTTGTAATGTGCTCATCACCATGACAGTATACCGAAGGTCCCTTGAACTAGTGTTCCGCTCTGCGAACACGCTTCACACCAGTATGACTGTAAGTAATACTCGGGTACAGTTGATCGAAGAAAACAGAAAACGAGAAAAAAAGAATATCCTTGATTCAAGAAAAACAGAAAACGTGAAAAAGAAGATCCTTGATTGACGAAAAACAGAAAACGTGAAAAAAAGAATATCCTTCATCATGGCCACAGACTTGAGTAATCAGAGCCACACGGAGAGAGAGAGAGAAGCTCTTGTAAAAGACTGCCCATGGCGATGGGACATTTCTTCCGAGATTTCCAGTGTCCTTTACCCGTTGGCGCTGGTAATGGCATGCGGTATGTCATGCATGCAACGCGCCTATGATGGGCTCCACTGCACCATAGACACTGGTGTAGGCGCATATTCAACATACTGAACTTGCCTCGGACAATTTAAATGTGATCTCAGCAGACTGGATGGGCCTCAGTCGATCAAAAATAATTTTGTGTAAGTTTTTTTTGCCTAACGCATATCCTGACTTCATGGCTGTCTTATTGTGTCCCCATACATTTCTTTCTATGATGCCGCAACATTGCCGTGGCATCTGAACAACCATTCTATGATGCCGCAACGTTGCCCTGGCATCTGAACAACCATTTCCGTTTAAAAAAATATTGTAATTCATGCATGATGCTTTTTGTTGGCTCTTCTGCCTGGATTTCATTGACAAATACCATGGATCCTTCCATGAGTGACATGCAAACTTTAGTACCTATTATTATGCATGTTTTAGAACCCGTCGATGGTTTCAGTCTTACAGACAACCGTTGTATTCTTTTTATAAAGTTTTTTTCTTCTAGGAATGAGCCGCCACGCGGCTGTCCACGGCGGATGGTTTCCGTCAGCTTCGAATGCTTTGTACTGTACATGTATGGCTGTACCATCTCCACCGGGAAGGTGCGTAGCCTCTCGGGGGCTTCTTTTTTCTTTATTTTTTATTATCTCTCAATGCCGCTTGCCTTGCATGTCTATCATTAACTGCTGTTTGTTGGTGCAGTATGCTCTTTGCCTGCTGTGCATAAGCCGTATTAAACTTGTCGAATGTGGACGAACAGCAGCCTGTCGTTGCCTCTGTTCATTGCCAGCATAATACTTCAGAAGTGTGTTGTCTTTCAATATACTCTACATTCGCCTGTGTGCTACTCTGCATCATATTTCACTTGCTCAAATAGTACTCAGATAGCGCTCGAATAGTGCTCGAATAGCGCTCGAATAGTGCTCAGTGTATTCCATCCATTGCATCGACCACTGGAATGTTTTACTGCTATGTTTTCTATAGTGTCGCTTACACGTCTTGTTCTTTGGCACCCCCGGCCGGGGTATGCCGGCCTTAGAGCTATGGACTTTTGATGATCACGATGATGATGGTGATAACCTACCGGTGTTGATACTTGTTATATCATGTGACCATTGTCATGTCATGTGACCATTGTCATGTCATGTGACCATTGTCATGTCACGTGACCATTGTCATCAGTACAACCAGCATGGCAACTCGCAGGAATAGACGACTCAGAATGTGCAGTGCCTGTGCGTGCATGTAAGAGTGGGTCATGCTGGCGGGACTATGGCAGGCATGACGATTTGAGCATGCATGTCAGATTGGATTACACTGGCGCTACTGCATGATATGTATGTAAGCCTCTATAGCGATATATTCTGGAATCCCACCACTACAACTGTTGTAGAGTGCAAGGTCCTTGACCAGACCTGGAATACAGGGGGGAGGGGGGCATGCTAGTAGGGTAATACCCCTACAACTGTTGTAAGGGTCCAAGGTCCGTGACCAGACCTGGAATACAGGGGGGGGGGGGGGGGGGGGGCATGCTAGTAGGGTAATCCTTTTTTACAAGTGTCACGCCCTTCCGGCCCCGAGGAAAGGCAGAGAAATAGAACGTGGCAGACTACCAGGGTGCATGTATATTTTCTCCAAACGCATTGGACACGAATCCATCCCGTGGCCTACATTGTATAATTCGAGAGGAATGGCGTCACCTGCACGCTTTAATTGTGCCAAAGTAATTTGAAAGGTGTTCCGGGAAGCTGATTCGCATGATCTGTTGGAGGGCAATACTACTGTCGCGCACATGGAAATCCAGTCGAATGACCGGGGCCGGCTCCCTGGCCCCTCCGCGCGTACATGTACAGAACGTTGAATGCAGTGCACAATCATGTTGATCCGATACCACCAGCGCGCTGCAGCGCACACATGTAGATGGATGTGTTTACCGCTTCACACGGCTGCATGGCCCGTGCCTTGGGGCCGCTAGTTGTGCGACCGGATTTCCATGTCCACGACAGTACCAGGTAGTGCCCATAGTAACAGTTTTGGAATTGGCACTTTTAAAACTACTTATACAGCATTAGTAGTCATGACAACTAACAGGGTGCTCGGTAGACCGAGGTGTCCGTGATTTCCAGGTCCGGATAAGAGAGATATGGCTCGCCTTTTCTGCAGCTCACACGGTTAGAACAATTTCAATGAGAATAGGGTCGACGGGGAACAGGAAGCGCGGAACAAAACTGCCAAAAGATCACAAGATCGAAAGATGATGAGGATAGGGGGGGGGGGGGGGGGGGCTAGGAGTGCATGGACCAGTCACCTGTACATGTAATTTGAACCACGCGGCCTCGCAGGGAGTGTACAGTCAACTTTGCGTATAACGACACTCAGCGGGACATCAGAAAAGTGTCGTTATTCGCGAAGTGCGAAGTGTCCTTATACCCGATGTTTCATTATACAGTAAAACCTGTGACTACCGACCACCCCTTGGTGCCAGCAAAAGCGGTCTTTAGTAGCAGGTGGTCTTTAGTTAGAGGTTTGCACCACGTGACCATATGTGGATCCCATTATATGATATGTATGTCAAAATGCAGCTAATACAATTCCCCAGGACTTGCGCAATGTCAGAAAGACGGAGAGATGGAGAGAGAGAGACAGACACAGAGAGAGAGAGAGAGAGAGAGAGAGAGAGAGAGAGAGAGAGAGAGAGAGAGAGAGAGAGAGAGAGAGAGAGAGAGAGAGAGAGAGAGAGAGAGAAGATTAATTTTTTGCAGACTTCAAATTCAGCTGCTGCTTCTGAAGCCAGGAGTCAAACGTTCCCTGGGGGAACGGTTTCGTTTCGCGCTGGGCTTCAAATTTGTTCATGCGATCAATCATACCGACTGTCCTTGTTGTGACTTCTCGATTGCTTGAACGCGATCCTTCAGCATCAGGACCTTGTGGTGCTGCTTTGTTTCTGGATTCCTTGATGCCATCGTCGATCCGTCTGTATGACTGGGGTGACAGAGCCGCCCAGTCTTCGTTTCTCCTCCGAGTAGTAACATCGATCAGAGAGCGCTTTCGATGTGCTCTCCAAGACGTTTCCTATCATGTTTTTTCTTGACAGCGCTTGAAATTTTGACAGGTGCAGTGCAGTCCACACCGACTCCACAGCCCAAATTACCTGCATTCATTTGTCAGCTGTAGTATCGAAAGATTTTTTTCAGGACCATGGAAAATCAGTAAAATTTCAAGAAGGAGCTTCGAGCAACATTTGATTTCGGCGGTCGCTGGTCGCGTTCAGAAGGTGGTCGCTAGTCACAGTGCATTTTGAATGTGAGACCTTCCGTGCCTGGCGAAGTGGCCGGTAGTACCAGGCTGGTCGCTAGTGACGGTGGTCTTTAGTTACAGGTTTTACTGTAATGTATAACAGTTAGATGGAACTTTGCTCTGGGCATGGAAATCCTGTCGTTATTCGCGAATTGTCGTTATATCCGCAGTCGTTACTAGCGAAGTTGACTGTAGCAAGATGCGGTGTCTGTACCAACCAGCGGTGGTTCAACACACTGTAAACAATAAGACATATTGTATACCCTGGCATGCAAGGCAAAAGTAGTAAAACTGCACTGGTAGTTTACTACGTCAGGGTTAGGCTTTCCCCAAATCGGCCGGCCGAATAATCCGCAGAGCTGTATTTCCAATATCTCACCAATTTTGAAGCCAATATGCCAACAATTCTTTTAGCCGATTTTCCAATATAATCCAATTTTGCAGCCGATTTTCGAACAATCAGCTGATTTTGCAGCCGAGTCTGGTGTATTTTTGAGCCGAGCGAAAAGCCGAATAGGCGAAAAACGGGCCGATTTGGGGAAAGCCTAGCAAGGGTCTGTATGACTCCGTGTGAGCCACCGCGCTGACGTGAATAATTATGGTGACCTGAGCTCCGGCTTCCTTTAGTCCATTCATCAAAGCTGATCTCTAGTCTGATTCTGGTGAGCTCACGTACTAAATACGGGAACTTGATTTTGTTGATTCTGTTGCTTTTATAGCACACTTTGCAGTGCCGTGAAATTTGAAATAATAATGAGTAAAAAAGGCACCTCAACTGGGGTTTGAACTCCACAGTCATACTGTGCAGTGCTGTTGCAAGTGGAGTGAAACGGCCTGGGCTTGCATGGTTTATGGTACATGCCGTTTTCCTCAATCCCGTGCTTTTGGGCCAAAACCTGGTCGAAACTTCCTATTCGTGCTTTTTTGAGAGATATACAATCATATACATGTACTTCGGAAAATCTGATACCGGTTGTTATTACTGTCGTTAGAAGAAGAGTCGGCGTGGAGAAAGCAATTAATTTTTATAAGTGCAATGAAGAAAATGAGAGATGCAGCCATGCAGATATAATGTTCTTTTCGTATCATGTGACCTTACAGTCAGTTCTGGCACTGTTCACTGAAGAGCGGAACGCGAAAAATCGATTTTGAATGATAAAATTCTTTAAAAAAAATCTTAAACTCGTTGTTGTCTGGCCATGTCTGCATCTCTCATTTTCTTTATTGCACTCATAAAATTGTTGGAAGAGGAAGAGCATTCCATAGGGGATTGCAAAAAAATCTGATAAACTCAAACGGTTCGACCCATTTTATACGTATATGGCAAGAAATATCATCATTCTTTTTATCAAGAGTTCGAGAGCACATTGTACACGTAGCCAGGACCATGGGTCAGCATTGGCAGATAATGCTCGAAAAAGGTGGCAGATTCTGCTCGAAAAGCAGTGAAATTGGCAGAACCATACAAACCTTAAGGGGGCAGCCTACCCATAAATTTCATATGGCATTCAATTGACCGTAACTTTGGTGTTTCTCAGTGGATTTGAGTGAAATTTTGACCACACACTCCTGCCACTATGCTGGCCCTCAGGACATGATTTATAAGTTCTTGCGCCTCACTGACAGGCTTTCCAGGCCGGAAAAACTCAAATTTCCGGCATAGTGCTACGGTGTGCGAGCCACCCAGGAGCCAAACAAATGCATTTACATTTTTTCACATTTTCGTGCCCATTCTGTCCGTGCGCGGGACCCAAACCTAAAACAAGTCCAGAAGCAGCCATGGGTGGTGGGGTAGGGCCCCTCAACGTGGCCCTGGAATCTGTCACAACGGAACGAGTGGGCGTTCTCTCACGGACTCCCACAGACCCAAGTCAATTTTTGAATTTTTTTAGGTTTAGCACGTGCTACGAGGTCGTACCTTTGATACAACATCCAGTGCTGGGAGTCTGGGACCTCCACAGCAAGCCATTTCCACAGCGCTGCACACCAAATCCAGGACGCCCTCAGAAACCGGCAAAGACTGCCACTCACGTTTCACTACTGCCTAGTACTGAATCCTACCTGACTTCTTGACACGACTCAAACTTGCCAAAGTCACTAAATCAACGTCAACTACAATAATCAAGCCACATATCTGCAACGTCACGAGGGTGCTGCCAAAAGTCCTGCTGCACGGCGGCGGGCTTCGCCCGCCGCCGGCGCCGTGCAGCCCAATACGTGGTTTTTTAACGTGATTTTTGGACTTTTTTGGACTTGGGGCAAAATTCTGCACACTTTCGCGTGTTTCCATAATACAAGTTGCGCACGGTCTGCTCACATTCAAATACAGTGTAGCAGTGCGCTACGTAATTCTATACAAAAGTCTGGATTCGTGAATTTAGAACTAACTTCGAACGATTGAATCTGGTGTCATAACTAATGTTACTTTGTAGATTACAGAGAGGACAGAAACATAATTGTTCGGCTCACAACCAGAGAGAGAGAGAATGGAAGCAAGGCAAAAAGGCAAGGAGCGGCGAATTCTGCTCACCTGCTGAATACGGTGTACGGTACAACTATACCAAAAGGGAAGGCCAACGGCGCACTGGAATCTAGTTGTACACAGCTGTAGTACGCATGCAAATAAGGATAATACGGTGCGGAAGTGAACGGCGCATGCTGATACGGTAAAGCGGTCGTAATACATATAAGTGTGACCGCGAGACCGGAGAATTTCATGAAGCCAATAATTATGAGAATTTCATTGAAACCGAAGTAAATCAGGTCATGTGACCGAGAATCCGCTACATTACTCCCCTGCCAGTGGACAAGCCGGAGGCAGGAAACAATAACCTTGGAAAGGAGAGAAACGACAACCGCAACGTAGAAGAAGAAGCGTATAAAGGAAGAAAAAAATGAAAACCGCACGGCAACCGGAAAAAGGTCCGACATAAACGGCCAACGGCGACAAAGAACGGAGGAGCCCAGCTGATCAGGTAGCAAAGCGAACAGCACGTGCAGGGGGTGGGGCAGAAGCAGCAACCGGCGGGACAATCAGAGAAAGATCAGAAGCAGCAGCGGCTGTAACAAGCAGAGCATATGCGGGCTTCAAGCGGTCAATGCTTACCTGGTCGGACTTGCCCTTGACGTCGACCGTGAAATGCTTGTCAGCACGCTTGAGGACCCGGAACGGACCAGTGTACGGTGGTTGGAGCGGCTTGCGGACACTGTCGGTACGGATGTACACGAAGTCGCACGTTGACAGATCCTTAGGCACGTATACTGGGCGGTTGGACTGGCGAGGGCCGACGTCTGAGGGCCGGATGTTTTGCAATACATCCCGGAGGAACTGAACGTAAACGGGCACCGATGGCATAGACGGCGGTGGCTGGAAGAACTCAGATGGTAAGCGGAGAGTGGTGCCATAGACCAGCTCCGTGGAACTGCACTGGAACTCCTCGCGCAGGCTAGCGCGAATGCCCAGCAACACCAGGGGCATCATCGCATTCCAGGCACCAGGATGAGGGTGGCACTTCAGAGCAGCCTTTAGGTGGCGGTGGAAACGCTCGACGAGGCCATTGCATTGTGGACGGTAGGAAGTTGTCCGAGTCCGGCAGGTGCCTAGCAGGGCCAACAAGTGGCGGAAAAGCGCAGACTCAAACTGGGCGCCACGATCTGTGGTGACAACAGATGGGACGCCGAAGCGGGCAATCCACCCAGCGATGAAAGCGGTGGCAACTGTTTCCGCGGCGGCGTCCTTGATCGGAATGGCCTCTGGCCAGCGGGTAAAGCGATCCACGCAGGTCAGCAGATAGGTGCAACCACCGGAGGGAGGCAAAGGGCCGACCAAATCAATGTGGATGTGGTCAAAGCGCTCATCGGGTGGCAGAAACTGGCCAAGCGGAGCCTGGGTGTGGCGGGTCACTTTGCTCAGCTGACAGGAGGGGCAGCAGCGGGTCCATTCCCGGACGTCCTTTTGCATGCCGGGCCAGACGTAGCGTGCCGAAATCATACGCTGAGTGGCACGAATACCCGGATGTGCAAGGGAGTGCAGGCTGTTGAAGACGGTCTTGCGAAAGGACAACGGTACAAACGGGCGGGCAGTGCCGGTCGACATGTCGCACACCACAGGCTGGGTAGCGGAACCGTACGGGATTGGCTGAAGCTTCAGAGACGACTGCGTGTCTTGCTGAGCGGAGAGTAGCTCGGGATCAGACTGCTGGGCGGCTGCCAGAGCCTGAAAGTCTACCGCGGCCGGCGGCGCGGTTACTGCATCAACAGTGGCGCGAGACAGAGCGTCAGCAACAACATTGTCAGCCCCACGCAGGAAGCGGAGGTCCGTCGTGAATTCAGCCACGTAGGACAGGTGCCGGAGCTCACGAGGTGAGTGGCTAGTACCAGCAGCTTGCATGGCGAACACTAACGGGCGATGGTCCGTCAGAATGTGGAAGCAGCGGCCTTCCAGGTGATGCCGGAAATGCTTTACTGCCAGGTACGCAGCTAGCAATTCTCGACCGAACGTGCTGTAGCGGCTCTGAGCTGGTTGCATTCATTTGAAAAAGAAAGCGAGCGGCTGCCATGCCCCATCAACAAGCTGTTGAAGGGCCCCGCCCACTCCGACATCTGATGCATCCACAACGAGCTGGAGGGGTGCATCCGGGATGGGGTGGATGAGCAGCGTTGCTGCAGCAAGCGCGTCCTTGGCAGCATGGAATGCCGTGAGAGCGGCAGTGCCAAGTTTCAGGGGACAGTTCTTCGGACGCTGAGGTCCACCAAGCAGATCCGTCAGTGGTTGGAGGATGTCGGATGCCTGGGGAATAAAGCGCCGGTAAAAGTTGACCATGCCCATAAACTCGCGAAGCTGGCGGCGAGATGTTGGAAGGGAGTACTGAGCCACGCCGTCGACTCTTGCCGGTAGCGGGCTGATGCCCTGGGCGTTAACCAGATGGCCCAGAAACGTCAGGGACGGCTGGCCGAAAACGCACTTAGCGGGGTTGATCACCAAACCATGCTGCTGCAGGCGCTCAAACACCAGGCGCAGATGTTGCAGGTGCGTAGCGTGGTCGGAGCTGGCGATTAGGAGGTCATCGAGGTAGACGTAGCAGAAATCCAGGCCATGCAATACTGAATCGATAAACCGCTGGAATGACTGTGCCGCGTTCCGGAGGCCGAAGGGCATCCTGATGAACTCAAATAACCCGAACGGAGTCGTGATGGCAGTCTTGGGAATGTCGGCCGGGGTTACTGGTATCTGGTGATACGCTCTGACCAGATCCAGTTTCGAAAACACTGTAGCACCATGGAGACTGCTGGTGAAATCCTGAATATGAGGAATCGGATACCGATCCGGTTCGGTGACTTTATTCAGGAGTCGGTAGTCTCCACATGGCCTCCAGTCTCCATTGGGTTTAGGAACCATGTGGAGAGGGCTGGACCAGGGCGAGGAGGATGGCCGAATGATGCCCAGGGACAGCATATGCTGGAACTCAGCTCTGGCCGTTGCCAGGCGGTCTGGAGCCAGCCGACGAGTGCGGGCATGCAGTGCCGGGCCGGTAGTCACAATATGGTGCTCCACCGAGTGCTTGACCGGCAGGTCATAACAGCATGGTTTGGTGAGGCTTGAGAACTCGGCAAGCAGGTCGGTGAATGCTGGTGCTGTGGCCACCGGGGCGGAAACCAAGGAGCAGCTGAGCGATGCGGTTTCGGCAGGAATGCAATTGACCTGGAGGTCAGTGGAGTTGTCACGGATGGTGCGTCCATGAAGGTCGACTTGGAGACTGAACCGATGGAGGAAACCAGCCCCCAGGATCGGCTCCTTCACGTCAGCAACGACAAATATCCAAGGGAATGTTCGTCTAAGACCAAGGTCAAGGGTCAAACACCTCTGCCCGAAAGCCGGAATAGCAGAGCCATTAGCAGCATGGAGCTGACACTGACCAGTCGGATCGACGTGGCGGCGGTGTTCAGAAGTGGCTGGCAGCAGGCTGACGTCAGCACCGGTATCCACTAGGAAACGGGTTCCGCTGGTGACGTCACGGACATAGAGGCGGCGGGAGGTAGTTGGGCCAGACACAGGAGCCGCTACTGGCTGGCCGGGGCATTTCCCGACGACCAGGAGCACGGGGCTTCACACCGCCGGGCTTGCACACCAAACTTGTGGTGAAAATGGCATAAACCACTGCTATGCGGTGAGACCGAGCGACTGCAGGGTTGGCCGCGGAAGCGAGGGCGGCCGTGCTGCTGTTTCAGCTCGGTTACAGTAGTCGTCAGGGCGGCAACTTGGTCCCGGAGAGCTGCAATGGCAGCCATTGTCTCTGACTCGCCAGTGTTGCGAACTGCATGTACTGCCGCACTGGGACCAGCTGCCTCCACTATTCTGTCAGCCATTTCGGCCAGATCCTGCAGCGGCAGTGATGCAGGGCAGGATGCTACTATTGACTTGGCCGATCGGGGCAACCGGCTGACAAACAGCTCTCGCAAAAGTTTTTCGGGCATGGCGTTCTCACCTACTAACTGCTGTAGCTTGCGTAATAGCTGGGTAGGCTTCTTGTCGCCCAGCTCCTCGTCCGAAATCAGCAGGCGCAAACGCTGCTGTTCTGACATCTGCGTGCGGTGAATGAGACGCTCGCGGAGAGCGTCGTACGGCTGTTGAGCAGGAGGATCCAGGATGATGTCGCGCACCTCTGCCGCATACTCTGGTGTCAGTGATCCCACCACGTACTGATATTTGGTCACCTGGCTGGTGATGCGACGGGTGGAAAACAGGGATTCAACCTGTGCGAACCAAACCTGGGGGTCAGCAGCCCAGTAAGGTGGTAGCTTGACGTTCAAGCTGACCGCGGCCACCTCACTGTCGCGGGCTGTACCGCCTGCTGCGGAAGCTCCAGCGCCCGTGATTCTGGACAGCAGTTGGCCACGACCTACGCTGCGGATAGGTGTGCTAGCTCCGGAGTTTGAGGTATTCATACTGTACTAGTGCTCGTAAAATACTAAAATTCAATGCTGCGTGCAGACCACTGAGCGATCGCGAGTGGTCGAACACTAGACGGGGTCACCAATTGTAGCAGTGCGCTACGTAATTCTATACAAAAGTCTGGATTCGTGAATTTAGAACTAACTTCGAACGATTGAATCTGGTGTCATAACTAATGTTACTTTGTAGATTACAGAGAGGACAGAAACATAATTGTTCGGCTCACAACCAGAGAGAGAGAGAATGGAAGCAAGGCAAAGAGGCAAGGAGCGGCGACTTCTGCTCACCTGCTGAATACGGTGTACGGTACAACTATACCAAAAGGGAAGGCCAACGGCGCACTGGAATCTAGTTGTACACAGCTGTAGTACGCATGCAAATAAGGATAATACGGTGCGGAAGTGAACGGCGCATGCTGATACGGTAAAGCGGTCGTAATACATATGTTGGACTCAGTAGAGCGTCCAGCCCCTATATGATGTCCAACCCCTATATAGAGTCCATTGGTCCAAAATCCACTGTACAGAGTCCAAACTTGGAATCAACTGTGAGCTCAAAGTTTAGATGGACATCACTCCCTGTATAGAGTCCAGCCAATTGGCTTCACCCCTATATAGAGTCCATTGGTCCAAAATCAACTGTATGGAGTCCAAACTTTGAAATCAACTACTGTAAATATACAAATTTTCGGCAGCAATTTAAATTCGGCTATATTCGGCACCGAACCAAAACGCCTAAATTAAAACGCCGATGAAATTTTTCACAGCATCTGTCGCACTATACCATGCCCTCTACCCCACGCCGAAAATAAATCGCCGCCGAAATGTCAAAAATCGTGAAGTGCCGAAATTTTGCAGCGCCGAAATTTATGGAAGTTTCCGGAGGAGGAAGGAGGAAACTGTAGTTATCACCAACCCTCACCGCGCCCAGCTCACGCCGCCACGGCGTGCGACCTGAGCTGGGCGCCCTGCCCAGTATGGAACTGTCCTCAAGCCAGTCACGTATTTGGCAGCCCAGTGAGCTGTCTACCGGATCGCAGCGTTTAGAAGCGCCAAATGCGGCAGGGCCAGTCTCAGGCTGGTCGCGTAGGCGGCAGGCCGGCGGGCGACCGGCAAGGCTGCATTCGCATTTGGATCACCGAAGTGATACAGGTGCTTCAACGGCACTCCGTGGCGCATCAAGGAGGCATCTGGGGCCCAGGCAGCCCGCCCGTAAGCGCACCACCGTATCAGGTATGCGCAGGTGGAGCAGCAGAGCAAGATGTGTGCCGGACACTCACCATCATCCGGTCGACTGCATGGTTGTGCGACTTTACACAGCCGTCACTCATTACTTGCTATTGCTTGCAGAAGGCCAGAATTTTTTTGCTCTCGTTTGCTCTAAAGCTAGTTGGTTTACATGGTTTATACCCGTACCTGAGCATGGATCCTACTCAGCAGCGGATCGCTGGTATTCCTCGTTTGAGACCGCGGCGACGGCAGCGTCGGCCCTGACCAACAAGCCTCGGGCGATGAGCATGCCGGCCGAAAATGCAGGCATGGACACTGTCGTGTATGACCAGTTTATTTGAGTTCCTTGGAGGCGCTATGATGCCGGCCGGCGCATGTGTTGGCGCACGGGAGACGATTAGGACAATACAGCGTGCGGAATACGTCGAGCTGGCCACAATGCTTCCTTCCTGTCCTGCCCACACGCAGCCAGCAGCCAAACGTGTTAGAATCGATCAATCCGATGGCAATCACTGAGTGGAATTGTCATTGGCGGCTCCTCTTCTGGCAAGAGACAAACTGAATCTCTAATCTACTGGGTCGAGGCCTGGCAGACTTTCAGAACCATCGCGCCTTGCAACACGAGCTTACGCCCTCTGGGGCCCTAAGTAGTCCGACAAGAAATTCATACTGCACGGCGACAAAAAGGCAGTTGGAGCAGTCTGAAATCCGGGACTTGCCGAAATCCAACCGTGACGGAACTAGCCCACTTCAGCCCCCGCATGGTAGCAGAACACAAGGCTTTATCTCGCTGACTACCCATATTACGGTCACGGACAACTCCGCTGCGGACGCTCTTTCACGCCGACGATTAGTCCATTTCCTCTCATCGGCTCCCTAATCCAGCTGCTGGACTCGGCTTAGTCCCGAACTCATGCTATGCGGGAGCAACTAATCATGGCAGCAAACCGGCTGAACTTCTTCTCAACCAATGCGTGCCTCCTTTTTCATTCGCTGTGTAGTCTATCTCTCTCAGCACACGTGGGTAAGCACGCAAGCACACACACACCCTCGCACACGCATACATACATACATACATACATACATACATACATACATACATACATACATACATACATACATACATACATACATACATACATACATACACACACACACATACTCTCTCTCTCTCTCTCTCTCTCTCTCTCTCTCTCTCTCTCTCTCTCTTTATCCTCCTCTCCTCCATCCCTCACCCTGCTTCGCCTCTAAGTGCTGTCGCTCCCCTCCCCTTCCTACTCGTACTAGGCGGCATTACACCAAGTCTCAGCATGTGGGGTCTACTTTGCTGTTTTGGGGCTTTGTTTGGACATGGCAAGCTGTTATCTTTTTCCTTGCGGCTGTCGTCGCTGTTGCCATTGTTGTTTAGATACCACGGCGAGCCGGCAGTACGTGCCGGTGTTGGCGGGCTGGCGACCTTGTTTTACTTTCAGTAATTAACACTTTACCCGAGGTGCGACGGATTAATCCGTCACGACCGCGCAGGGCATATTGCAGACACGCGTATGTGCATTACACACACACACACACTCACACATTATGCGCACCCGGCGGGCAGGGCGATTGGCCCATGCTGCTTATTCAGTTGTACTAGCGGAGGCAGGGGCGATTTCCCTACGTAATCGCCCATGCGGCGGAATACCCGGCGGCCTGATACGGCGGCGTTGCGAGCAAATGCAGGGGTGGTTCCCTTTTGAGCTCTGTTTGTGGCGGCGGCAGAGGCAGGGGCAGCGCCCCTAGCCCATGCGGCGGTTGACCCGGCGGCCCGACATGGCAGTTGGCCCCGGGGTCCGATATGGTAACTGACCCGGCGGTCTGATATGGCGGCTGACCCAGCGGTCTGATATGGCGGCGGCGGCTGACCCAGCGGTCTGATATGGCGGCTGACCCAGCGGTCTGATATGGCGGCTGACCCAGCGGTCTGATATGGCGGCTGACCCAGCGGTCTGATATGGCGGCTGACCCGGCGGTCTGATACGGCGGCTATGCGAGCAAATGCAGGGGCAGCGCCCCTTTGCGCGTGTTGTTTGCGGCGGCATTGGTCAAGGCAGGGGCAGCGCGCCTCGCCTGGGTGGCGTTATGCCCGGCGCTGCGGCTATGTTTGCAAAACGCAGGGGCCGCTCCCCTTTGAGCTTTGTATGTTTACAGCTATGTTTGCAAGATTCAGGGGCAGCTCCCCTTGGGGCCTGGTACAGTTATGTTTGCAAAAAGCAGGGGCAACTCCCCTCCGAGCCTTGTATGTAATCGTTTACAGCGATGCTTGCAGAAAGCAGGGGCAGCTCCCCTTAGTGCGTGGTATGTTTACAGCTATGTTTGCGAGGAAGAAACAAAAAAAAGGGCTTGGAGCTGGGTATGTTTACGGCCACGTTTGCAAAATGCAGGGGTAGCTCTCCTTGGAGCTTTAGCTAGTTGACAGCTACGCGACAAAATGCAGGGACAGCTCCCCTTGGAGCTTTGGATGTTTACAGCTATGTTTGCAAAATGCAGGGGCAGCTCCCCTTGGAGCTTTTAAAACTAGTTTACAGCTGTGCGGACAAAATGCAGGGGCAGCACTCCTTGAAACTTTGGATGTTTACCACTATGTTGGCTAAATGCAGGGGCAGTTCCCCTTGGGGCTTGGATGTTTACAGCCAGGTTTGCAAAATGCAGGGGTAGCTCCCCTCAGAGCGTTGTAGGTTTACAGCTAGGTTTGCCAAATGCAGGGGCAGCTCCCCTTGGAACTTTGGATGTTTACAGCTATATTTGCAAATACAGGGGCAGCTCCCCTTGGAGCCTTCTAGTTCTACGTTTACAACTATGTTTGCAAAATGCAGGGGCAGCTCCCCTTTGAGCTTCGTAGGTTTACTGCTAGGTTTGCAAAACGCAGGGGTAGCTCCCCTTTGGAGCTTTGGATGTTTACAGCTATGCTTGCAAACTGCAGGGGCAGCTCCCCTGGGAGCTTTTGAAGTTGGATGTTTACAGGTGTGGTCGCAAAATGCAGGGGCAGCTCCCCTGGGAGCTTTGGATGTTTACAGCTATGTTTGCAAATGCAGGGTCAGCCCCCCCCCTTGGAGCCTTGGATGCTTACAACTATGTGTGCAAAATGCAGGGACAGCTTCCCTTTGAGCTTTGTTGGTTTACAGCTAGGTTTGCAAAACGCAGGGGTAGCTCCCCTGAGCTTTGTATGTTTATAGCTATGCTTGCAAAATGCAGGGGCAGCTCCCCTTGGAGCCTTGGAAGTTTACAGCTATGTTTGCAAAATGCAGGGGCAGCTCCCCTGAGAGCATTGGATGTGTACAGCTATGTTTGCAAAATGCAGGGGCATTTCCCCTTGGAGCTTTGTATATTTACAGCTAGGCTTGCAAAATGCAGGGGCAGCTCTCCCTCGGAGCGTGGTTTGTTTGCAGCTGAGATGGGGAGTGCAACCGAAGATCTCCTTTCGAGCTTGCTTGTTCGCATTTGCTTGTTAGCACCGTAGCTCGGGCACCCAGCAGGTCCTGACTGGCCCTTAGCGCATACTCCCGGCCACATTTATTGCCTGGTGCAGGATAGGGGCCTCACCCCATATTTTTTTTGGACGATCGGCGGGCGGGAAGCCGTCATCGACCTATTAAAGAGGCAAAATACAAGAAAAACTGAGAAACTAATAATTGTATACAACGCGCCAACCCTTTGGCTCTGTTGTCGGCTCTGCGGGGGGCACCCAGGCATCCCCCTCGTGCGAACACCACCCGTGGAAGCGGAAAAGTTGTGACGGCGTATTCAGTAGTGCCCAGCACCAGCAGGACCTACCAATCAGGGGAAAGCCTAGCAGTCCTTCATGGCAATTCCCTTGGTAGACCCCCTCAAGCTGACACAGGATCTGGCCACCAGGAAGGGGCCTGGACGGCAGCTCTAGGTCACCGGAAGGTGGTCAGGGTTGACCCGCAAGAGATGCATGTGCGGTGGAGCCTTTGACTAAGCGGCCACCCCTTGGGGCCAGAGAAAGCGGTCTTGAGGGGCATGTGGTCCTTAGTTGGAGGCTTGCACCGCAAACTATGAATGTGAGACCGTCCGTGCCCGGCGAAGGTGTCCATAGTACCAGGCGGGTAGCTAGTCACACTTGTATCCAACACGACAGCCCTTCGGCTGTTGTCTGCCCGGCTTGGGGCGCCCAGGTATCCCCCCGTGCGAACACTACCCGCGGAAGCTGACAAGTCGTCAGCGTATTCAGTAGTGCCCAGCACCAGCAGGAGCTACCAACCAGGGGAAAGCCTAGCAGTCCTTCATGGCAATGCCCTTGGTAGACGCCCTCAAGCTGACACAGGATCTGGCGGCCAGGAAGGTGCCCGGACGGCAGCTCCAGGCCGCCGGAAGGTGGTCAGGGTTGACCCGCAAGAGATACATGTGCGGTTGAGCCTGTGGCTAACGACCACCCCTTGGGGCCAGAGAAAGCGGTCCTTAGTGGCAGGTGGTCCTTGGCTGCAGGCTTGCACCGCACAACCATTATGAATGTGAGACCGTCCGTGCCCGGCGAAGTGGTCGGTAGTACCAGGCTGGTCGCTGGTCACGGTGGTCTTTAGCTACTGGTTTCACTGTATACCGAATCAGGCATGCCATAACAGGTCTACAGCGAACAGCACAGAGATCGACGGGACCAAGAATAGGGGATAGCGTGCGGCGAGGCCACCCCCATTATTTTTGGGAGGCACGGCTTCATGTTAGAGCAGTAAATTGCAGTTAGGGACTCAGCTGAGTCAAGCTGGACTCAGCGTGTCAAGTTTGGCATAATACAATAAGCGCGCTATCCCCAAACAGTTGTGTGGTTATTGTGTGAGTGTATATGGAGGAGTCCGCGGTCACGTGAGGGGGGGAGTGATAATGTATATTTACAGTATAAGGAGTCTTTATGTGGACAACACTCCCTGTATAAAGTCCAGCCAATTAGGCATCCCCTATCCAGAGTTCGAAATTAGACAAAGGATCTGCTGTAAGCAGTGAATATTAACCAGAAAACGGCCTCTCCCTTTAATCCTTTACATCATTCACTTCTCAAGATAAAAAATAAGTATTGAGGCGCCACTGCAGCCACTTCATTAGGCCGCAACCACACTACGTAAAAATCACAGTACAAATTTTCATGCATATCTCAGTACAAGTCGGTACGCAACCACACTACACTTTTCGGTCTGCATAGATGACGTTTTCACGCGAACAGCACGTGACATTGTCGTACCAAAGCGTGTGCCATGCGCTGGAAAAGACCGGGAAATTCAAAAACAATGCTGATACTGATGCTATGTACGACGACCAGGTACAAAAACAAAGTTGTACGCAGGAGATGGAGCGCGAAAACGACGAAAACGACAAACGTGGCTTTCTACAGGGGTGCGCCAGTTGCTGAAAACCTACAAAGCGCATTTTGCATTTCGCACGAGTCGGCATGACGATTTCTACTGTAATGCAGTTTGTACGTGGTTTTGTACCTAGTGTGGTTGCAGCCTTACATGAAAAACCCTACAAACACCATCCTCAAATCAAGTGGTCTTTTCGCAGACACTGCAAATTACAATATCTCAATCATGTAGTGTTGCCAAATTATTGTGCACGCACACACACACATGCACATACCCACACAACGCCAAGAAAATACCTAGAAAAAAACCAAGAATCGAAAGAGAATAATGGAGAGCCAAGGATTAATTATTTGTTTTCAAATTATTGTGCACGCGCACACACACAAACACACACACACACACAAACTTATACAACGCCAGGAAAACACCAAGAAAAGAGTAGAGACACAATACACACGCAACTCCAACAGCCATGCAAACGTCCACCCATTTACACGTAAAGTCAAGAGGGATAACAAATAATTATACGAAACGAATGCATACGTGGGCGGATGCGCGCACGTTTACATACGTGTAGTAGCGTAAGAGAGTAACATAGTGCAGTAGTCAGCATAATACTAGGACATGCTGAGAGTGCAATAGCAAGCTTCACCATTGCTCATGGCCATGCAAATGTTCAGCAGCACTCAGTTCCGCAATCTTCTGAAGATCAGCACACCTGCAACAAATAGATAGCACAAGGATACGCGTATTACCGTAATGATGCATGGAAGCACACAACTACCAAGTTCTCAACGAATGTAATGCTCAATGAAAACCCATCCACTCAAAGACCTGTGAACAGGTGACGGTGGGGACAATAATCTATTAGCAATACGAGGAATACTGTAAGACATGTATAATATTACGAGGAAGCAAATCTAACGTTTTAACGGATGACATTTCTTCGTTATAATAAGATCCGTTGAGGCCGTACTGATTCATATTATGCTATGTGTGGATATGGCAGAATACTGCAAGATCGTTAACATTATCTTCTCGTTAACCTATGAATTTTGGACAATCGTTAAATTTGCGACTCGTTATAATAACATGTCTTACAGTAAGATCGTTTGTGCACACTCAAGATGCACAGACACACCACCATACATGTAGTGTACACAGTGTTTCACTTCACTGCAACTAAATTGAAATGAGATGATTTGAACAATCTGTGCAGCGTTGCCGTCAGTCAGCCTTCCCCAAGATGGAAATGCAATGATTTGTTGTCACGAGGCAGTTTCACTGACACAATGTCATGTTTGTGACATCAAAACGGTTACTTCGTGGAATACGAGTACATGTATTAGCTTGAGAAGCTTTTTCTTGTCATCGGCATACGAGAAATCCTCCTCCTCCTCCTCCTCCTCCTGCTACTGCTACTGCTACTGCTACTGCTACTGCTACTGCTACTGCTACTGCTACTGCTACTGCTACTGCTACTGCTACTGCTACTGCTACTGCTACTGCTACTGCTACTGCTACTACTACTACTACTACTACTACTACTACTACTACTAGTACACTGGCACTGCGTTTGTGGATCCCATTGTATTTGACATCATACTAGAGCCTAGTACTAGTAGTAGAGGAAGAGTGTCGTGGAGTTCACATAATTATCACAGGGATAAAAATACATTTCTCATGAAATAAAATAATAATTGATGATAGCTAGACGATCGTATACGATTGATGCAAAGTCCTTGCAGTCCTTGAGGACTATTACGAAGTGGTTGATTACTTTTAGGGCATTCATTCAAGCAACATCAAACAAACGCGATACGATCCTTGAAAATGGAAAAAAATTCAAGCATAACGACAGAACAGCAAACCAATCGAAACGAGTAAAAGCTTCCTTACCTCAGTCATCGTCCTGCCATGTAGTTGGACAGCCTTTTGACACGGTGGTACAGGCAGCTCTTGTCCAGTCAAACAGGGGTATCCTTGTGGCGTCGAACGAAAGAGAGTGTCAGTGTATCTGACTCGTCAGATTGGAACTGTGCTGAACTTTTCTCGTTCTCCGCTTTCTGCTTTCATCCCTCGCTCTGATGAAACCGTTCAAACGCCTTACTGGCAGCAATGGCCAGCCAAACAGGGGATCCTTGTGGCGTCGAACGAAAGAGAGTGTCAGTGTACCTGACTCGTCAGATTTGAACTGTGCTGAACTTTTCTCGTTCTGCAATTTCTGCTTTCATCCCGCGCACTGATGAAACGTCTTCAGAGAACCACAAGACGCTTTCCAGATTTGATTTTGAACGTCTCCTTATCCTCCTTGGTTACCTCGAGACAGATTACTGTCAGCAACTGCACAGCAGAACTGGCAGCCATGGCTGAAGTGAAGAAAGGAATGCGCTGCCACGAGGCAAGCAAAACTGAAAAGGTGTTTGTTCTCTTCAATTTCGGACACAACACACAGGACGGCGTGACTGGATAAACTGGACTCCTGGACCGTGAATAGGGGACTTGTAGAAAAAGTGTACTCCTTATAGGGGATTGCGCGGCAGGATGAAGCTGATCAAAACTGAGTGGACTCCTGGACTCTGTATAGTGGATTTTGGACCAATGGACTCTATATAGGGTGCTGGACATCATATAGTGCATGGACTCTATACTGAGTCCTACACATATAAGTGTGACCGCGAGACCGGAGAATTTCATGAAGCCAATAATTATGAGAATTTCATTGAAACCGAAGTAAATCAGGTCATGTGACCAAGAATCCGCTACAACAGTGCTGCCAACAAATGACAGCATGCAACAAAAAAATCTTTCCTTGCAAGGGCACATTTTCGGCCATAACTCTTGAACGGCTGGTCAGATAGGGACACAATTTTCAGAGAATTTGCAGCTATTCATGCTCTTTCAACTGACGTAGCACTCAATATGAATTTACAAATTCGATTTTTCAGCGAAGTTTTGGGTAGTCTGCCACATTAAGGCGGGCAATTCCTCGAATTCTGCTCCATTTCTTTATCCACATATCAAACATGCATGAAACTTACCAGAAAAAGTACCGAATTCTGCCAATTTTTCTGCCAGCGTTATCCGCATATGCCTAGCCATGGGGTTACGACTCTTGTCTTCATGAATGGACAGCAGCCAGGAGTACTCACTGTTGGACAGTGTAGCAAGTGATAGGAGTGCGCTCATTATTCCCGGAATATTTTGGTAATACCTTCGTTTTGCAATCTATACCTTCACATGCAATGACGCAAATCCACACAATTAAGTAGACACTTCCTTCTATCAAAAGTTCTCAAACGTTTTTCACCGCCTCCAAACTGGGAATTTTAGGGGAATTATGGAAGAAAAGGAGAAGGACAACAATGCTAATTCGTACGAGTTATGACTTACTGTCCACCAACAGTGGACAACAGTTTTCCTTTTCTTCCATAATAATTAAATTGACTCACCATCCGATTTCAACTTAGGAGAATTCTATCGATTTCTTTGCCAGATCCATTAACTTAACACCTTCAGAAGAATTATGGGGGGATTCTGTTGACCTCAGAGAACGAGCATGCATCTATAGACGCACGCACATAATTATTATGCATCTGATGAACAGTACTCGCTTGGACAACACACGCGTGCGGCCTGAGTGCAGCAATACTACAAATCAGTGATCACGTGTAAGTTGCCAGTACGAAAAAGGCACAATTTTCCGAACTTTGAGGCTCCATAAGTACAAAAAGTGAATAAGGTAAAGTCGCGGATAAAAGCCGGGTTTGCATACAAGCACATCGCGGATAGAAGCCTGAAAATCAAACGGGTCAAATGCATTATAAGCCTGTCGCGCGTAGAAGCCTGGCTTCTACGCAAGCGCGGATCGGGTAGGTCAAGAGTGCATGCGCTATGTACATGTAGATCTACGGTGCATAGTAAAACTGCCGCCATACCGGTAGTCAGTGGTAGATGTACGCGTGTGGCGCATATCAGTGGTGCATATAAGCATGGTTTGCATACAAGCCTGGTTTGCAATAAAGCCTGATGCAGAAAGCGGCTTTTATCCGCGACTTTACGGTATGTACATGTATCCCCGCACGCCGAAGCATAATAATATTAGGAGGATTTTGCGAGCATAATGCGAGAATCCATGAAAGCATAATTCCATGATTTCGCGAGCATAATCCGCCAGAGCCTACTAGGCGAAATCAAGGAATTATGCTCACGAAATCAAGGAATTATGCTTTCATGGATTCTCGCATTATGCTCGTAAAATCCTCGTAGTATGCTTTGGCACCCGGGGATATAATCACTTTGTTCTACTTATGGAGCCTCAAAGTTCGGGAAATTGTGCCTTTTTCGTACTTGCAAGTTTCAAGTGGCCATAAGTACAACAAAATACATGTACTTGTGCATGAGTATCCCCATACCAAGGTGTCCATGCATGCACATGTAAGAGGTCAACATGGAAAAGAGAAAACAATACTTCTTCCTCCTAGGACTCTCATTTCTGCTTTCGCCACGCTCGGCCGGGTTGTCTCGACGTTCAACGGCAGCGAGCAACGGATGCGCAAATAGGGACAGCGCGAGGTAGCGGTCGGTCCGGCCACGTACGGTGCGCAGCAAGGTGTGACGGCCAGCGAAGACCTGTTGCTCGGGAGAACGCCGGAGGGGGACTCTGCAGGGACAGTCGACGTGGTGCGTCTCTGCATGCCTGCGCGGTTGGCTGGAGAACTGCCCAAGTGAAAAGTAGATCTACATGTAACTACAGTCCATTCATGCGTACGTGCGTGTGTGCACTCTTTGTAACTTTTGCTGCACTGCACGCTTAGTACTCTACTTTCTTTCACTTTGTTTGGTGGCTCGCCAAAATTCTTAAACTATCACCTAGCCGTTAGAAAATTAATGTCAGCAGCTTGTGATTGGATTTCCCACCTGCCATTTTCTTGGAACCCCTGGCACTGTGTTGCTGGAGAGGTTAGCAGCTTATATATTTATTGCTTTTATTTTACATCGCAAGTCAAACGGGCAATCATGCCCAATGTTATGATGACGATGGAAGCTTGTGATTGGATTACTCACCTGCCATTTTCTTGGAACCCCTGGCACTGTGTTGCTGGAGAATTGTAACTTCTCATTCTCATACTTTGCTCGTAATCTTGCGCCCATGTTTTGTAGTATAAATCTGACCATCTCCACCTGATATCATCCTATTCAATATCACCTTCTCTGATGAGCCTTATGAAGGCGAAACAGCTGTCAGGAGGAATTTCAGTATCTACCTGCAACCCTTCCTTGGTTGGTGTGTGTAATGGCTACTGAGGGTAGCAGTGAGTCGGCTGTGAGAGCGCACGGAGGAGAGGAGAGGAAGAATTCAATACTTCTTCTACTTCAAAGTATTCATTACATGATTTCTTTTGTACTTCAGTAAAAATATTGTTTCATTGCCAAATTAGTTTGAGTTACCTTTGAAAATTATCATGTTCAACTGTCTTCGTAATCATCATACTCGTCCATCCGATGTCACCCTGGCCCTCACCCTGCGAATAATCAGCTCATCTCTCCCGTAGCTCCACTTCTCCTTCCATCATGACCGAACATCAACTATACATCAATTTAGAGCAATACCCGTAGCCTGCAGTCATATTATGGCTGCTAAAATCCAGACTGGTCATGACTTCGTAACTTGCATAATGTTCAAATGTAATGTGCATGTACATGTACACGGAGTTTTGCGGACTACCCATGTAAACTATGTGGTCACCAAGGTTGCCAAGAAAATTGTGTTGCAAAAGAAGGATCCACGAGCGGGATTCGAACCCAGCACCCCTGTCTTTCCGGGACAGTGCCCTACCGATTAGGCTACCGGGGATCACACACACTCATGGGTCCTTCTTGCTTTTTTTTTTTTTTTTTTTTATGCAATAACATGTTATTTATAAAGACAGGACAAGTGAATAATTAGTCAGTCCATTGTTCATGATGATCTCCGACGGTTACGTCGGCAAGCGAGCCTCCGCCACTGCCAAAGCAGCGTGGGCTCCGCAGGAGGGTGCAAATTTCAAACCAAAATTTAAACGCCTACAACCGCGAATGCACATGATACAGGATTTCAGAAGGCTGAAGGAAATCCTGCATCTAACAAATGCCATAACATGAGAGTAATGCTCACCCCTCTTCTCCGCCAACAGATGAGCAATTCGTTTGTACAGTGCTGTTGATGCTGGACCCATTCCGCCACTGGCTGACATGACCGCCGGAACAAAGGAGGCTTGCTCAACCTGCCTCACCCGCTCCTCATAGTGCCTTCTCTTTTCTTTTTCATGTCGCTGATACACAATAGTATGTGGTGCAGATCGATTTGAGCGTGAGTGAGGATTAAAAACCCGTATATCAATAAGTGTACGCTCAAAACGACTGCCCCACAAACCATTGGCAGCGACATCCAACCGGGCACGGTCTTCCACATTTGCGGTCCGGTAGCGAAGACGCTCCCCCGTCAGCGGTTGCAGCAAGGGCTCGATGGACACACTGGTGCACACCTCGTCCAGCAGCCGGGCCGTGACGTCCCGAATACCATTGTGTCTAATGGAGGGAAACCCTCCATAGGGGCACGACAGGGAATGCGCGACAGTTGCCTCTTGGCCGCAAGAGCAGTGTGACGGTACCCTGGCCGGTGTCCATCCGTAACGGAGGCAGAGTCCGTCCCAAAACTCTCCCTTTGTTAAATTAAAATGATATTTCTTAAGTGGACGGCACGTCAGCCAGCTCGACGACCCTTTCTCCTTCGCGACGTCTATGACATGTCGTAGCGACTCCGACGCACTGCCCGATATCGCGTCGAATTCCAGTTTCTGATGACGTCGAGAAGATGCCTTGGCGTCTCTCTTGGCCGATCTGATTAACACTACCGAGTCACCGATGGAGCCATCCCCTGACAAGATTCTCCGAGACAAAGGGTTGGTCATCCGAACCGACGAGTCGTATTGTTGGCATAGGGACACAGGGTTAATCAAACCGAGCCCACCCAGACGACACGGCAAAGCCATAAGCCGTCGGAGGGTGTCGCCTGGGGGTGCACGGCAAGTTAAGGCGGGAATCAGTTCAGACTTCACAATGTCCTCCAGCGGTTGGAACATGGGTTCGGGTACCTTCATGGTACGACAGAGGAACGCCCATCTACCCCTGAGGCCCGTCACATACGCAGAATACGCAGCCTGCGGCTGGGTTTGTGCAAATACTGCTAGCTTCTTCAGTTCCCCCATCCATTCGTCCACCTTTGTTTTGATATAGCTTTGAAGAAAGCTGTCCCTTCCGATTGCTGCGCCAAGATATCGTGATCCCTCGTCCGTTATCATTACACCAGTGTCTCGAAACAATTCAGTCGCCTCCTGGTAACACCTTTCCTTGACGACAAGGACCGATTTCTTTGGGTTTACGTAATATCCATATGCCGGTCCTCTCTTGTCCATTATGTCCCACCATAGACGGAGTCTGCGAAGACGAGCAGCAGCGGATGAATCGTCCGCGAACCATGACTGCACCGCACCCGCCTCATCCGCCAAACGTATCAAGGGCATTATTCCCAACGCGTACATGTACATTGCAAGGGGATCACCCTGTGTTGTCCCTTCTTGCGACAGGATACTTTCACCGTCCACGTAGAGATGAGCTGGATCACGGTAGGTATTAATAAGAACGGTAGCAAGTGATGGACACAAGTGCCGAACATTTCTTAAGCAAGTCTGTCGATTTAGTCTGTTGAACGCATTACTTGCATCCGCCATCAGAATTCCTTCGGTGTCATCCAGCTCAAAGGCCTGCTGCATCGCATGTATTCCCGCCTCTATACCGCAATCCTGGCCAGCGCATAGCTGTATACACCCAACCGCCTCCTGAACGGCTTGGCCTACGACGGAGAGGATGGCCTTGCTTATAATGCGTCGAGCGACCTCACCTATTCCAATCGGCCGGACACCGGGTTGCTTGTCCAACGCTATCAATCTGCACGCAGTGAAAGCCGACAAAGATGCTGGGTGCACGTACGTGGAGGCTAAACGCCTTGCACACGATGCTAGTGCATCGCAAAGGCCCTGGGAGGCGTCAGAGAAACTAGCGCAAAAATGCCTCCAGTTCTCGGCGTCAACACCACTCGGCCCCGCAGCACCCTGCGTACCGAGCGCTGCACTCTTAATCGACTGACGTCCAAGGCTGCTGAAATAGATCGGATGAGGTGGAGCAGGTGGATCACCACCAATAACGGCGTCCTCGCTCATCGGCTCTGCGGGTGGATGTTTGTCTTTCAGGATATCCCGGACAGTGCGTCCGTCAATCTCGTCGTCCAACTGATGCACGCCTCCATCATCACCGCTTGTCAAGCCACGGAGCGCCTTGCCCACTTTGCCCGCGGTGACATAATCTGCAAAACGCCTAGCAGGGTCAACCGACGGACCCACTGAATCACGTTTATGTTTGTTCTTGGACGATAGAAGAGAGGTCTGTATGGTGTCCGCTTCCCGTTGCAGCTCTGCAAAATCTCCCTTCGACCACTGGTCCATGCGGCGCTCAAGTATTTTACCATATTTATTATTGTCACAGTCCGGCTTCTGCAGCATTAGCATCTGGTAGACGGCTGCAATCTTGAGTGCGATCATTTCATACGATCCCCCATCTCCGAAGCAGGAATAGAACGATGTCAAGGTAGTGATAAATCGTCTTCCAATATTTCCAGACGGCACAGAGAAAGCATTCGGGCGAAAGTGAACACATTTGTTATATGCAGCCTCTATGGCTCCAGCTGTCTCCGCTGCAGACAAATCACCAAGCCTGAACGACGGGTCGGAGCTAGCTATGGGTTCCGGCTGGGGCAGATCCAAGCCGGTCCGGACATCAGCTAAGCCCTGCACACGCAAGGTCGACATAGCGGTATTCACTTCAACAGCATCCCCGGACGTGTGCCCCCTGGTCTCCCGGGAAGCAGAGTGTAAGTCACTTGTGGCTGGTACCGAATTACCACGCACAGGTCCCCCAGGCAAGGACCCGGTGTCATACACGCCCGGCGAGCATACCGGAGCAAAAGTGTCGACAGCGGAATGCGGATCAACCGCTTCCTGTCCATCAGGTAAGTTGGTATCAGCTCCGGTTTTAAAGGGTTCAATTTGTTTGTCATTTCTAGTATTGTCCATTTCACCATTGTCAGCTACCGGTAAAGACCGTGCATCGAGGCTCCTTTCCAGCCGGCCAGCAGAAGAGAGAATGAGATCGCCCGACACTGGTTCATGTCCAGGTAGAACCGGCACTGGGCAAGCAGGAATACCCCGCCGCTGTGCCAAGCTGGAGTCAGCACCTCCCAAGGAACCACGAACCACTGTGGTACAGTCGCTTGGTCCATTGGAGTGCGCCTTCTTGCTACACTGCTCCCCCGCCCCAACAGGCTGTGTCCTCACGCCGTACCTAGCTCGCGGGGGGTACGATGGGTCGTGGGTTCGAGCCATTGCCAGGCGCCAATGTTGCAAAAGAAGGATCCACGAGCGGGATTCGAACCCAGCACCCCTGTCTTTCCGGGACAGTGCCCTACCGATTAGGCTACCGGGGATCACACACACTCATGGGTCCTTCTTGCTACAATTGGCGCCTTGTGGCGGGCACGCCGAAGCCTATCAAGACGCTCTCGTCAGGTGTATGTGAAGGCGGTCATAATGCCCGATCTGCTTTATGGCTCCTGCTGTTTTTCAGCCGCAATGCGAGAGGGTCAACTGAAACGACTGCAAAGTTCAGTGCAAACCACGCAAAACAGAGCCATCCGCTGTATCGATGGCAACCCGCCCCGGACAGCCATGCAGCCGCTGCTCACTGCTCACTCCCTGTACCGTGTCAGCGAGCTCTACAGGCAGAACATATTGATCACCATCTGGCGGTGCATCCACGCCCGCACCAGCCCTGTGCTCGCCCAGCTTCTGACCCCGGCACAAGGCACCCCTACCCGCCATCAGCAGTCAAATGGCCTACTAAGCCAGGCAAACCGCAGCCGCCGCGGTCAGCGGAGATTTTCTGTTGCTGGTGCTCTGCTGTGGAACGCTCTCCCTGGTGAGGTCCGCACAATTACCCGGCTACCTGAGTTTAATCATGCATGTGTACCATACGCCTGTAGGGAGTAGTTCGAGTTGCTGCTTCTGATCGCTCTGCTCTCCCTCCCCGTGCAGTTCAGTAACCCGCACGTAGTATCACAGATACATCGTATTCTCTCTCTCCCCCCGTTTACCCGCAGTTATTAGTATCCTATTCTCTTACTATGTGCTTCCATAGCTTTTACTATGTTCTTCCATAGCCACTTCTAGGCCAAGCCTTCGCCGTCATTTTATTGGGTCGTCATCCCGTTTGAATGTGCGAAGTGAAATAAAAACCAACCAACCAACCCGCCACTATCTCGTCCCCCCCGGGATACCTGATGAAGGCTGATTCACTCGCATCTTCTGCTACATGTACTGTGTCAGTCACTGAGTGTGAGAAAGAACTTTGAAGAAGACGAGTTCGAGCATAAAATAATGTATTGCCATGATTTCTACACTGGTTTTCATTGAAAACACTATCTGCATGACCTCTGAACCCTTTGCCATGCAGACCACCAGCACTGATCAGGTGCATTGTACACAATTGTGTAGCCTACATACTAGAACCGTGGTACAATCATGTAGTTATGCTCCTACCTCCGAGAGGATGCCATATTATGCTCCAAATTTTCAACCACTAAAATTATGCCAATAATTATGCCGGAAATTCGCCGGTGCCTAGTGCCTGGCCGTCCCTTTTGGATGCTAAAGTGCATGCGCAAGGCACGATTCGTGCTGGTTTGTTGGATGGATTTGAGGAATTCTGGAGAGTTTTTTCAATGTTTTGGAGAATACTATCGAATTTCCACGGGAAATGCCCAAAAACATAATAATTATCGGGTGCGTATGGGCATCATTATATTCCGCGCAGCCCTACCGGGTGATGCATGGTGAGTGACACGGGGAGTCGTAAAATACCGGTTTTTTACTACTCCTTGAGTGTCACCTCCCACCGCTTTAGGAGCTGCATCTGCGCCTTGATCCTTGAAGGGTGGTGGCGTTCCTACGGATGCGGAAAACCCGGCTTCCAGCCGAGTCTCACGCGAACCGTGAATTTTTTTAATTTTTGAGTGACACACACAGTTAACAGCTCCCGGCCTGGCCCGTGTCCCGCCCCTGTCTTGCCCAACGTGCGTCCATCGGCATCCAGCCACTACAATGTACATATAGATCTACAGCAGTGGTCGACCGGTCCCCAACTCCCCAACTGTCAAAATAATAATATTGTAGACTGTCAAAATAATGGACCCTCAACAGTGCACATAGCTAGTGCGTATCACTACAAAAAAACGTAGATCTACAGAGACAGCAGCAGACATCATGCTACACGATAGCAGGAAGGACAAGGTACTAAGGTAGTGCTGTCACACAACCTGTTTTCAGCCATCACCCATCTCAGCAACTGGCTTGGTGAGCGCAAACTAATCCTGAAAAGTCGAAAAACACAAATACTATTAATTTTATTCCTGCCAATCGTCATGACGACAAGACATTGAATGTGCACTGTGCAGCCACACTCCTCCAGCAAGTGACAAGCGCCAAGTACCTGGGCTTGCACATCGATGACGACCTGAAATGGAACACAATGGTAGCCAAGACAGTGTCCTCAAAGATTGCCATTCTTATCTCTTCCGACACAGGCAGTGCCTCCCAATGCCATGCCGCTCAACCTACTTGAGATGTATAATTTTACCCACGTTCGAATATGCATGCAACAGCTTTTCCTCTGCCCTTTCCTCTGCACAACGTGATCGTCTTGAGAAACTTCTCAAGCGAGCTGTTCGTGTTGTCTGCTCTGCTCTCTTCCTGTCTGCAAATGCACCTCTTTATGAAAGCCTCAGCATTCAACCCCTGCAATCAATGTATTGCCGCAAACTCCTCCTGCTAACCTTTCATGTAATTCATAATAACGGTAGTGTGCTTCTTCATGACCTCGTTACACCTCTGTCACACACCCGTCGAACGAGGAGCACAGATGTTCCCCTGCTTCTTTTCCCGAGGATCATATCTACCGCCGCCACACGCAGTCCTTCATAACAATGTCCCGCTCTCTGGAATAAGTTGCCTGCATCTATACGATCACTGAAGAAACCAGGTCAATTCCGGACCTCTCTCTTACCCCACCTGAAAATTCACTGACTATTATATAAACGTTGCTCACTGATAAAATAATTATGCAATCTTTCCTCTGCTCTCTTAAATCCTACTCTATTTTTCTTTTTTCTTTTAATATTTTCCTTTTTCTTACATTTGCGTGCCTGTAACTTAGTCGATCTCATGTAATAAGGCAACACTGCCTGTTTGTTAGTCGACATTAAATAAACCAATCCAATCCAATCCAAAGTACAAACGAGTATATGTCAGTGTACATTACCGATATACATTGTACAGTTTCTTTGGTAATGGTTTTCCCATGATAATAAGCTTCATTTAATTTTGTATTTTCAGTTCGTTTTCTTTGTATTTAGCTCCTCATTGATTTTTTAACCAGGCGTGGGCCATCCCCTGACTTCATAGGTGCCAAACATTTACGTTTTTCATTTTTATTTTGAGAGTTTAAAATTCTGCAAGGAAATTTTAAAAAGTAGTACTAGTATTGAGTTATACAATGTACAATGTACATGTATCATATAAATTATGGTGAAAAACGAGAACACAATGTTACAATAGATACAATTGGGGGGACTCACCCATTCCACAATACTCTACAAATGCCCCACACCATTCCCTTATGGACAACGTTTCGGCCAATGGCCTTCTTCAGGTAGTCAATGATGTCCCTAAGCCTGCAAACTGGCGGTTTAAATAATATGTGCCTGTTCCGCCCGAAGCGCGCGATCTATTCTGCTAAAGGGGAGGCGGGAAAACCCCCAAAAAGCCAGGTGTAAAGCTTTTGCATAATTATAATGGAATGGTTCGGACATTTGCAGAGTATTGTGGAATGGGTGAGTTCACCCTATTGTATCTACTATGAAACTGCAGGAAGCCTCCAAACTTCTTCACAATGTTACGAGTTATGATTAACTGGCCACCAACGTAACCAGATCTTATACAGTCAGCGGGTGCGACAAAATGGCACAAAACTGACAAAGAAGTACTGAGACATTCGGCGATGTGACACCTAGCTCCAACACTTCTCCAAGGCGCAAACCAACAACCTTCTAACTTGGAAGGCTCAGGTTCGGAAAGGTCCAAGAGGGGAAGGAAAGCGCAACGAAGAAGAGCACGAGCTACGCATCACGGCAACAAAGAATGCCGAAAGTTACTGGATGATGACGAAACTAGTAAGACTATTGGACAGACCGGCCTTACTACAACTCGACGACGCAAAGCAACAGACCACCGAACTTTGGAGGCTCAAGTAACTTAGTTTACATGTATGTAATAAACATAGAAGGAGAAGCTAAGCGAAGACGAATTGTGACAAACCGAAACGCCAACATCCTACTGAACTCCACAATCATGTATGATGGACTAGTTATGTACAATAACAAGTTGTAGTAATAGTAACAAGTTATATAATTCCTGTCGCCAGTATACTGCGAAAGATAACTGCGACTGTAGACATTTCCGAAATCGGCCAGGAAGAAAAGACGACGAAATCAATGGCTGTGAAGAAATCGCCGATAATTGCGCCGAATTCGCCGAACGTCGTTGTTTTAGTGCCTCCAAAGCGTGCATGCAAATGAACATTGCACATGTATTGGGAGCGGTAACTTCAAGTACTGCTTTGATCCGAATTCTGACTTTGGGGGTCATAATATGGCCGAATTCCGACATTTTCTTAGCCGATCGAAAAAATCAGGCCGATTTGCGAAATGCCTATCGCCATGGCAAATAATAATGGAAAACCCAAGATCAATCATGCACGCAGTATGCTCAGTATGCTGTTGCTGATAGCACAGTACTGGTTTGATTATTATGAAGCCTGTGATGTGCCAGCTGGTACTGTACTTACTCAAAACACCCGGATTTAAGTGAATAATAGCAAGAAGGTACAAGAGAGGAGCTAGAGAGAAAAGGGAAAACAAGGAGGAGTCCAGGTAGAAAAGGAAACGTCACTTGAAAGATTAGAACATTGAAAGGATCAGTCACGCAATACGGTTAATTCCCATCGTCAATCGGATAATTATTCATCCCTACGCAAGAAGTAGGTCGTTATTATAAACAAGGAAAAAATAATATTTACCAAGCATGCCTGCCAACGACGCAGAACACACTATTATTGATGCAGCCAGCCTACAAATCATGCAAGCGGCATTGATCAAGAAATGATTAGCGTGCTCGGCGACGCAAATAGGAAGCCCTGCATCCACGAAAGCACGTTACAAACCATTTTAATAGCAAGAAAGAGATACAGCACCTCAATCTTGCCATAACGCTTGAATAATGTAAATCAGGATGCTTGTTGATAATTAAAAGGGGGGAATGACCCTTCGCGCACGCCATACTGGACCGTACATGTCCGAACGACCACAACTTCTGTTTCCTTCAATATTTCTTGAAGAAATTTTTACCATGTCTTGATGGAATAACATACAACAGATCAATGGCACTCTGAATGAAAATAAACCAAAGAAAGTTGGAAGATTTGACAACAAAAGGATAATTATCGCACAACGGACGAAAGCTAAACGGTGCGCAATTTTATCAGAATGTAGTTCATCAGAATCATCTCTTTCAGCCATAGATATTTAGATTACAGGTACACGCAGTGCGTTTGCCTAATATCACACAGTCCTAAACATCAGTGGCAGTGGTACAGCTCTCACATGCTGCACTACCGCACATACGCAGTTACCTCATGGATGGAATGGGCAGAATATGCACACAGGATTGAAGAAATCTCCTGCCCATAGGCAAACGCACAAGCTGACATCACACAGATTTCAAAAATGTATACTTTTGCATGTCCATTCTGTACAAGTGAGCCAGGAAACTGCGCGGAGTGTCAACAAACCACTAAAAATGGCGAAAATTCAGGGTATATTTAGGTCTATATTCAGGGTATGTTCAGCACTTTTCATACAGCACCATCACGATGCAGGCAGATAGCTGCACTAAAACTTGCCCGGTCCATAAGTATCTCCTTCCTCTTCAATAGTGGTCTCCTCCCAGCCCTTCTTTCGCCTTCTTCTTTTCTTTCTCTTCTCCTTCTCTTCTGCTGTGCTCCCTCACTGCCCATCCATAGTACGTCTGGAGAGTGTCAATGGCTTTGTCGGTGAGCCGGCCTTTCCCAGACAACGCCTTGCCGTCTGACAATTTCGTACCCTTCATCGTCTTCTTCAGCTCCCGCAAGCCCGTTCCGATGCGTTTCTGTACATGTCCAATGCACTCCTCCTTTTCAATGGCTACACCATTGTACGGGTCAGCTTCAACGACAGAATTGAATGCCTTACTGTCGCCATCTCCGATGTACGTTGTATACCGGAGACCACGATCAGCAACAGAGCGACTCCATATGATGACAGCTGCCTCGCTCTCCATGGCTGGTGCAGATTGCGCTGTATTCACTCCACAGGTGTGGGTACCTTTCCAGGCAGTGAAATCAGCTGCACTAATTCTCCCGGACTCCTTCCGGTCGTTCCACACGACACATTCCTGGCAGTACTTGCTGCTCACGTGTATGTCCAGTACACAGCCTGTTCTCCACGATATACAGGCAAAGACACCGTAGAGAGACGTATAGCCGCGCCTCATCCAGGTGCCATCGCAAGTTACCGCCACTGTGTCGCAACCATTCAGCACCTTCACCTCGTCAGCAGCATTGACCATGCTCTTATGAGCCACAGTGGCTGCAGCGATCACGAGCGCTTCCTGGTGACGGGTGTAGGCATGTGTGTTCACAGGGCTGGGCATGTCCATGGTTCCGCAGAACTTATTCAGAGCGGCACGTCCCTTGCCAATTCTCCGCATGGCTAACACTGATCGCCGGTTGACGTCAAAGAACCGCTTCTCTTTCAGGCATAGGTTTTAAAATCTCCAACTGTGACTGCATAAGACATTGTCGCACTGCACGTGCACCACCGATGCGAGGCCAATGGCGCAGCAGTCAACAATATTTATTTTTCCAGATTTGCACTCGCTACACACAGTGGCCACGTCCAGAAGCTCCTGAAGACATTTCAGGTACACAATTCTGTTGCTCCGCAAGCAATCCTCTTCTATCTCTTCTCCAGATCCCTCAGACGCCTCAGTATCGTCGTCCTCAGAACTGTCTGGGTTCGAGTTCACATCTGAGCCGTCGCTGCTGTCAAAGCTTTCATCAGCTAAATAGGCCGGCTTCCTGCTCAACTTTCGCGTGGACGCGCTCTTCTCAGTCACTTCAACATCACTGGCGACCTCAGGAACCTCAACGACATCGTCGACTTCAGCAGCAACTGGCTTTGGACCAAAATATTTCCTTTTCTGTCGTCTAGAACGTCCACTCGAGCTCGTTCTTCGGTTCCCCATTGTTCAAATTTCAAGGGAACTCCACGAAAAAATGAAAAGTTGATAGCCTGTAGAGTTTCGGGCGCTGAGTCGAATGGTCTTGGTCCGAAGTCTCTACGAGAAAGCGTTCTTGAGATATTTCAATTTTAGCCACGCCCCATACCAATGTATGTGTGACGTCATTGTGGCATGTTGCGAAAATACTTGGATTTTGAATCTCACTTTCTTCAGGACGAAAGTCACTTCAGAAAGTAGTTTGCCAAGTCGCCTGAGCCGCTGCAATGCCAAATTGTTGTGTTGTTGATTGTGCCAGTATCACATCATCCTCCTGGGGTTAGTTTTCTCAGATTCCCAAAGGATGGAGACCTGGCAAAGCGCCGAGATGTTGCAATGCGTCGTGAAAATGTCAAGCCTATTTTCGCAGCACGAGCTATGTTTGCTCGCTGCATTTATGATCCAGAGGGACTTGAGAGCTGAGTTTTGACGAGTACGCCGTCCAGGAAAGCCCTCATCAGTGTACCAGTGCCCTCCGAACCGTGAGCCTCCAGCAAAGCGAACTCAACAAGCTACAACTGAGAAAGCAGGGCGAGATACGTCCCATCAGGATCAGAAGAGTACATCACACCATCAACTCCGACTGCAGCTAGCTGATGAACGATATTACCCCAGTAACTTTGCGCATACCAGTACTCAAACTGTGCACATCTGTCATCAACTGGGACGCAAACAGACAGACCCCCAGCAAGTACGAAGGTTACAGAACTGTTTGCTTGCGATGTGCAGGCAGCATGCACGACGAACTGTCTCACCAATCCTGCCAAACTGAACCAGTGTAAGTTGATTGCGTGGATATGTCTCTATTTATAACAGCTACCCTACTTCTAGGCATGGTTGCATGAATACCATATCACTCAGAGCAGTTGTTAGAAGTTTGAACAGCCTAGGAATAGTGCAAGCAAAGTGAAACAAAAAATTATTACACTCCGAGTTCCACGCTTGCGGGATCACCAGGCCAAAAAAAATCCAATTTCGAACAAGGAATGGGTTCTGGTTGTATGCGAAAGAAAAGTAAGTGAAGACCTATTGTGCAAGGAATACAGTGGGAACTACACATATTATACACATGCACTCACACCTTCACCCACATGCGCGCGCGCGTGTGCGTGCACACACACAAACACGACAACACACACACATACGCACTCAGATACTCAAACTCACTCCCACGCACGCTAGCCTAAGGATAGTACATATGCTGTAGTAGTGGTGTACTTAGTGAAATGACTATGTGTACATCTAATGATGCCGCCACTCCACGCCAGAAGACAACAAACATCTGCTGAACATTTTTGCTCCCGTCTCTTATGGGCAACACAGGGAATGAAACGAACAATGCAATTGAGAACAAGAGTCGTCCTGTACGGTGAAGTTTCCATTTTCTCATACAGCAGTATATTGTCTAAGCAAGTGTGTTTTCTCCACATTCTTTTTGCCATGCAGGTATATCACAGTGTCCTGCCAAACTACATTCTCAAACGCATTCGTTTCTCAATTCTGGGGATGATTGGACACGCACATCTCGCAGCTCTTGACGACGTCAATGTCAACCGTCGCCACAGCACAACCAAAAAGACCAATAATTATTTTCAAAACGAAACTCCGTCAAACCCACCCACCCACAAACGAAAACATTTCGTTTTAAAAATATTATTGGTAACCTTGGACGGCCCCTAAAGAAGACTGGCCAAATAGAAATTATACGACAGAAAGAGCTATGAGTATGTTGACAAGCTCATGTGTGAGGTGGTAGCGGTTGCAAATGGCAACCTCGATGTTCCTGCCTTGGAGAAGCGAGTTTCCCTGCCAAATTCCAGGTGGAAGCCTCCTGAGAAGGCTGAGGTGGTGCAGAATTGATATCTTTGCCTGATGGTATTCACAACGCAGGCTGGAAGACGACAACGAACGTGCTTGCCCAATTTGCCGTGTACATAGTGTGTACTGCCTGTGTGCCGCATAGCGTAGAGATCTACACAAACACAGAATGTCATATGGAATGTGTATGATGAGTGCTTCGTGCTTGTACACATACCACATTGCTGTACCGTAATAATTATTATAGTCAAATACTCATTTACTCTACATATGCGCTGTATTGCATCTACCGGTACCTACCTGCACTTTCAGTGCGCGCGCCATACTAATTTAGTGTCCACTGGTACAAAGATGGAGGGTCTTGTAGAATTTACCATAATTGCTGATTTCAAATTGAATTCCAATGATCTGGGGGATGAATACTGATTAGGACGCGTTCGATTACCTACTAGTACAGAGATGTCTTGGTCAGAAAGTACAGATTTCTTACTCTCCTGCCAGAATTTGTGCATTATTTTGGTGTACACTTTCTTGACCCCACGCTTGTACGTTGCATGCCATGGTATACAAGAAAACGAGTTTATTGACAAAGTCTATCGCTTGAAACGATAAAGTATGGGTTCGGGTGTGATCAAATGCACCCATGGTGCTCATAAACTGTGTGCAGTGCTCTCTTCACCAACAGAACACTACCTACCATACTTTGTAGATCTCGTACCAATCCAAGGGAAAATGACAAAGACAAATGTGAGTCATGCATGAAAACTTGTGATAGCACTATAGTACAGAACAACGTTGTTCGTGCTATGCCTGACAACAATAAGTTACCCACAAAACATTACGCGCATCGATCCTCACAAGATAAGTCAAGACATACTCGGAGCAAAGAGAAATTTGTTTGTGTCATGCATGAAACTTGTGATAACTACCAGTACAATGTCTTTCTTGTGCGACGCCTGCTGTAGTGCGCCTGACAACAATAAATTTCCCCAAAAAAATAAGAATAAGTGTATCATGCTGATACGCGCTCCTCACAAGACAAGTCAAGGCATTGAGGCTTACCTAATGTCAGACTCTTCTGTCACTGGCATTGGCGGCTTCTGCATGTCGAGATAACCTCGAAGAGCAGTGATGGGCACAGCCTAATGCAATGGATACGATCTCGTAATCTGCGAGGTCCGCTACGCAAGAAACCTTGGGCCGTCTTGTCGACAACGACGGCAGCATCCTACCAGCAAAATCATTCCCGCAGGCTGGGCATGGCTATACACTTTTGTCCACGCTCGCACCAGTCGGAGTCCCAAACGAATCGAGATTCTGGTGGCCAAGCTACTCGTCTTCTGTCGGACGCAGCTGCTGAAGCATCTTCTTCCTCAACATTTGTTACACGCGATGGCAGCTCCTCAGCAGAGTATCTGGGCTCCCTGCCCCAACCATACGCGGCGGTGGGCTGTTGGTCGTCCTCACTGGCCTCAGCATCGCTGCCTTCATTGCTGGGGACAGAGGATTGTTCGGAATCGCCCATCTTCCCTTGAAATACCAACTAAAATTAGTGCTTGTAGATTGGCGAAGAGAAACGACTTTGCCACAATGACGTAGCCAGCCCGTGATGATGTAACCAAATGGCCGCATGACGTCAGGGCGCGGCCCCCGTTTTTGCAATTTCAAAGTGAAATATCTCAAGAACGCTTCGTCGTAGAGGCTTCGGACCAAGACCATTCGACTCAGCGCCCGAAACTCTACAGGCTATCAAAGTTTCATTTTTTCGTGGAGTTCCCCTTTAATAATAATAATTATTTTGTTCTCAAGGCATATGAAGCTATTCAGCGCTTCTCCTTGTACGCCATGGTATCCAGTAGCAACGATTTCAAGGCAAAAACTCGCTAGTAGTACGCGGTTTCAGTGAAAATCACCGACTGCATGGAGTGCAAAATTGTACAAATTTTCGTTCCGTGCGTACTCATTTTCATTTGAATTGTTGAATTTGAAACGGTCGTAACTTTGGAACCAGTAGTCCGTTTCACCAAATTTTTGTTTCTACACCCTATAGGGTCCGCTGGCCTAGTTGGATACCCAAAACAGCCAGAATTGAAACTTTCAATTTTTGAGTATCTGAAGGGTCATTCCCCCCACCAAATTCTTCAGGGCACGTGAACACTCCTGGCTGCACATACTATTGGTAGCAAAAACCAAGGGCGTGAATGCACCTCTCTCCACATGTATTACCCTCTGCAGGTATGCTCTCTTCTTCTGTTGCTCATTCCTGGTTAGCTGAGCAAGAACCTCCGCTCTAGGCCTCGACCAAATATGCTAAAAATAAGAGCATAGTATGCTCGTCGCATATCAGGGAAAACGTCCATAATATGCCAAAGGCTTAGCAAGATATGCAAAAAGATATGCCAAAATATGCCAAGATATGCTCGACATAAGCAGAAAGTGTAGATCATTTCAGTAAAATTGCAACCTTGGAATATTCACTGGCTTCACGGCTATCATGCTTATGGTGCAAATCAAAACACATGCGGAATAGTATGGCTGGGGTGTGTCCGCAGCGCTGCAACCGTAGCGATAGTGTTCATCCATGGGGAAATGTAGCAAACGCCTCAACCATTCCAAATTCATCCATAAAAGGCATTTCTGAACGCATTTTGTCCATAATATGAATGTTTTGTCCTCGTTTTCTTCAGAATATTTGAATTATATGCTGGCTTCATTCCAATATTCCCTTTGTCGCTCCATATGCCATAATGAACTGTCTCACAAACAATATGCGGAAATATGCGCAAGCAGATTTGGTCGAGGCCTACTCCGCTCTCAACAGCAAGGACGCTGAAGGATGATTCACCCTAACATCAAAGAATGCGTCTTGCTGCCGAGACCAGAAGCCCCTTGCACAGATATCCAGACGAGCCTCCGGACGCCGGTTAGTCGTGGCACCAGGGAGCGCTTCACGCTCGAGTGGGAGCAGCGGAGGCTCAATCCGCACATCGGGGATGGCTGCATCCATGGCCTCGGCAATCAGGTCACGCAGAGCATTGTGCCGTAGAGTGGGGTACCCCCAGTAGGGCACGATCGACGCTGAAGTCCGCACCACACACGCACGAGCTTGGAATGTCCCGCAAGGGCCAGCCATATCGTAATGACAACGCGTCAACAAACTCCACCTTGTTATTTAGGAGGCTCCGAACAGTTGCGCAGCGCAGTGTAAAAAGGGCACCTCCGAAATCTGTTTTTTTGCCGCGAGATTCGAAAAATGTTGTGTTCCATGCGGAAACAAGCTGTTGTTCAGAAAGAAGTTTTTTGATTTCTCCGTGCTCGTGTAGTATCCCTGCTTTACAGTTTACACATGACTAGTACTAGTAGTACATGTATTCATGCTAGCACGCGACACTGTAAATCACCTCTTGTCCCACCGGTTACTCCTAAGTGCTTCTCCCAACAACCACTTTAATACTTTGAAGTAGGACTACTAGACAACCCTGCCTGCAGACCGGTACGGCATGACCTGTATACATGTTGCACACATTCATGCTGTACTACATTACATTGATTCCTATAGCCCGTTCCTCATCACTAACTCTTTTGATTACTAGTTCAGGTTTTTACAGTGCCGTTTCCATGGTTGTAGCCAATGAGCGACGTTCCCGCGGTGGCCTTGATGAGCCTATAAAGGCCCGCACGCAGTCAGCCTAGCTCTACAGTGCAGGGGTCTGCGTCAGTTTTCCGCTGCCATCTCAGTTCATCTCAGGACCTTGCCGTCCTTGGCTTTGGAGGAGAGTAGAGTAAGTACATGGTTGAAACCAGGTCTACAATCATGTAGATTGGGCATGCCTGTAGACATGACCTCATGCCCAGTTCTGTTCATTGATGTAATAAACATACAAGTACTATGATGTAAGGTAGCAAAGGTGGCTACATGTAGTAAGCAATCCAGTATTCTACAAGCTAATGGCGATGTTGACAACAGGTTTGTACGCGTGTCAGTAAAGGAGTGACAAAACTAAACAGCTACAACCTGAAAACAATTCAAAACATTCTTCTTCTTCAAGGCCAAGGGAAAAATGGCAAGAGTTCTTGCCACCACGTCCCCTCCACCTCTAGGTGGTATCGCGCTTATATACAGTCTACGAGTACGAGCATGAAAGGACGACTTAACCCCTGAGGAGTAAATAATTGGAAAAAATGGCAAGAGATCCATCCACCACGTCCCCGACCTCCACCCCGCGGCCGTACGCATGAGCTTTGGCAATTCTGCAACTACTTCTTCTAAAAAAAATGGCAAGAGATCTTGCCACCACGTCCCCGACCTCCACCTCTAGGTGGTATCGCGCTTATATACAGTCTACGAGTACGAGCATGAAAGGACGACTTAACCCCTGAGGAGTAAATAATTGGAAAAAATGGCAAGAGATCCATCCACCACGTCCCCGACCTCCACCCCTAGGTGGTGTCGCGCTTATATACAGTTCGCAAGTGAAACCTGACCATGAATCAAGGCCAAGGGCGCCCGCGGCCGTACGCATGAGCTTTGGCAATTCTGCAATTACTTCTTCTAAAAAAATGGCAAGAGATCCACTTATATACAGTCTACGAGTACGAGCATGAAAGGACGACTTAACCCCTGAGGAGTAAATAATTGGAAAAAATGGCAAGAGATCCATCCACCAAGTCCCCGACCTCCACCCCTAGGTGGTGTCGCGCTTATATTCAGTTCGCAAGTGAAACCTGACCATGAATCAAGGCCAAGGGCGCAGGCCAAGGCGCGTAGCCCCGAGGCCTGCGCCCGCGGCCGTACGCATGAGCTTTGGCAATTCTGCAACTACTTCTTCTAAAAAAAATGGCAAGAGATCCACTTATATACAGTCTACGAGTACGAGCATGAAAGGACGACTTAACCCCTGAGGAGTAAATAATTGGAAAAAATGGCAAGAGATCCATCCACCACGTCCCCGACCTCCACCCCTAGTCGCGCTTATATACAGTTCGCAAGTGAAACCTGACCATGAATCAAGGCCAAGGGCGCAGGCCAAGGCGCGTAGCGCCGAGGCCTGCGCCCGCGGCCGTACGCATGAGCTTTGGCAATTCTGCAACTACTTCTTCTAAAAAAATTGGCAAGAGATCCACTTATATACAGTCTACGAGTACGAGCATGAAAGGACGACTTAACCCCTGAGGAGTAAATAATTGGAAAAAATGGCAAGAGATCCATCCACCACGTCCCCGACCTCCACCCCTAGTCGCGCTTATATTCAGTTCGCAAGTGAAACCTGACCATGAATCAAGGCCAAGGGCGCAGGCCAAGGCGCGTAGCCCCGAGGCCTGCGCCCGCGGCCGTACGCATGAGCTTTGGCAATTCTGCAACTACTTCTTCTAAAAAAAATGGCAAGAGATCCACTTATATACAGTCTACGAGTACGAGCATGAAAGGACGACTTAACCCCTGAGGAGTAAATAATTGGAAAAAATGGCAAGAGATCCATCCACCACGTCCCCGACCTCCACCCCTAGTCGCGCTTATATACAGTTCGCAAGTGAAACCTGACCATGAATCAAGGCCAAGGGCGCAGGCCAAGGCGCGTAGCGCCGAGGCCTGCGCCCGCGGCCGTACGCATGAGCTTTGGCAATTCTGCAACTACTTCTTCTAAAAAAATTGGCAAGAGATCCTTACTCGTAGACTTATATACAGTCTACGAGTACGAGCATGAAAGGACGACTTAACCCCTGAGGAGTAAATAATTGGAAAAAATGGCAAGAGATCCATCCACCACGTCCCCGACCTCCACCCCTAGTCGCGCTTATATACAGTTCGCAAGTGAAACCTGACCATGAATCAAGGCCAAGGGCGCAGGCCAAGGCGCGTAGCGCCGAGGCCTGCGCCCGCGGCCGTACGCATGAGCTTTGGCAATTCTGCAACTACTTCTTCTAAAAAAATTGGCAAGAGATCCATCCACCACGTCCCCGACCTCCACCCCTAGGTGGTGTCGCGCTTATATACAGTTCGCAAGTGAAACCTGACCATGAATCAAGGCCAAGGGCGCCCGCGGCCGTACGCATGAGCTTTGGCAATTCTGCAACTACTTCTTCTAAAAAAAATGGCAAGAGATCCATCCACCACGTCCCCGACCTCCACCCCTAGGTGGTGTCGCGCTTATATACAGTTCGCAAGTGAAACCTGACCATGAATCAAGGCCAAGGGCGCAGGCCAAGGCGCGTAGCGCCGAGGCCTGCGCCCGCGGCCGTACGCATGAGCTTTGGCAATTCTGCAACTACTTCTTCTAAAAAAATTGGCAAGAGATCCATCCACCACGTCCCCGACCTCCACCCCTAGGTGGTGTCGCGCTTATATACAGTTCGCAAGTGAAACCTGACCATGAATCAAGGCCAAGGGCGCAGGCCAAGGCGCGTAGCGCCGAGGCCTGCGCCCGCGGCCGTACGCATGAGTAGCGCCGAGGCCTCGCCCTTGGCAAGAGATCCATCCACCACGTCCCCGACCTCCACCCCTAGGTGGTGTCGCGCTTATATACAGTTCGCAAGTGAAACCTGACCATGAATCAAGGCCAAGGGCGCAGGCCAAGGCGCGTAGCGCCGAGGCCTGCGCCCGCGGCCGTACGCATGAGTAGCGCCGAGGCCTGCGCCCTCGGCCGTACGCATGAGCTTTGGCAATTCTGCAACTACTTCTTCTAAAAAAAATGGCAAGAGATCCATCCACCACGTCCCCGACCTCCACCCCTAGGTGGTGTCGCGCTTATATACAGTTCGCAAGTGAAACCTGACCATGAATCAAGGCCAAGGGCGCCCGCGGCCGTACGCATGAGTAGCGCCGAGGCCTGCGCCCGCGGCCGTACGCATGAGCTTTGGCAATTCTGCAACTACTTCTTCTAAAAAAAATGGCAAGAGATCCATCCACCACGTCCCCGACCTCCACCCCTAGGTGGTGTCGCGCTTATATACAGTTCGCAAGTGAAACCTGACCATGAATCAAGGCCAAGGGCGCCCGCGGCCGTACGCATGAGTAGCGCCGAGGCCTGCGCCCGCGGCCGTACGCATGAGCTTTGGTTGCAATTCTGCAACTACTTCTTCTAAAACTACTTCTTCTAAAAAAATTGGCAAGAGATCCATCCACCACGTCCCCGACCTCCACCCCTAGGTGGTGTCGCGCTTATATACAGTTCGCAAGTGAAACCTGACCATGAATCAAGGCCAAGGGCGCCCGCGGCCGTACGCATGAGCTTTGGCAATTCTGCAACTACTTCTTCTAAAAAAAATGGCAAGAGATCCATCCACCACGTCCCCGACCTCCACCCCTAGGTGGTGTCGCGCTTATATACAGTTCGCAAGTGAAACCTGACCATGAATCAAGGCCAAGGGCGCAGGCCAAGGCGCGTAGCGCCGAGGCCTGCGCCCGCGGCCGTACGCATGAGCTTTGGCAATTCTGCAACTACTTCTTCTAAAAAAATTGGCAAGAGATCCATCCACCACGTCCCCGACCTCCACCCCTAGGTGGTGTCGCGCTTATATACAGTTCGCAAGTGAAACCTGACCATGAATCAAGGCCAAGGGCGCAGGCCAAGGCGCGTAGCGCCGAGGCCTGCGCCCGCGGCCGTACGCATGAGTAGCGCCGAGGCCTGCGCCCTCGGCCGTACGCATGAGCTTTGGCAATTCTGCAACTACTTCTTCTAAAAAAAATGGCAAGAGATCCATCCACCACGTCCCCGACCTCCACCCCTAGGTGGTGTCGCGCTTATATACAGTTCGCAAGTGAAACCTGACCATGAATCAAGGCCAAGGGCGCCCGCGGCCGTACGCATGAGTAGCGCCGAGGCCTGCGCCCGCGGCCGTACGCATGAGCTTTGGCAATTCTGCAACTACTTCTTCTAAAAAAAATGGCAAGAGATCCATCCACCACGTCCCCGACCTCCACCCCTAGGTGGTGTCGCGCTTATATACAGTTCGCAAGTGAAACCTGACCATGAATCAAGGCCAAGGGCGCCCGCGGCCGTACGCATGAGTAGCGCCGAGGCCTGCGCCCGCGGCCGTACGCATGAGCTTTGGCAATTCTGCAACTACTTCTTCTAAAAAAAATGGCAAGAGATCCACCACGTCCCCGACCTCCACCCCTAGGTGGTGTCGCACTTATATACAGTTCGCAAGTGAAACCTGACCATGAATCAAGGCCAAGGGCGCAGGCCAAGGCGCGTAGCGCCCAGGCCTGCGCCCGCGGCCGTACGCATGAGCTTTGGCAATTCTGCAACTACTTCTTCTAAAAAAAATGGCGCGTAGCGCCGAGGCCTGCGCCCGCGGCCGTACGCATGAGTAGCGCCGAGGCCTGCGCCCGCGGCCGTACGCATGAGCTTTGGCAATTCTGCAACTACTTCTTCTAAAAAAAATGGCAAGAGATCCACCACGTCCCCGACCTCCACCCCTAGGTGGTGTCGCACTTATATACAGTTCGCAAGTGAAACCTGACCATGAATCAAGGCCAAGGGCGCAGGCCAAGGCGCGTAGCGCCCAGGCCTGCGCCCGCGGCCGTACGCATGAGCTTTGGCAATTCTGCAACTACTTCTTCTAAAAAAATTGGCAAGAGATCCATCCACCACGTCCCCGACCTCCACCCCTAGGTGGTGTCGCGCTTATATACAGTTCGCAAGTGAAACCTGACCATGAATCAAGGCCAAGGGCGCAGGCCAAGGCGCGTAGCGCCGAGGCCTGCGCCCGCGGCCGTACGCATGAGCTTTGGCAATTCTGCAACTACTTCTTCTAAAAAAAATGGCAAGAGATCCATCCACCACGTCCCCGACCTCCACCCCTAGGTCGTGTCGCGCTTATATACAGTTTCAAAGAATGCCAGCCGGTGAAAACATGACCATGACTCCGATGAGCGTACGGCCAGGCAGGCCCAAGGCCCGGGCGCTGGCCAAGGCGCGTAGCACTGTAGTACTGATGTAAGCGAAAATTGATAAGATCATCGCGTGTCAGCAAAGGAGTGATAGTGTAGCCACCACGTCCCTGACCAACCATACCTACTTGTTCTTGAGCATTGAGCAAAGAAAAAAGGCAACAGGTCTAGCCACCACGTCCCCAACCTCCACCCGGCTATGCGGTATCGCGCTAATAGTTATACCGTCTACGCGGCTCAAACTCAAGTCAAAGTGTAGTGTCTGCCAACCTGTTCGTGTCTGAAGCACTTTGGACTTATACCAGAAAGTGTAACAGGCTGACAGCACTAGCCGGAGGAACTTGCAAGCTCTGAGGCTTCACAACTCTTTACTCTCGAAATCAATTCCACACAGAACTGAGAAGAATCAGCGGGTTATATAGGCCAGAGGGACAGAGCAGCTGGGAGTGAGGGCAAAAGATTACTAGGAAGACAACTGTTGAAAGATCTAAGGAAAAGCCATTTGAATGTGTGTGAGCTAGGGCTGAACAATAACATGGATTCGGGGAAGAAAGCTGTTGGATGCCTAGAATCTCGCAAGGGATCAAGAGGGTCAGTGATGGGGAACAGACTAGACAGGAATCAATGTAATGTATTAGTACAGCATGAACGCAATAGGTCATGCGGCCGTACCGGTCTTGCAAGCAGGGCTATCTAGTCCTAAGTGGTTGCGCGTGAGAAGCACTTAGCTAGAATGTTCCTGTAACTACTGGTAGAGACTTGGCTGTGTGATCACTGACAGTCAGGGATACTACATCCGCCCCTCCTCCGTTGAGACACGTCCTCGTGTCTACGGGACGGACGTTTGTGAAGACAGACAGACACATGTATCTAGAAGTAGTTCGGTGGACGGATAACGGGTTGTTGGTGCGGACAATTGACATGGAACTACAGGTCACGGGTGAGTTGGTAGGAGGAACGGGTAGAACACTTCCGGGACAGGCAACATACGCAAAATGAATAATAAGAGGCAAGACTGAGACGGAAGAAGGAAACTTATAAGAAATCACAAAAGGAGCATACCAGAATCACACGATCTCTCGGGGTCAGATTTTGTCCTCCACAACAGGACCAGAAAACCAGCACTCAGGGTGCAGAACGTCGTCGATTCGTACACAGAGCGAAACGGATCACGGGTAACCACAGTTAAAACTGTAAATCATGGGCTCTCTCACACACATTGTCCAGGGTTGGCTAGGTAGACCGTGGCTCACCATGATCGGACGCCTACCGGACCAACCTAGACTCTCACACTCGCAAAAAATGGAAGACTGAAGAGAACAGGAAGACTGAAGGAAGACAGAAAAGCAAAATGAACGGATCGGATCAGCTTACTTGGCCAGACTTGACAACATATTGATTTACGTTAGCGGCGGTGGTTGCAGCAACTGCGTTGACGGGATCGTGCTAACGTTCGGAATGGACAACGGGCAGGATACACTAGAGCAGCAAGGCACATGGTGAACGATGACATCTTGCAGACATCTAGCGCTGAATTAGGAGCCACCAAGATTCCCACCGATCTTGGTGTCCGCCATCAAACTTGTCCGGGTTGGTCCACTGCCATGGTAGAGGGGCACGCGGAGCCTGAGCAGGAGCAGCCAGGGCAGCCTGTGCGCGTTGTTGAGCGGTTTTCTGTTGTCGTGGTCGGGCCATTCTACATGTATGAATAATTACGTAAGGTAAGATAGCAAGAAAAAGAGAAAGGGCGGGGACTGCGACATACTGACATTGAAACAAGGCAACGTACGGTAATCCCACTTCTGACACCAGTGTAGTGTCTGCCAGCCTGCTCGTGTCTGAGGCACTTTGGGCTTACAACAGGTTCGAATCCCACTTCTGACACCAATGTAGTGCTGTCAGCCTGTTACACTTTCTGGTATACGTCCAAAGTGCTTCAGACACGAACAGGTTGGCAGACACTACAAAAGGATGTAAGTGGAAACCTGAAACACGATCATAGAGTTCTGGCAGGACTTTCCGCCTTCATCAAGGCCTCGTGCGCACGGCCGCGGGCGCAGGCCTCGGCGCTACGCGCCTTGGCCTGCGCCCTTGGCCGTATGCACTCGGCCTTGATTCAGCCATAAAGTCCTGCCAGAACTCTATGATTGTCTACTTCTAAGATATCTTCCGCTTCTCTTCTTCTGCCAGATGTCTTCCCAGAATCCATGTCCTAGCTCGCACACAGTCAGATGGCTTTTCCAACCGCTGTCCTCTTAGTAACCTTCCCGCCCCATTAGCCAGCCTGCCATTCACATTAGTTTCCTTCATACTGTTAGATTGCATTCCTGTTACCTAATTGTTGCTCGCTACTTAGGTCCATTCTTCCTCCTACCTATTCCTTTCACGTTATCTCCTTGTACGTCTTCTCCTTGCACTACTATTTCTCCCCTTGCCATGTATATGCTGTCTATGCTATATATATAAGCCCTATCTGCTCTTCTAGAGATCAGTTTAGTTTAGAGCAGAACAGGACAGAGAACAGAACAGAGCTGAGCAGTACTGAGCAGAGTTGAGTTTCCTCAGGGTTTTCCTCAGAGTTCTTATAGAGTCCTTCTCGGTAGATTGAACCGATTAGATTATTAATTGTACACTTTATCCTCTGGCAGATTGAGCCAAGAAACCTACTTCACAGTCTTATTGTGTGTGCCTCCATCCGACTACTCGGCTACCCACTACACTGGTGGCAGCGGTGGTTTAAAGTAACAGTTTATTTAGATTTGAACCCATCGATAGTTCACTCTTCCACTTATTCATCCTTCTCCGACTATGGCTCAACCCGCCGCTGCACCTGCCGCCGCCGCCGCTCCAGCACCCGTTCCCGCACGCCACGTGCATAATTGGGCCACACCGGCGAAGTATGCAGGTCGCCTGGAAGATAACTGGGCAGCCTGGTATGCCCAGTTCCAGCAGGTTTCCGCGGTCAACCAGTGGACACCGGCGGAGCAGAGCCAGTTTCTAGGCCTGTCGCTTACGGGCGACGCACAATCATATTACCAAAGTCTACCGCAGGCGGTTCGTGCGGGCCAAATTGCTCCGCTCGCCCAAGCTCTCGCCGACCGGTTTGCCCCTGCACAGCGCGCGGAGCTGCACCGCGCAGCGCTGAAAGCCAGCCGCCAAGGAAAGGGCCAAACATTGAGTGCCTTCTGCGAGGAAGTAAGGTCGACCACCAGTCGCGCATACCGGAACATGGCTGGGGCCGATAGGGACCTGCTCGCCCGGGATCAGTTTTTAGACGGCCTAGACTCCCGGGCAACCCGCATCCGGGTAAAGGAACTGCACCCTGCTACTTTGGATGCCGCACTTCAGGGAGCACTACACCAACAGGCCATAATGCATGCCGAAGCACCGGAGTCTACCCCGCTTCCCGTCTGTGGCCTGTCGGACGCTAAACAGATGGATCATATCGCCAAAGCGCTGGAGGACATCGGCGCCCGACTGGCCCGCCTGGAACGAGCGGACGCCGCCACACCGGATCAACCACGGCGCACATCTCAACACGGTACTCCGAGGAAACGAGGCAACTGTTACAATTGTGGACGCATGGGCCACTTTGCCTCTGAGTGCCGCCAACCGCGCCAATGGCAGGGAAACCAGCGTTCACAGCGGTCCTGAGTCCGTCGGCTGTGAATACTTTGCTATGGACTCACCATCCGGTTAGTTTACCTTTAGGAGCTTATCTGCTCATCCTCTTTCTCGTTCTACTTGGGCTTTCCCCTGCTTTGGATGTTGTCCGCCGTCTAGCTATGTTGGGATGTGTGTTGGTCCTGATTCTTGCGGTTATCTATCTCCTGTACCTGACACCGCCATTTAATGTTCTCAAATCCCGAGTTACTACATTCCTTTCACGCTCCTCAGCACGCCGTCCCTTCACAGTCCCGATCACCATCCAGTCCATTCCATTTAATGCCCTCCTAGATACCGGATCTGCGGTTACCTTAGTCAGTACGAATGCTTGGTCACGTATACCTACGCATACACCTTTGCAAAAAGACACTTAACCGGATCTTGTTACGGTTGATGGGTCATCTGTCTTTGTGCATGGATCTACATGTTTGTCATTCGATATTGATGGTCGTCACCTGTCTCATAATGTTCTCGTGGGGGATGTTCAGCCTGATGTTTTGCTGGGGATTGATTTTCTTCGAACGCATGGCTGCATCCTCAATCCCGCTGATAATTCTCTCCAGTTTCCCTCCATCTCTCCACCTCCTGCTGAGCCCTACGATGTAAATGCAGGAGGAACTCGAGTATGTCATGTCCAACTCGCCCAGCCCGTCGCTATACCACCGCTCAGCCAGGTACTCCTGCCTGGCAAGCTCCAATTCTCTCCAGGTCCAGGGGCCTTTCTATTAGAGGCATCGGGTAAGTTGCCTGAACGATATGATCTCCTATGTCAGGATGCTGCCATCCAGCTGCCGGCCGTGTCTGACGCATCTCCTGCTACTATCGCTTACCCTGTTTTCAACTTCTCCAGCGAGCCGATCACTCTTCCTCTGGGTCTGCGCATTGGCTCCGTTACGCCATGTGTGCCTGTCGACGACCTGGATTCCCCTCAGACCTGCGCCGCTACTACCCTTGCCGACGATCAACCAACTCCGCCAACTCCACTGTTCGACCTCAGCCACCTGGATACCACTGAGTGCAGTTCCGTTAAAAACCTGCTGAGTGAGTATGCTGACTGCGTTTCCAACGGCCCATTCGACACTGGCCATACTGATGTTTACACACACACCATCGATACTGCCGGATCAGCTCCTGTCCGACTAGCCCCGCGTCGCCTTCCCATCCACCAGCAAGAAGAGGTTCGTGAACACATTGGTAAGCTGCGCGACCATGACATTCGTCCGTCTACCAGTCCGCGGTCTGCACCAATTGTAGTTGTTCGAAAGCCGGACAAGTCCATCTGCCTATGTGTTGACTACCGTAAGCTAAACAATGTTACAGTGAAAGATGCGTTTCCTATGCCGCGGATCGACGATGCCATTGATGCAATGACCGGCGCTCGTTACTTCACAACCATTGATCTTGCGTCCGGTTATTGGCAGGTTGGTATGGATAAGTCTGCACGGCGTAAGTCTGCCTTTGTAACGCCCTTTGGCTTTTACGAGTGGACATGCATGCCCTTTGGTCTTTGCAATGCGCCTGCTACTTTCCAGCGCCTGATGAATACTGTTCTCGGTGATCTTGTCCCGTCTATTTGCCTTGTCTATTTGGATGATATCATAGTTTTCTCCAGGACGTTCGAGGAACACCTCGAGCGATTACGCTTGGTTCTCAACCGTCTCCGTGATGCCCACCTCAAGGTCAAGCCGTCTAAATGCTCTCTAGTCAAATCATCTATTGGCTATCTTGGCCATGTGTTCTCGGCTGATGGTGTTCGACCTGATCTCGCCAAAATCAATGCTGTCGCTACCTGGAAGCAACCTACCTCCATCACCGGGGTACGCCAGTTGCTCGGTTTTGCATCCTACTACAGGAGATTCATCCAAGACTTCGCTAAAATTGCGACGCCTCTGCAGGCGCTGACAAAGAAGCACTCAACGTTCTCCTGGCCACCCGCGGCACAGACTGCCTTCGATCAACTCCGCCAACACCTCGTCTCAGCACCCGTCCTTGTCTATCCTGATGCCAGTAAGCCCTTCATTCTGGATACAGACGCTAGTGATCATGCCATTGGCGGTGTCCTTTCGCAAATCGACCCTGATGGTGCAGAACACCCCATTGCCTATGCCAGCAAGACATTATCGTCAGGTCAGCGTAACTACACTACTACTAAACGTGAGTTACTCGCAGTGGTTGAGTTTACACACTTCTTCCGTCACTACCTACTTGGTGCCAAGTTCCTGCTTCGAACCGACCATAAAGCCTTGCTGTGGTTGTCATCCTTCAAGAACCCTGATGGCATCGTCGCCCGTTGGGTTGAACGTCTCTCGGCTTTCGACTATGACGTCCAGCATCGACCTGGTTCGCAGCACACAAATGCTGATGGCTTGTCCAGGATATGTGCATGTGTGTTGTCCTCGTCTCGTAAGTGCATGTGTGTCCCGCCGCCTGCTGCTGTGCGTACATGCGGTGTCTCTCTGTCAACAGGACCACCCACAGTTGTCTCTCCGCCAATGTCGGCTACAGTACAGTCCCCATCCTGGCTGCCTAACAACAACAACAACAACTCTGTATTACGTGATGATCAACGAGCTGATCCCACCATCGCCAAAGTCATTACCTGGGTAACTGCAAAGGAACGTCCCGCCAAAGGATCCCCCGAACTCGCTACGGCTAGTCCTGACTTACATCATCTATGGTCACAATTTGATCGTCTACTCATCATCAATGATCTACTCTACAGACGGTATGAGTCCAGTGATGGAGCCACGTCCAATGTCCAACTACTCGTCCCCGCCTCACAACGCTTAACAGTCATGGAAGCCCTCCACAACGCCGTGGGCTCAGACCATTTAGGTATCAGTCGCACTGTGGACAGAGCTCGTCACCGTTTCTATTGGCCTCATATGACATCCGATATTGAGCGCTGGATTCGTGCCTGCCCAGACTGTCAAAAACGGAAAGGTCCCCACCACAAGCCCAAAGCGCCCATGCACTCTCAGCCGTCATCCTATCCCAACCAGCGCATCGCTATAGACATCATGGGTCCGCTTCCAATTACGGATCGTGGCAACCGGTATGTCTTAGTTATCATGGATTACTTCTCCAAGTGGGTGGAAATTTTTCCTATGCCAAACATGCTTGCATCCACCGTTGCTCGATTACTCTTTGACGGTTGGATGTGTCGCTACGGTGCCCCTGCTGCCCTGCATTCCGATCAAGGTCCACAATTCGAGAGCAATCTGTTTAAAGATCTGTGTCGCATGATGGATGTTACCAAAACTCGAACCACTGCATACCACCCTCAAAGTGATGGCATGGTGGAAAGATTCAACCGCACACTCGAAGCCATGATTGCCACATCTATCTCCGACCACCGCGACTGGGACCTCCACCTCCAACATACAGCGTTAGCTTATCGCACCAGTGTTCATGCATCAACAGGTTACACTCCGTTCCTCATCCAATTCGGACATGAAGCTGTTCTCCCACTCGACTTGGTCTATGGTCGACCCCGTGATACTCCACCGTCCTCCTATCATGAGTATGTTCAGTCCCGACACACCATTACCACGAATGCTTTTACGCGTGCTCGTCAACATGGAATCACTGCCCACCGCCTGCAGAAGAAACAGTATGATGGTACGTCTCGCCCTTCACCCAGGTTTCAGAAATCCGACCTAGTGCTTCTCCACTCCCCTGTTGTCCCCACGCATTCGTCACCGAAGTTCCACAAGTTCTGGACTGGTCCGTACATCATTTAGAAAAGCGATCCTGTCAGCTTTTCTATTATTGTGTTCACATGGCAAGAAAAACGACACCGCTATGCTACGTAAGTTTCTACGTAAGGTGCTCGGTATTTCACTTAGGCTACGTAAGTCTCTACGTAAGGTGCTCGGTATAGATCTACCAACGGTTGGTAGCCGCGTGCTGTGCACGTGCACGGCAGACATTGTGTTGGATGCATGCAGTGCAGTCCGTGTTCGGATGTGCATGCGCGAGGAACTTCCTCCTTTGGAACTGCTTCTTGTATGAGCTGTTTCGGATATTTCGTCTCCTAGATCCTGGCCTGGCTTATTTCGTTTCGGCGCTGCTGAGACCTCCTTTCGCGGAATATTACTCAATATCGACAGGTGAGTTGACCAGTTACCTTTGATTCTTTTGCTTGTGTTGACTCTTTCATTTACGAAAAGTGTGCTCATTTTGGGCGGAATGCAATAAATAATGGAAAAGCTGGCAGTATCTATTTTCTAAATTATTTAGCTTTTCCGCTGCCGAGGCCCCCTTTTACGGAATACTCGATGACAGGTGATCTCTGAGTTGACCGGTTTCCTTCGATTCATTTGCTTATGCTCACCCTTTCATTTACGGAAACGTGTGCTGATTTTATTCGGATTTAGATCCATTTTTATCTCTTTGCCCTTGTCTACAGTGTGCGAAGAACGCGAGTTCACCTTCTTGACGGTAAGGCTTATGTTAGATGTGTTGTCGAAATACTCATATTCATTGTACATTGGTACGTTACAAGTAAGGCACTGGTCAGTGGCATACTATCGTTGGCAGTTCCCAATCTGGAGGGAAAGGTTCAAGGACCCATTGACCGAGTTTGCAAAATAAATTCGCATATCAGGGAAAATCTCCATTGTGGAGAGGTTCAGTAAACTTGTATGATTAGATTTGTTTATTTGAGTCTGGGCTGTTTGATTTATTATTTGTGAGTTCCGCCGAGATTGCACTGCCCCAAATGAAGTTTCGTGCCGCCAAGGCAAGAATTACGATCTGCAATCTGTTTGTAGTACCTGCAAGAATGTGCTGTACATATATCGTACTTTCTCTGTTGCTGTTTCAGTTGCCGTCATGTTGCTAAAGAAACGTTCAGTAGAGAGGTTCTGCAAAACGAAAATTCGAACGAAGTTTCGCGACAGTCATTGCGAAAGTGTGTACGAATTTTTGCACAAACTTTGCGTTCTGCACGTTTTCGTAGTTTGCGCGGGCCAAGTGCACGTACGCCATGACCCGATCTCACGAAAGTGTGTACGACTGTTCATTTCGCGTTCCCTGCAAGTTTCGCGTCCAAAGTTGCGAAAGTTCGTGCGAAGTTTCGCACTTCAGGACGTGGAACGACTGTTTGTACGCATTTTCGTTTTGCAGAACCTCTCTAGTGACTCATTTGTTTCATACGAGACGCGTCAATGAGTTGGTGTGGCTTAGAATCTTTCGCTGTAGAAGAAATCTATTCGTATGTCTATTGGAGAAATAATTGTATTCACCGGTTATAAAATAGGTTAAGACAAACTCACAGAATAAATACCATCGGTCCCTTGGTGTTCGTCCTAAAGAGGTTCGACTGGATATCATTCATACTCACCAAAAAATGTGTACGATTCTATTATTGTGGAGTGCCTTGTTTATCTCTCAGTACCTCCAACCATAGCCTTGCCCCTTTTATCCTCAGGATCAGTGTAGTTGTTGGAACGAGGTGTCGGACTCGGCAATGTATTTGTTTACATTTTAATACATGTACATGTTTATTGTTCCTCCTTTGCTGTGTTGTTTTAGAAAATCGTGGACTAACAGTTTGAAGTCATTGAACTACTTCCAAAAGTTGTATCGACATCAACAGGGTTACGATTTCAGTGCAATATGGTGCAGGATGACCTTATCACGATAACCCATGATTATAAACCATTATAAACACAGAATCAACAAAAACATCTGCGACACGCACTTGGTTACATTTCTCAAAAAAATCTGATCGAGGGTGGGGAAATCTGAAAGGCAAGACAATTTTATGACCAGAGTCATGAAATTCTGCTACAGCAACATGCACAGAATGACCTCCGTATTAAAAAGGTATCGCCACGGTCCACCACTACTCACATGTATCCCTGCAGAAGAACATGCTAGTCCCATTTTCTGCAAGAAAAGGCTTGCACATCAATGCGTATAATACGGTATTGATATGATGTGAAGGCCATCATATTTACATATTGATAGGGCATTTCATTGATTGGTGACAGAAAAAACAGAAGAAATTATAGCAATAAAAACTGCTTTATGGCAGTTTTCTAAAAAAAAGTTATTGTGTTCTAGTCCATGGACCCCGTCTAAAAAGTAAGAAATTAACGAAATGTGATAGCTGAAAATTAAAATTTCACACAAAACCTCACAATAATCACACACAGAATGAAAAGCTACATGTAGAAGACCTTTTCTCCTCGTGATCCTCTTTCCTATGCATGCATGTTGCCAATTGTTGGTGGAGTACAAGTTTAGTGTTGAAAGCAGCATTTCAAGTGTTGTGATTATTGTGAGGTTTTGTGTGAAATTTTAATTTTCAGCTATCACATTTCGTTAATTTCTTACTTTTTAGACGGGGTCCATGGACTAGAACACAATAACTTTTTTTTAGAAAACTGCCATAAAGCAGTTTTTATTGCTATAATTACAAGTGTGATTGATGAAGTGACAGTACGTATTCGGAAACAAGATACCGCCTCTCGCACTGCTATTGTGGTCCACGTCAACCGACTAAAACCATATGTTCAACTACGAGCACCGCCTCCGTCTCCCGTATCCTATGATGCTGATGTCCACATTGATCCCGCTGTTGTCCCTCCACCAGCTGCTCCTCCTCCTCCTATTGCTCAAGCCCATCCGTACAACCTACGAAATCGCCTACATATTCAGCCGCCTAACCGATACTAAGTATACATCACGAGGACGTGATGAAAAATAGGAAGGGAGGGTGTAGTATCCCTGCTTTACAGTTTACACATGACTAGTAGTACATGTATTCATGCTAGCACGCGACACTGTAAATCACCTCTTGTCCCACCGGTTACTCCTAAGTGCTTCTCCCAACAACCACTTTAATACTTTGAAGTAGGACTACTAGACAACCCTGCCTGCAGACCGGTACGGCATGACCTGTATACATGTTGCACACATTCATGCTGTACTACATTACATTGATTCCTATAGCCCGTTCCTCATCACTAACTCTTTTGATTACTAGTTCTAAGATATCTTCCGCTTCTCTTCTTCTGCCAGATGTCTTCCCAGAATCCATGTCCTAGCTCGCACACAGTCAGATGGCTTTTCCAACCGCTGTCCTCTTAGTAACCTTCCCGCCCCATTAGCCAGCCTGCCATTCACATTAGTTTCCTTCATACTGTTAGATTGCATTCCTGTTACCTAATTGTTGCTCGCTACTTAGGTCCATTCTTCCTCCTACCTATTCCTTTCACGTTATCTCCTTGTACGTCTTCTCCTTGCACTACTATTTCTCCCCTTGCCATGTATATGCTGTCTATGCTATATAAGCCCTATCTGCTCTTCTAGAGATCAGTTTAGTTTAGAGCAGAACAGGACAGAGAACAGAACAGAGCTGAGCAGTACTGAGCAGAGTTGAGTTTCCTCAGGGTTTTCCTCAGAGTTCTTATAGAGTCCTTCTCGGTAGATTGAACCGATTAGATTATTAATTGTACACTTTATCCTCTGGCAGATTGAGCCAAGAAACCTACTTCACAGTCTTATTGTGTGTGCCTCCATCCGACTACTCGGCTACCCACTACACTCGCAGTTGTTCCAGGATGTACATGAAGTTCTACTCGTTGCAGTGTTTCTGTAGCCGTGGCTGTTTCTACGCTGGAAAGAATCACTGGCCATGGCTAATGCAAAACAAAGGCAGTTCCTACGCTGCTTGATTTTTTTGTGAAACCTTTGTTGAAGCGGTACGATGTGGCCACGAAGAACAAATAATTATATTACTGACAAAGAAGGGTGAGAAAAGCCGACTGAAGTCAGTGAAGACATCGATGTCGAACGTAGTGATACTAGTACTGGTACTGGAATTTAGCATGGACTACCTGTGGAGCTTGAAGTGGCTGCCCACTCGCTGGTAAGTGGACCCACTTGCAGCTCCAGTCGCACGAGCACCGTTTGAAACTTTCTGTGGATCCTAGAGTATCCTGAGCTCAGTGGACGACGCATCTCAGAGCTGCTGAACTTGGGCTACTGTCCCTGTAGGAATGATGTTCGTGTGAACCACTGTACTGCACTGATGGTGTAAGGAAAACGCTGGCCAGAAGCTTGTGTTCTGAACCAGGGACGAACTTCTAAATCCTGCTTTTGTAAAAATGGGGATGCCACAACTAAGATGTGCACACTCAGGTGTGTATTGGGTAAATGCCTGTGGTTGATTATTTTGAATCCTTTCCTATGCGCAAGTACATGCGTTTGTGTGTGTGTGTGTGTGTACGCGCGCGCGCGTGTGTGTGTGTGTACGCGCGCGTGTGTGTGTGTACGTGCGCGCGCGAGTGTGTGTGTGTGTACGCGCGCGCATGCGCGCCCGCGTGTGTGTGTGTGTGTGTGTGTGTGTGTGTGTGTGTGCAAGCTGTTGAAAGGTGTACTAGTAATCCGAGCACAAGTTGCTATGTGTAACGTAGTTTGTTCGCTATCCTCGCTTCAGCGTTGGGCAGGTGTATGAGTGTGTGTGTACGCACGTGTGTGTCTGTACGCACGTGTGTGTGTGGGCGCGTGCTCGTGCCCGCATGTGTGGGTTCGCACGCAATGTTGATCTGGGTTATGCACATGTCCCCACGAGTGCACTGTGTGCATGTGCATGGAAATGTCTGTGTACATGTATGTGTGTATGCACGTGCATGTGTGCGCGCGTGTGCAAAGCTACATGTAGGTGTGGAAGGGGGGGGGGGGGAGGGGCTCACGGTGCTGGTTCTGTATGCCTCTCCTCTCTGGTGTCCGCAAGGACAGTGTGGTAATGGCTTTACAGTACAGGAGTTGCATGTGAATGCGCATTTGTGAACCGTATTTGAGACACAAAAAGAATTGCCGAGAGAGCATGACAGTACACTACATGTATATCGTATGTGTGCACGCCAGCATGTGTAGATGCATATTGCCCTTCATGTGATGTTTTTCTGGAGTCTGCTGCTATCAACGCAAGTGACAACCAGCAAATGCACGCCCAGTGCAGTGGCTGGTTTTCATGCTTTTACATGTATTTACACTAAGTCCTACTATGGACTAGTACTAGTAGTGTTGGCACGCTAGCAACTCACACAGCTGCAGCGTGAATCACTTTCAATAGAGAGGTTAAGATGCACGTTATTTCCGACGTGACGCGCAATTTCACGTCAAATTTGGCGTAAAACTCCAAATTTCGACGTGAGCAGCAGGTCGCTCGCGTTGATTTTTCGACGTGCGAGCAAATAACGCGAGCTGAACTTTCGCGTCACGTCGGAAATAACGTGCATCTTAACCTCTCAACTGTATTGGTCACGCGTGTTACACCGCACCCGTACCCCGCACTTGCAACTCTGTACCGTGCTTGCAGATCCATGACATGGATAGCAATTACTGCCAATTAGTCTCACTGCGTTCAATGTACATGTAACTACTAGTATTGACCTTAGAAATACTGCTGCACTTTCAACCGCCTCTTTTACGCCCATTGCCCACACTGCTATTCAGCTCCTTATTCTGCATAGAATCAAATGGCATTCCTTGTGCCCCACACAATTATGTCTTACTTTGACCTTTCTGTTTCTACTCTACGTATCCCCTGGTGACTCATAGGCTGGCTTACTTACACTAACAGTTCTTCACCCCGCTATAAAAGCTGCTGTTCACAATTCTCTTCATGTCAGCTTAGAGTTAGGGTCAGAGTTAATGTTTACAATGTAGTCTTCCGTTTAGTTCAGTAATAATTTTAAAGCAGTGTGTTCACTGAGACCCGTGTGCATTTGCCTCAGAAAGAAAGACTGCGGCCCGCTACACAATGATGCGTGCACGAGAGAGTGCGTGCGTGTGGGTGGGTGTTTATGTGCGTGTGCACGCACGCGTGTGAGTGTTTAGTGTGCCTTATTTTGAATGCCTGCTTTCACATTATTCATGTGCCAGTTTCATGGTCGAGGTTGTTATGAAACCTCGCTGCCCTACATGTACATGACTGATGATTGTACATGTACACTACTCGTATATCAATGTTTTTTATTTTTATTTATTTTTTTTATTGAAAACCACAAACCTGAAATGTGCTAGGACTGAAGGCTGCATGACATACATGTAATGATGCATGTACCTTTCCAAGCACAGACTGTCTGGTATGTCCAAAGGAGGTTGCAGCATGAAAATAACTTCTTCTAAAATAATATTACCATGCTACCATGTCATTGGTAGTGATATTTAGTCAAGAAGGCAAGAATGGTCAGATTTTCTAAAAAATTAATGCTTTTTTCAGAATTGGCCTAAAAATACATATTTTGATACCTATATTGTTTGATAGGGGCCTAAAGTGCCTGGTGACACCATCAAAACTGTCCATTATCGGTTTCCTTGGGGCTCAAGGATCACAGAAAGCCATAAAAATCAATATGTCCATGGACAAAATGTTGCAGGCTGAACCATTTCACAATTCAGCACCCGATGGAAATTTCGGTACCCGTAATTTCGAAAAAGTGGCTCGCCAAGGGCAAAACCACGACACAGTCTATTTTGTGTAGCCAAGATACCTCCAAATGTGGTTCTTTAACATAATATGATGAAGAAAATGCTTAGTATCCTCCCTCCAGGAGGCTTCTTTGGGTCAAAAACCAAAATAATTACCATTTTTTACCGAAAATCAAGAAATTGTACACTCACTAAATACACCAGAATACCTCTTATATTTATTTATTTATTTATTCAACATCTTATGGCTTCCGATGGCAGCCAAAACGGGAAGATGTGGGTGATAGCCAACCATGGTAAAAGAAGGAGAAGATTATATACATGAAAAGGAAACAGCCGAAAAGCTATATTGATTAGTTTTTACTTGCAAGTATTATTATTATGGTGCACTCAGTCATCAGCAGGCCCTCAGATAAACTTTAAATTCTTTCAATGATGCAGAAGTCTTCACTGATTCGGGAAGTTGTAGCCATGCACAGTAGCCCTGGAAGAATGGCGATCTTGTGAATTGCGTTGTCTTGGCCTTGGGAAGAGACACTTTGTTTCTGGTTGAGCGGCCCGAAACAAACCAGTTATAAGGCTTTATATGTTCAGGAACACAACCCAAGAGAATTCGATGAACCAATATACAGAGGCAAGTTAGTCGGCGTTGCTCTAACGGAGTAGTCTGAGCTATTAAGTACAACTCATTGGAGGGAAAGGAAGGTTTCTTCGAGAACAAAATTTTTAGAACTTTCTTATGATGAACTTCAATGGAATCGGATAAGACCTTAGCTAGGCCACACCAGGCTGTGGCAGCATATTCAAACAATGGAAGGAGATAAATTTTATATATAGCGGAACGGCACGGAATAGAGAGATGTTTACCTATGCCTGGTGACCCTACCTAAAAACTATACCAAATTGAAGAAGAGAAATTACTCCACCATTCTATGCATAAACAACAGGGTGTCCATGGACCTTTTATTTTTACTTCTTTAGGTGGGAGCCTCCTTAAGGTGGCAGACTACCCAAAAATTCGCTGAAAAATCGAATTTGTAAATTCATATTGAGTGCTACGTCAGTTGAAAGAGCATGAATAGCTGCAAATTCTCTGAAAATTGTGTCCCTATCTGACCAGCCGTTCAAGAGTTATGGCCGAAAATGTGCCCTTGCAAGGAAAGAATTTTTTGTTGCATGCTGTCATTTGTTGGCAGCACTGTATTTGAATGTGAGCAGACTGTGCGCAACTTGTCGTATTATGGAAACACGCGAAAGTGTGCAGAATTTTGCCCCAAGTCCAAAAAAGTCCAAAAAATCACGTTAAAAAACCACGTATTGGGCTGCACGGCGGGACTTTTGCCAGCACCCTCGTGACGTTGCAGATATGTGGCTTGATTATTGTCGTTGACGTTGATTTAGTGACTTTGGCAAGTTTGAGTCGTGTCAAGAAGTCAGGTAGGATTCAGTACTAGGCAGTAGTGAGACGTGAGTGGCAGTCTTTGCCGGTTTCTGAGGGCATCCTGGATTTGGTGTGCAGCGCTGTGGAAATGGCTTGCTGTGGAGGTCCCAGCACTGGATGTTGTATCAAAGGTACGACCTCGTAGCACACCCTAAACCTAAAAAATTCAAAAATTGACTTGGGTCTGTGGGAGTCCGCGAGAGAACGCCCACTCGTTCCGTTGTGACAGATTCCAGGGCCACGTTGAGGGGCCCTACCCCACCACCCATGGCTGCTTCTGGACTTGTTTTAGGTTTGGGTCCCGCGCACGGACAGAATGGGCACGAAAATGTGAAAAAAATGTAAATGCATTTGTTTGGCTCCTGGGTGGCTCGCACACCGTGGCACTATGCCGGAAATTTGAGTTTTTCCGGCCTGGAAAGCCTGTCAGTGAGGCGCAAGAACTTGTAAATCATGTCCTGAGGGCCAGCATAGTGGCAGGAGTGTGTGGTCAAAATTTCACTCAAATCCACTGAGAAACACCAAAGTTACGGTCAATTGAATGCCATATGAAATTTATGGGTAGGCTGCCCCCCTTAAAGGGGAAGTATACCCTAAAATCAAATTTTCACCAGTTGTAGTCTTCGGGGTGCTGAGTCGAATGGTCTTGGTCCGAGGAAGCTGCGACGCTCCCTTCCTACTTGAATCCCAATCGAACTCGCGCACTTCCACCGAAACTGGGTGACTGCGCCCTACTAGATGGGGATTTGTATGCAAAATGTCACTAAAAGCGCCATTTCGTTCTTATAAAAGCACGGATGACCGCGATTGGCCCATTTGTTGTAGTCTTTTGGACGCTGAGTCGACTGGTTTTGGTCCGAAAAGGCTGCGATGCAGCGTTCCTCCTTTATTCCCAATCGAACATGGTTGAACAAGCGGTCACGTGCTCCTGGGTGCCCAAATCACCTGGTCACCGCGCCAGCAGGCGACAACTTTCACACCAAGGTTCAACTCGAGTTCAACTCGAGTGACAGGACTGCACCCAAAAAAGGTCAAACAGGCTAGTAAGTTGTACCCTGCAGGCACGGTGACCAGGTGACTGGTGTACGCAGGAGCACGTGACCGCTTGTTCAACCATGTTCGATTGGGAATAAAGGAGGAACGCTGCATCGCAGCCTTTTCGGACCAAAACCAGTCGACTCAGCGTCCAAAAGAGTACAACATATGGGCCAATCGCGGTCATCCATGCTTTTATAAGAACGAAATGGCGCTTTTAGTGACATTTTGCATACAAATCCCCATCTAGTAGGGCGCAGTCACCCAGTTTCGGTGGAAGTGCGCGAGTTCGATTGGGATTCAAGTAGGAAGGGAGCGTCTCAGCTTCCACTTCCTCGGACCAAGACCATTCGACTCAGCACCCCGAAGACTACAACTGGTGAAAATTTGATTTTAGGGTATACTTCCCCTTTAAAGGGGAAGTTCACCCTAAAATCAAAATTTCACAGTTTGTAGATTTCGAGGCGCTGAGTTCGGTGGTGAAGGTCCCATCGCCGTGCGATACGCCGTTCTGGAGATATTTGAATTTGAAATTTACCATGACGTCATGCAAAATTTTGCATGACGTCATGGTAAATAATGACGTCATGCGGCCGGCGCACACCCCCTCCACACCCTGTGACGTCAAAGAGATACAGGTTCCCGGTCTGCTTGCTTTTCAGTGAGCGAGAAAGAGTGGCGTTTGTGGAGTTTCTTTCTTGCCACCTGAACAGTTTCAACCACGATGACGGTTTGCTGTGCTGTTGGCTGCTCTAACCAGTCTGGTAAGCCCCCTGGGACCACGGTGCATCGTATTCCGCGGGATAAAGCTCTCCGAGCGGAATGGGTTGCAGCGATTCACCGCGAGAATTTGCCACCTTGTAAGTTTGAGGAGAGCTGTGCAATTTGTTCGGCACATTTTGAGGAGATGCCTTCCAGAGGAACTTGCACGAAGAGATGGGCAAAACGTGCCGCCGAAAGCTGAAAGCAGACGCTGTGCCATCGATTTTCCCGGACAGGCGTCCCCCAGCGAAGCGAAGGATGTCGTAGTATCAGGAGAGGCAGGAGAGAGAAGAGGTGAGTGAATGGTTCTGGTGATTTCGTGCTTTGAGAGCGTGTTGAAATTTTGTCTGTACATCGCGAGTTGGAGAGGGCAGTTTCATCCACTGTGTTGAGTACATTGTATACTTGTAGAAAAAATTATTTACAGATACCGGTACAAAGCTGTTTGCAGTGTGTTGATTGCAAGGTACTAGTATTGAATGAAGACAGAAGATCGTGCAATATATTTTTGTTTTATTTCAATTCAAGTTTTACACTGATGTCGTGAAAAGGCATACAGTGGTCACTAGCTCTGTCCTCTGCTTGGTAAGTTTCAATTCCAAGAAAGTCTTTATTGTGTTGCATTGTCACTGTTATCTGCGTGTATTTTGCGAGTATAATCCTAGCTCAAGCCTATGCTGAGCCGTATGCCGCAGCTTTTCGGTCTCCAGTTGCATGCGCATTGAGTCCAGACGATGGCATGATATCTGCTGATGCGTGCACACAGACCCCAGTCAGCACACGGGAAATTTAGAGGTGATGTTATGGTACCCACTGTGTAGATCAAATCCACACGTACATACGCTTCCAACACTGGCAGTACATTTTCATGACTATTCTTTTGCTATAAACACACACACGCACGCGCGCGCACACACACACACACACACACACACACACACACACACACACACACACACCTTTGACCTTTGACGCCAATCGCCGGAGGCAATGATGGCAATGCTACGGCAGAAGCCATAGCAACTTGTGCTGGAATTGCACCATTCAACAGCTTGCAAGGCTGAAGAATTGACCGTCACAATTCAGCCTGGTCTACACCATACAGCTACACACACACACACACACACGTGCAAGCACCTGGCTGACTACAAATAGTGACAGCTTATGATTGCTTTGCCGTTTGTCCATTATGCAGGTGTTCCACCGGACTCCTCGGCCAAGTTTTCCGAACATCAGCCATATGTATTGTCGGTATGCTGCGTAATGGTGCGAGCTGCTTTGGGGAACAGGGGAGTAGATCTTCCTGCAGTTAGTCTCGCATGTCAACGTACATTTCAGTGCAACAGCAGCACACTACAACAACAAATTTTTGAAGAAGTATACAAGCCAATATCCTGGTTATATTTTTGCACCATGGAACAGTATTTAATTTTGATGAGAAAATACAGTTCTCCGATGCAAAATCGACACTATTAGCACGTACCGGTTTCCAAACTCAGATGGCTTCGATCCGGCCTGCTGATGGATCTTGCCCAAATAGCCACGCAGTACAATGTACAGTGCGTGCTGGTTGCTGCAGCCTTCCTCGAACTGTGAGGTGCAAGTAATGCAGCCAGACTCTGTAACCAATCCGCGGCTGCCGATTCCGGAACATCTTTGCAGCAAATGCAGTCGTTCCGCAATAATTGAACGACGCATTTGCCACATTCACACCAGGACGTATTGCCAACGCGATCGGCAGGTGGCCAGCAGTCCTCTAAGCAAGCAGCAGGGTCAGTGTCGGCAGCAGCCGCTGCAGTTTCGTCAGCATTTACACCAACTTACTACGCACTCGCCATCTGCATGATCTCATCCTCGGTATACTCCGGTTCCTTCGCTGGCGTCCAACTCGCTCTCCTCGGAGTCACTGTCATCTCCTGACAAGGAGGTAGACCTACCCTGAATCGTCTCCGCTCTGAGCCTCATACTGCTTGACTTTCCGCCTTGAAGCCACTCTCTGCCAGGGGCTCAGCAGTCAGCCAGCTTGAAACCCCAGGGTCAGCAGCACATTCCATCAGCAACCTCTGCTGATTGCACAGCCCCAGGGACATGTCCGCCTGCAACTGACGATAATTATGCCGACGCACGCAACTTCTGCTCACCCCTGCGGAGAGCCCCTGCCTGAGCAATAACGACGGCCGGTGGAGCAGCATCAGATTTGCACTCTATCATGTCCACAATGGGCCGCGTCACCCTCAGACTCACTCTTCGCTGTTCACTGGCGTCCTGGGCAATACTCGGGAGGGCGAGGCCAGCGAACCTGACAGGCAGTGCCAACAGTTTGCGTTCAGTATCCGACTGGCTAGGACGACCAGTGAGGGCCGGAATCAGGTCTCTTCCAATGACCAGATGACACTATCCAGTTCATCGAAACCCGCAGATTCTGGGTCTTTGTGAGATCGCAGATGATAGTGCCAGTGATGTGCCAGCTAGCTGCATGCATTCTGAACTATTAGTATTACCGGTACTTGAAGTTGAAGTGCTTGCTGCACGTGCCTGGAACGGTGTGCGAGGGCTAGGGGAATCCCGCACCAGGTGCTTCCCCGGACACAACTGCTAAACGAGGGGAAATCCCTCTTCCCGTATGTGACATGACTCATTGACTGTCGCCTTGGAGTCGACCAATGACAGATCAAATTACGCGGGCTGGAAAGCGCGATCCTGCCTGATGAACGGTGATCTGGTGATGGAACTAGTTCCACTGCCCGTCGTCACTTGACGACGGAATCCACTCATGAGTCTACCATTTCAATGACAAGCTTCTGTGGTCTGAAAGTACATGCAAAAAGTCATGTACTGTAGTCCGTGTACGGTACGGTTGTCGAAGTCACTCTCACTCAGCTCACACAGAGTCACAGCTAGTACAGCCTCATTCAGGACTCGAGTCGAGTCACAGAATGGTTCATGTAATAAGTTCAAACGTCAAAGATTGTGAGTGATCTCCTTGGCTTGGGTGCGTACCGGAAACACGTTCCAGTCACTCATAGTCATACTCGGTCAGTAGAATCTACCGCTGCTCATCCAGCCCTTGCCGCTATCGCGGCGCGGGCTGGATTCCGCGGTACTGCCCTCATAGAGTCATACTCGTGCAGGAACCTGTACATCCGACATCGGGACATCGCATCTCGGCGGCTAGCCGCCGTAGTACCCAGCTGGTCCGCGAGCTAGCCGTACTGTGACCTTGGCGACTGTACTGCACTTCTGCAGGGCGATATCTACGGTAAGCCGAAGCGTGCACCACGCAATCATCTGATCATGTGCATGGCATTAGTGGCCTTCCTGTAAGTAACCAGTTACCTGGCCTACCTAGGCCGGCCCGCGCCCATCTTTCGTTCGCTGCGATCGAGCATGCTGCTATGCATGCATGCTCTGTGTCAATATAACACCTCGCACATGCTTGCAGCGTCGGTTTCTACCCGATCAGACCTTGTGAACGGATGAAGATCGTGTGCTAGTATCGGCAGCGCTTGCTGGGCATTGCCAAAAACCTAGATTCTGATTTCGTGCAGAAGCCTCCGATTCGTAGTGTGGTAGATCGACCACTACCACTGAGTCTGTGCCAGCCTCAAAGTAACCGTTGCTTACCTGCTCAAGACGCAGCGGTAGAGTGCAGGTGAGGTATTCTAGCCATGCATGTATCATTGTACTTGATGCAGTAATACTAATGTGAATTCAGAAAGACACTCTCCGACGCCGAACTAATAGTAATACTTCTTCCCCCTCTTACAATGATGTGCTACAGACAGTACAGACTCCTGCAGTAACCTGGTAACATGCCAGGATGATTCGATGATTTTTAGTATTTTTTACTGTCTCTTTTTGTCTTCCAGCTTGCTCTCGAGTCTCATGCTCATATATCATAGCTCACTCAGTCCAGGTCTTTCACTTTCAGCGCTATCGTAGATCGCGGAGCGTCACACTCTGGTGGTGTTTGCGACGGACTCGTGCTGCTGCATACTGTGGCCAGCGTAACCAGTGTAGGCTGTAGTACATAGTGCCGTGATCGTGAGCTCATAATCAGCCGCTTCGTTCCTCCCTGAGACTTGTCAAGGTTTTCATCGATCGAAGCAGGGCGCACGTCGGCAGATACCCGCTCGGCGCTGGTCTGACCTACCCGCACCGGTCGCTTTGTCGTGCCACGAGCACAACGGAGCAGCGAAGAGAATGGCGGGGCGGCCATTCCTCGACCCGCGCCCACCCGAGGGGGGCACAAATTCTGTAAGTACTGAGATCTGGATAATAAATTATTATTAATTTAAAAATAATTTTATATTCATACAGAGGTAGTTCTAGGTGGGAACTGAAATCCGATTACTAGTAACGTGTTCGAGTGCAGTACCGATGCAACATCCAGCTGGGGTCAGACCACCCCATGCTGCAGCCAGTGCAGGATAGCGGGGTGCTTGGCTGTGCTACAGGGAACCCAATGTCCATGCAGATGTTCTCACTGCTGCAAGGTTGGCCGGCCACGAGTTCTCAGGTAACTCCAGCCGAGTCTCGCACAAACCGTGATTTTTTTTGCATATTGCCATTTGAACACTCGATTGTACTGTTGTTTCTCCAGAAAATAAGCCGCACTGGAGTATAAGTCACAACCAGAGTTTTTGGCACGAAATACAGACATTTACTCCATTTATCACTGTTAATTTGACCATCATAGTTTAATGGTGGTGTTTAAACTAGGGCTGAGTCGGGTAGCATTTTCTTCGGGTATCGGGTTCAGGTCGGTTTCCACGGGTAGCACGGGTACCCGATAGGGTAATGTTGCCATGGTAACACCACAGTGCACCTCTTTCCTTACACACTTGGTAGACATGCGGAGTGTTACATGAATTTGTACACATGCACTCACGGTACATGATGTCATCTGCGACTTCGGGTTTTCTGGTACTATTCTGTACCCGTCTACCCGAGGTCCTCACGGATAGCACGGGATACCCGACTACCCGTGCACACCGCTAGTTTAAAGTGCTTTTTATACTCCGGATAATACGGTACTATAAAACATTTAATTTAAGGTGCATTAAAAATTCGGTGCCAGGGACCTGCCAGGTTTCAGGTGTAATTTAGAATTAGGTGACCAGCGTTCCCTTCACATACAGTGCATACTCTAGTGCCTTTTAGGTGTAATTTAAATTTATGTGCCTGGTTTCTCCACTGAAATCACCGAATATAAGGAGGATTAGCAAGACGAAATTCGCGTTCGCGTTCGCAAACATTTTTCAGTTCGCGAACTGGATTGCGAACTTTCGCATTTTTCGTTTGGAAAAGTAGTCGGAACACGAATCGCGGATTCGTGTCAGGACAGTCATAAATTTACCACGCTGTACTGTCTGTACACAATGTACGTCGTGTCAACGTCATCATGCATGTGCGAATTCTAGGCTATACCAGTACTGTCAGTCTATAGTGGTGTGCACACTGCAGTCTGTTGTCTGTAGTGTAGGATAGTCTATAGTGGTGTGCACACTGCAGTCTGTTGTCTGTAGTGTAGGATAGTCTATAGTGCTGTGCACACTGCAGTCTGTTATCTGTAGTGTAGGATTGTCTATAGTGGTGTGCAGACTGCAGTCTGTTGTCTGTAGTGTAGGATCAGACTACATTGTACTAGTAAGTTTTCATCGGTGACCTGTGCAGTGTAGGCTACTGACTCTGTAGCACTATCCTGGACCATGTAGGCTACTGACTCTCTATCACTATCCTGGACCATGTTGTGTGTAGTAACCAGAGTGTCTAGATTCTTGAGCCTGCCTCGGAATTATAGAAGCCTGGTTTGAATAGAAGCCTGATTTTTAAGATACACGGTCGGCACATAAGCCTGGTTTTAACGCTGACACCGTGACATAGAAATACCTGGGTTGAATAGAAGCCCGATGTGAATATAAGCCTAGCCATGACATCGGCTTCTACAGGATCGAATAAGCCCAGTTTAACTTTTAGTGCGCGACATCACCTGTTGTCCAACATTACGGTCTGCCTGGATATTGTGAACACACCATCACCTGTCAGCTCAGCTCAGGTGCATCATGACGTGCACGGTCATTGTCTTCACAATCTGTGGCCACTGCATGTGCATGCCTGATCTCTTGGTGTGTGTGTGTGTGTGTGTGTGTGTGTGTGTGTGTGTGTACATGGTGTGTGTGTGTGTGTACATGGTGTGTGTGTGTGTGTGTGTGTGTGTCCCATATGGTGCAGTGGTATGTGCAGCGATTTCCAATCGATAGATTGCGGGTTCGATTCCCGACGATTATGGTCACACACGTCTTTCTTCTCTTTCTCAGACTCTTCCTGACTTTTCTTTCATTCTCCTGGGTGGTTACCAACAGCCAGTGCATGCCGGAGTATGTGGTGTGATGTGTGTGGGGAAAAAAAATGAAAAAGACCCAAAATAGGGATTCACTGGCCAGAAAATGTCACTCCAAATAGCTGTATGGTGTAGACCAGGCTGAATAGTGACGGTCAATTCTTCAGCCTTGCAAGCTGTTGAATGGTGTAATCCCAGCACAAGTTGCTATGGCTTATGCCGTAGCATTGCTATCATCGCCTCCGGCGATGGGCGTAAAAGGTCAAAGGTGTGTGTACATGGTGTGTGTGTGTGTACATGGTGTGTGTGTACATGGTGTGCGTGTGTGTGTGTGTACATGATGTGTGTGTGTACAGTGTGTGTATGTGTGTGTACATGGTGTGTGTTTCTGTGTGTTTGTGTGTGTACGTGGTGTGTGCTTGAGAGTAGCTATAGCACTCCAGCCACTGACTCTTGAGCTGAGCTCTGAGCCCGTTCTTTTCTACTCACTTTGAAGGTCATTAGAGGTGACAGCTGGTCATCATCATATTGCCCCAGGGCACACTGTTTGGCTAGCCTTCAACAGTTGTCCTGACAGTATGCTCAGAAGACTTCAGCTGGCGCCTCTCCTGCTGGGGGCTACCTGGCCGAAAATAAGAACTCGTGCAACCTCCACTGAGCCCCCTCACTGTGACCACACGCTGTTGAAAGAGAATTGCACTCAAAGGGACATCCCCCAGCGCACGATTGCTGGGGACTGTCCCTTCGGCCTTCAGCAAGCTACATGTGGATAATCATTGAACTAGTCACTGAACTAGTAATACCCACTTGACTTGTAGTACAAGTACATGTACATGTACAATCAGTCATGTATTATTAACTGAACGTAGTAAGACTTAGTAACACTTGAAGTAACGTGTTGAACATTGGGAGAAATCTCTGTACCTGAGGCTGACTTTGATCACTTACTAACGCTGCCTTCATAATACCCCCGTGCCACCAGCATAGTACTATGTTGATCACTTACACTGCCCTCGCGCTGAAACACTAGCATTGCATACCTGCCATGGGACAACACCTATAGTGAATAAGACCACACAACCCGGAGTATCCCCAGTCTCCTCCTGATGATTACTTTTCAGCATGAAACTCGTGAGTAGAGGCATTTACCGGTAAATCACTTTTTGTTCCATCAATTTTCGTTTGTACTGATTTTGTGTAGTCATTCCCCTGTGCACTGACCGTGCATGCTGTAGCTAGGCATAATCATAGTCGCCATAGGCCTGATCTACATCACATGTGCGACTTTAAATTTTTAATTCAACGACAACTACTAATACTATACATCGATCATGTAAATCAAATCAAAATGGTAAAAATTAATGTTGATACTATTATTTAAACACAGTGATTGGCTTGACACTGTTGACAGATGCGTCGACTCTGCTCCTGTCAAACAGGTGCAGGGAAGATGCCAGCTGTGTTTATTATCATTATTACTAGTACAGTGACAGTACACAGTAGTACTAGTGATCTGGTGATTGGGCCAGTGCTACACCGCTGAGGCAGCCACATGTGGATGCAGTTGATGCATGTGAAGCAGGTCATTGCGCCATGGCAAGTGGCTGCGATGGCTGTGCCTGTGTTCATGTACAGTGTAGACCGTACAATTACCGGTACAATACTACCTCTTTACTACATTTAAATATTATCCTGCAAAGTATTTTGTAGATGCGTGACTTCTACGTCATGTACTACAATTGGTACATGACTTAAATAGCCGTCTGGCATGGTACAATAACCTTTTTTCTTTCTTATTTTTCTTTTATTCCCGTAGCTATGCAGAAGACGTTACTTCAGTAACGTCTGGCGCTAGCCAGGGTCCACACACAGCTTTAATTTGGTATTTGTTTGTTTGTGTGTTTGTTTGTTTGTGTCACGCCTGGCGCTATCCCGTATCTGTCCCGTATCTGTCCCGTATCTGTGACTACAAAGGCTCTACAGAATTGTACATAACAGCTGTCCACAATATTTGCGGGCTCCTGTATCTGTCCCGTACCGTACCAATATTCGTCGTATTATGTATACGACTCCCTGATGTAGAGGGAGATTTGGAACGAAATAGGGAGACGAGGAGGAAATTAAATTAGAATAGACGCCGAATAGGTGATAGGATGCGTCAGCATAAACAGCGTCAGCATAAACATACATGTACTTTGGAAGAGAGATCGCGTCGTCTCCAAAATAAGCGTGAACGAGCGATTCAGCGCCGGTCACAGGAAACGTCGGAAGAGAGATCCCGTCGACTCCAGAACGCCCGTGATCGGCAGAGTCCGCCGGTCCCAGGCAACGTCAGGACAGACATCCCGTTGAGTCCAGAACGCCCGTGATCGGCAGAGTCTAAGCCGGTCCCAGGAAACGTCAGGACAGACATCCTGTCGAGTCCAGAACGCCCGTGATCGGCAGAGTCAGCGCCGGTCCCAGTGAACGTCAGGACAGACATCCCGTCGACGCGCAGAAAAACTAAATCTGCAGCCTCTTTTGCCGTCGGACACGATACGTATTATAGGAGACTGTAAAGTTATGTAATGTCCAAATTTCCACGTGAGCAGCAGGTCACTCGTGTTGATTTTTCGACGTGCGAGCCAAATAACGCGAGCTGAACTTTCGCGTCGCAGACATCCCGTCGACGCGCAGAAAAACTAAATCTGCAGACTCTTTTGCCGTCGGACAGGATACGTATTTTAGGAGACTGCTAAGTTATGTAATGTGCTCCACATGCAACCATGCATTCGGCGTCGTCATTGGCTCAACAGGTCAATGTACATGTATTACTACAAAAAGGCCAGAAAATCCGATTACTGTATTAAAATCAACTAATTTTCGCTGGCGATTTAATTTCGCTGATTTCGCCGCTTGGTACCAACCGGCCAAAGTAAATCACAGGCCAAAGTTTGTCATATAGGAAATTGATGCATTATTGAGCAATGGATGCATGTGAGAGCAAAAATACCTATCGATTTCAAATTTGACGTGAAATTGCGCGTCACGTCGGAAATAACGTGCATCTTAACCTCTCTAATAGAGAGGTTTCTATTTCTCATCAGCCAAAATTTGTTGATTTACAGTATAAGGAGATAAAAAGAAAAGAAGGAGCAAACCAAAAGAAGATGATTATTAGAGAAATAACAATCCGCAATAAATTCTGCAAATACTTTTGCCTCAGTTCTTATAACATGTACGATGAGCTAGGCAAAAAAGCATAGAAGCATAGCGTAGGGCCCTGAGCTTCCAAGCTCTCTCGTTTTTAATGGCTTTTTCTTCTACCTCGAATGGTTTACAACCTGTATCACAATTATTTGTGGGTTCAGCAATAAAGGATGTGTGACTATGTTAGTAGTACATACCGTAGAATCCCGCGGATAAGCCCACCCGCGTATAAGCCCATGCCCGCGCATAAGCCCATGCCCGCGCATAAGCCCAGGGTTTATTCGAACATCACTAGGCTTCATCGTACAAGCCCATGGGCCTAGGTCATACCGAGAGTCCATAAATTATGGACTCTTGGCCATACCATGTACGTAGTACATGCACATTAGTTTTTGTTCGTACATTTCAGCACAATCATCGGTTGTTTTTGTTTGCACAATTGTTTTCAGCAATGTACTTCTCACTTCCTTGATACTTTTCAATAGCACAACTTGGTGTCGGCGTATAAGCCCATGCCCGCGTATAAGCCCAATTTCTCGTTTAAGCCCACCGAAATGTCCTTGTGAAACAGATAAGCCCATGGGCTTATCCGCGGGATTCTACGGTACTCAAAATGGGAGATCCTCCATATAGGCGTAAGCCTTTGGTTAATCCTGAAATAAAGATTATATAGTATTTCAATGACTGCAGTGTCTGCTCTAGGATTTCAAACCAACCGGGACACCTGTACCTGGCACAAGTCTTGCAACCGGGTCAGAGTCGGGTACATTCATGTGCGGCTATTGTACATCAGGGAGTATCCCAAGTTGAAGTGTCTTTTTTTCCAAGCGTGTTGAAGTACCCCCCAACCGGGTCGCTGACCCGAGTATGGAGCAGACAGACTCTGTTGTGGCCTCGTCTTTCTTTCTGTGCTAATTCGCGCACATGTTTGAAAGAAGGCATCAGCGCGAAGGCCACTTCATTGCAAACATGTGATACAGCTATAACGTTAGGAAGCACCCACTATAATGAATCGTAGCAGTGGTGGTGACCTTTTAGGGAGCTCCGTTGGCCTAGGCCTAGGACTTCATGGCCCCCCAGATGCACCATTATCGCTACTTTGTCACACCGGTGGTCCGATGGAACAGATCCTTGTTACTTGTATGCTGTGTGCCTCGTTGGAATCCTCACTGACGACGCTGGACTAGCGCTCGCCGCTCGCTATGCACTGACTGTCTGTGTCTGACTCTGTGCATGAACGCATGCCAGTCATGGACTACTGTCTGATGAAGATCGTCTCTCTGGCCCAGTCTGGGTCTGACGATGACGAGTGACGGTCGCTTTTCCTCACCCAGCCAACCTGTGTGTCAAATAGCCGGCCCTGATACATGTACATGGGTTTTAAAATATGATGCCAGAGAACTCGGATCCGACCTCAAGACTGTACCGCCCCAGGCGACGCGGCCCTAGCACCACACACGTGGCACCTATATACAATCATGTCCATTGTATGCTAGAATGGGGACTTTCCCCGAGTTTGGCAGAGGGAAAGTACCTTGCTGCACTTTGCTCTGGCCCTCTGTCTGGGGACTCCCGCTGGTAAGTTTCATGCATGTTTGCTATGTGGATAAAGAAATGGAGCAGAATTCGAGGAATTGCCCGCCATAAGGTTTGTATGGTTCTGCCAATTTCACTGCTTTTCGAGCAGAATCTGCCACCTTTTCGAGCATCATCCGCCAATGCCTACCCGCCGTCCGCGATGCGATCTCTTGGCTGGCACGTCACCTGGTCACACTCACAGGTAGATCGACTACAGTGCAGAGTAGACGGTACACAATAGTCACTTACGAGTATCATTCTTTTCTCATGCACGATCGAGGGATGATTGAGAGACGATCGAGAGACGAGACCATAGGCATTGGCGGATAAGGCTCGAAAAGATTGCAGATTCTGCTCGAAAAGCAGTGAAATTGGCAGAACCATACAAACCTTATGGCGGGCAATTCCTCGAATTCTGCTCCATTTCTTTATCCACACACCAAACATGCATGGAATGTTTCAGAAAAGTTCCGAATTCCGCCAATTTTTCTGCCGGCATTATCCGCAAAATATATTAATGCCTTGTAGACGAGGGTCGTATTCGCAAGGTTGACTGTCGTACTTCCAAGAACATGTACTGTAGTAGATCTACCAAGAGTAGAAAGGGTATACTCTTGGCAGTGGGAGTCGAAATAAAACAAAGCCTAGGCCGAGTAAAACTATCAGTATGGACTCACTTGTATGGTCTAACCCAGAGAAAGGATTGATGGACATGGCAGCCATCTCTTTCCCAGTGATCACACCAACGCTGGCGTTTCTTTGTGTCTCCGACGACTGTACATATACATGATTGTATTGTTGTTGGTTTGACAGCATGAAACAAGATGGAGGACACCGTGTTCGGAACACAGTCACCTTACTGCTGTCATACCAACAACAACATGTGTGAACTAAAACAAGGTTTATCTAATACTGTACTTTACCGGAGCGAGGGTGTACCCAGTGTGCTGACAGTGCTCAACACCATGGCGGAGGCAGAGCGTAATACAAAACAGAACAACAAGGACAATCAAGACTTGTTTGCTGCGACTTGAAGTTTCATGCTCTCGCAATCATCAGGCAGCAAACAAGCCTTGATTGTCCTTGTTGTTCTCTTCATATAGTACTGTACGTGTACATGCTGCCCATTGTATTTCCAGCGTTCGTCCTGTTCTTGCCTTGTTGGGTCGCAAATCAAATCAACTGCCCTGTACTAGCTGTGTGGCACTTTCCTGGTCATCTGTCGCCAAGGACTGGTCATCGATTCACATTCTTCGAATTTTAGAGGCTCGACTACAGCCGAATAATCATCTGTTTCAGAGTTTCTTCAAAATTGTAGAACAAATTGGAAGCGTCTACAATTCTTCAATGCTGTAGACTGGCTGGTATATGCATCTCCGCAATCCACGCCAGTCCAACCGAACACTTAGGAAATGTAAAAACGAACGTTTTCCTTCCCTTCTCTTCATAGGCTCTTACAGGGGATAAAGGAACAAAAATGACTAACACAGCAATTCATATGGGCAAAGAATTGAGGGACATACACATCACGCTACAAGTGTGAAAAGTTAGCGGGTCAAAACAGCATGACGATTCTCCTCGAAGTAGTCGTGACGTAAGTACGATCATGTAGATCTACTCAGTACAAAAATTAATGATTCTAGATCTACATGACTGCACTTACTTTGATCGGACGGATCGCCCGGATGTCGACATGACTGATTGTCCTCTTGCATACGCATGACATTTTCGATGTTTTTTTGGTTGAACATTTGCAAAAAATAAGGGGGTTCCGTGGAACCCCGGACTCCCCCCTCCCTCCGGATACGCCACTGGGTTTCCCCAACTTTGTGTAGCCAGTGAGCTCTCGGGGGCGGTGGATCTGTAGCGATCTCGCTGCCATGACGTCAATCACTCACCAACACACATATACGCATGCGCACGAAACATCTCTTCCTCTAGGCTCTAGCTCTTTGTCTTGAGTGAACAAGAAACTGTCAAGCATTGTAGTCCTCTCCACCGGAGTTGTATTTCCCTGGCCCCACGGTGGTATGTTCCAGGAATCATCTGTCACCGCGATTTTAGAATAATTACAGATATGTCCACTGCCACCTCGGGTGCCTAAAGATCATTTTCCACTAGCTTGTGGTGCAGTACAGTGCGCTATTAATTCTAAAAGTTTGGAGTGATGGCGGAACACACTCCTGGCAGTTCCTGGGCTAATCTTGCGAAGAGAAAGGACGGATTAATTCACCCCAGATTGTTGCCGGCGCTTTTCAGAATTTAACTGCACAGCCGAAGACTGCTGGCATGTGCACGCTGCCGGCGACAGGTACTTTTGTTACGCTGCTTGTTATCTGCACAGTTATTGCCATGTACTAGTAGTACTGTAGTATGGGCCATGGAGGACGACCCATAATAATACCGTTGTTTATCTTGATCGGTTGACAGCATGTTACCGGGCGGAATGCGCACTGTGTTGAAAACAGTGCTCCTGACAACCGAATTGACCGATGAACATGCTAATCTACCAAACAAGGCATACATTATGCCGTTGTTCGTTGTTCTTTGTGGCTTAGTCACAAGTGTGTAACTGTAAGCACGTGTCCTGATGTGGATACCGTTACGGTCACAAGTCTCTACTGTAAATATACAAATTTTCGGCAGCTATTTAATTTCGGCTACTTCCTCCGTTAACAAAAACTTCGTGATGGATTTTGATGGATATCAAAACGCTTAGAACAGGTCAAGAACAGTTTGTATCGACTGCTAATCACTGGACGAAGCTAGTTCATCCGGTGTACAGAGTCTTTACAAGAGAAACTGTTGGCGGAATGAGCAGAGAGTTCAGTTTGCGTCGCTTTCGCCCGACTCATTTTTCACCTGCGTGGCTGTCGTCATCTGCTGCACGAGAGTCGTCATCTGCTGCACGCGAGTCGTCATCTCTCTCAAGTCGTTGATCAGCTCGTTTCAGCCTTGCCTCGGCTTCTTTGATCACACTCCACTGACCTTGATGTCGCCGTCGTTCAAGTAAGTTGGCTTTCAAGCTGCGTGATCCGCCGCGATGGCGATTACTCGTTTCCACCAGGGAGTCGTGAAAAATATTTTTACGACTGGTTTCATCTTCGTTCTCCAGAACTCTGCGAAACGAGGAGTAAAGGCAGAGCCAAACTGATTCCATTTTCTCTAATGGATACCCCTGCCAGCACTGAACGGCAGCGGCTAGCAAGTCCAGTCGACTTTCTTTAGCCATGAGACTCGTATCGGACTGCATACTTCTGAAATAATGCATGGTCATCAGCATTCGAATCTGCGCTTTGCGCAGGTTGAACAAGAGCTTGAGTTCAGAATTGTTTTCATTGAGCCGTGCGATCGGAGCAGCTCCTTGTCCACTCGCTCATTTTGTGGGCTCGCTGCTCCGATTTATCACTCTCTACCGCTCTCCAACTTACTTAGTGCTAAAGTGGTAGAGAGGCCAAGCAGCGCAATAACCCCTCGGAGAAGTGGTATTTCAGTTTCGCTCGCCATGACTGTCATCACCTAAGTTTCCACAGCGCAACCATCGATTCCGCTCGGCTTGTTGTGAAAGGTCGCTCTCCTTGCATCGTACCTCTTTCATGGCATGCCAGGGAAGGCCAAGAAAGTGATTGCGACTCATTTCACGGCGGTTTGTGCCCAAATCAGCCCCTCAAAAATCCATCACGAAGTTTTTGTTAACGGAGGAAGTATATTCGGCACCGACCCAAAACGCCGAAATTAAAACGCTGATGAAATTTTTCACAGCATCTGTCGCACTATACCATGCCCTCTACCCCACGCTGAAAATAAATCGCTGCCAAAATGTCAAAAATCGTGAAGTGCCGAAATTTTGCAGCGCCGAAATTTTGTATATTTACAGTATGTGCATTTCCCCATGGGGTTTCTGTTATGACTTCTGGAGTGCTCCGTCCGCTCCTTCGTGGACATGCCATAAGGTTGTCTTGCCTTGAGCCTCAACCTCCGAACTACACTATTAAAGTGTTACGTTCGTGAAAGGGCTCTGAAAGGTGCAGACTTTCGTTGTGAAGTGTTGATATGCCGAAGACTGCAAGATGGTACTCACTAGCATACATTTTCAGAAATTTCAGGTGCTCAACATTAAAATTATTTGTTTAGGTATGTACGAAATAGAGGTTGCGACTTCGGCGATGATTTTGTTTAGGAATGGGTTTGCCCCCACACTGATTCGCTGGTTCGATGGACTTCTCGTGTTCTCTGGATGGCAGTCGTGAGTCAGTCAAGTGTCAAGTCGTCGGCGGAATAGCGCGAGCTCCAGTGTGGGGGCAAACCCATTCCTGTTTAGGTATGTGGCCAAAAAACTACATTTTAGATCAACCTGTTGCTATCAGGTTCGGCCTTATTTTCTCTGCGCTGCGCTGATGAGTCCACAAAGGACGAAACAGTTCTATCCGCAGATTGAGTGTTAGGCCAACAGAAAATTTAGGTACACACACTAGTAAGCAGTCCCCCACTGGATGATGCAAGTCAGTGCTCTTGAGGCTATTGGAATTTTTAAAACTACGGAGAAGGAGTGTCTATTGGGTAATGTGCTGGTCGATGTGCAGCTATTAAACATGTTAGGTATGAAAGAGATGCTCCGAAAGTAGCGAAAGTAAAAGTACGCTAAAAATGTGTGAAATTACAGTATTCAGTGCTTGTCAAGTATTTTATTCGTGAGGGCGGTTTCACTGGCTCTCCGAAACAGAGAGAGAGAGAGAGAGAGAGAGAGAGAGAGAGAGAGAGAGAGAGAGAGAGAGAGAGAGAGAGAGAGAAAGAGAGAGAGAGAGAGAGAGAGAGAGAGAGAGAGAGAGAGAGAGAGAGAGAGAGAGAGAGGGAGAGAGAGAGGGAAGGAGGGAGGGACGGACGGACGGAGGGGGGAGGGAGCTAGCGGGAGAGAGAGAGAGAGAGAGAGAGAGAGAGAGAGAGAGAGAGAGAGAGAGAGAGAGAGAGAGAGAGAGAGAGAGAGAGAGAGAGAGAGAGAGAGAGAGAGAGAGAGAGAGAGAGAGAGAGAGAGAGGGAGAGAGACTAGCAGACAGACAAACCGACAGATAGAGAAGGAGAAGAAGGACAGAACACATGTTTGCCAACTGCATCACGTATATTTCCTCAGACATCTCCCCCCCCCCACCCCTGTTCCCTTTCATAGAAACATTGGAATCTCTCCTGTTGGCATTTGGCAGCACCAGTTCGTGCATTACGTCCAAAACCACACGGTAAACCACGGCCGGTCAGAGATAGGATATAGTTGACCAGTGTTCAACTCTCCTAATCTACCCACACACCTCAGTCCTGTGTCCACCCCAGGGCCGGGGCAGCCGAGTCAGCAACCCGGGGGGGGGGGGGGGGCAAACTAACAGGCTGCAGGCGTGTGCTGACAGCGTGCCCAGTACGCATAGTTCACGCATGTGAATTAGAGAACTCTCATGAAAGAGGGAAGAGTGGAATGTCTGTTGCTGCTTCCCTCTGTCCGGCGTGTAAGAGGAACTCAAGAAAAATGAATTTTGAAAACACATTTGTATGCTGGTGTTTGTGTTGCTGTTGTTTTAGAGTGGCTTCATGTCAAGTCAAAGTTTCGTGGACTGTGTGAACAGGACCAATGTACCGTTACCAGGTGCTCAGGCTGCAGTGGAACAGTCATTTGATGCTGCAGCGCTGCAACATCAACAGTTGCAGCACCAGCCATGGTCAATGCAACAATATCAAGCGCAGCACCTGCAGCAACAGCAGCAGCCGCATGTACAGCAGTCGCCAATGCAACAATATCAAGCGCAACAGGTGCAGCAGCTGCTGCCGCAGCAGCAACAACAACTGCAACAGCTACAACAACAGCAACAGCTGCATGCACAGCAACAACAGCAGCGACAATACCAGCAACCACCGGAGCAATACCAACAACCAACGGAGCAATACCAGCAACCACCGGAGCAATACCAACAAGCTACCAACCAGCTTGCTGAACTAAGCCAGGTAGCGATTTGTTTGACAACTCTGACGTGTATCAACTAGTCTAGCATCAACCCTCGAGTGCCCATCATGCCAGGGACTATGAGATAACAAGCCATCTGGCCATGACAACCGACAACAGGGGGCTATGTTCAGACCAGTTTAGAAACATGCAGGGGGTTGTTGCAGGTGTCGTCAAGTTTAGAATGTGGCCGGAATTCGGATTTTACACAGTCTGCACGTTGTGAGGTGAACTATCTCACTCATATTACACTCTTATGTAGGAGAGCAAGGAATTTCTTCATACTGCAGCCCCCCCCCCCACCCCTATCATCTACCACCCCTTTCATCTCCCACCCCCACCATCTCCCACCCCCACTATCTCCCACCCCTATCATCTCCCACCCCCATCATCTCTCACCCCTATCATCTCCCACCCCTATCATCTCCCACCCCTTTCATCTCCCACCCCTTTCATCTCCCACCCCCACCATCTCCCACCCCTATCATCTCCCACCCCCATCATCTCCCACCCCCATCATCTCCCACCCCCATCATCTCCCACCCCCATCATCTCCCACCCCTACCATCTCCCACCCCCATCATCTCTCGCCCCTATCATCTCCCACCCCTTTCATCTCCCACCCCCACCATCTCCCACCCCACCATCTCCCACCCCCACCATCTCCCACCCCCATCATCTCCCACCCCCATCATCTCCCACCCAATCATCTCCCACCCCCATCATCTCCCACCCCATCATCTCGCGATCCTTTCTCCTTTCCGTATTTCATATTGCGGCGAGGGAAAGGGACCAAACTTTGAATTGATAACTACACCGCATCGTGCAACAATGTCAGCCGTTAAACGAGTTTTTCTCCTGCTGTTATCGTGTATTTGTCTTGTCCAGGTTGCATCTGCGCTGCCTGCATCCTGTACCGGCACTGCTTCTAACGGCTTTAATGTCGCTGGTCAGCAGTACACCCTGCCAGGCATTGGCGCTGCATTTGGGCAGGACAATGTAGGAACGGCAATGGAGGATGGCATGGATTCGTCTGACAAGGGCTACTCTTCTGGACCAACGGCTACTCTTGCCACCCTTGCTGGTGACATTGAGCTGGAGCCGATGTCAATGCAATCTTCTGGCCCGCAGGTAAGCCACTTTAAAGTGCCCCGACCAGGGAAGGACCTGGTGATGGGGTGCTCTCGCTGTACTTTTCAGTAAATCCAATTGCCACTGGCCTTGCTTGTTCCCACCCCCTGTTCATTAATGCCAATCCATTGGTCACTGCTTCAACCTCCCCCCCCCCCCCCTCCCCCCGCCTCTCCCCTGATGTCAGTTCCCACACTGGCATGCGCGGGCCTGAGGTGGGTTCTGGTATGAAGGGGTTGCTGCCACATTATTTTGGCACGGAAATACAAGAGGCTAGGTAGACTGCTGTACTGTAACTTGAAGTTTCACACGCTGAGCGACCATCAAACAGCACCAACAGACAGCACCATCGAACAGCACCATCGAACAGCACCATCAAACAGCACCAACAGACAGCGAAACACTGTCCCCATTGTCACAGGGAATTTTTTTGCCGCTCTCCACTCAGATGCAGGTGTGTGGAGCACTCATTCGAGATGCCCCGGCCAGCCCTGATTCACGGTGTAGGCATAGCACGTTCAGCGGCATGGGTACATCAGTTAAAGCCATGTCGGAATGTTTTTTGTGGTGTGTGTGTGGTGGTGGTGGGGGGGGGGGGGGGGGGTAGGGGGTGTTTGAGTACCGAAAGCAACCCCCAGCCGCCTGGTGCTTAGCTGCCTAACACTGAAGTGGAACTTGTCAAAATATTGACACTTGCATGAGACGTACAGGTTCCTGGCATCATTTTTGGCGGTCACGTGAAGCTACAGTTTCATAGGTCTTTTTTAAATCTCCACAAATGCCTTTTAATTCCTTTAGAGGACGACAATTGGGGCTGGGCATTGTGAGTGGTCGCATCTTCAAGGCTACATTGTCGCGTGTTCTGCGTGTGATTATTCTATGCAATTCCTTGTAGGGGCTATTACCAAACAACACCACTCCAACTAGAATACTTCCACTGGGTGGCTCTGCATCTTGCAATAATGGTGGTGTTGTGAATGGAGCTCCATTTCAACCATATGCTCAAACCAATGGCAATGGTTCAATGGCTTTCAATACCACCACCAACACTAGTGATCCTCACACCACCCATAATCAGGTTCGTATGTGAGCGATCGTTGTTGTGTCTCTGTGTCTCTGTGTCTCTGTCCGTCTGTTTTGTTTTCGCCTTGCTACCAGCAAGGCAGCAGTGGTGTTGTTTCTGTCGCATTCTGTACTCTCTCTATTTTGCACTCAGGGTCCGCAAACAGTCCATACTGTGAGCGCGGCTGCATTCTCTTGCAGCAGCAGTAGCGACAACATCAACAACATAAGCAGTGGGAGTGGCGCGTCCGATGCGGACACTGCCCTGCCTAATGTGAATCAAATTGACCGGCGTCTGTTGGTTTCCCAATCCGGTCTTTACCAAGAAGGTGGATCCAGCTTCAATGTCGGTACTGTGCCAGTGGCCAACCATATGATTAAACCAGCACATGCTGTAATGCCTGGATCAAACACAAGCATCTCTGTTCACCCAGTTCCTAACAGTCAGGTACTTTGTATGCTCCTTGGTGTCTACATGTGTGCGCGCATGTGTGTGTGTGTGTATGTGCGTGTGTGTGTATGTGCATGTGTGTGTGTGCGCGCGCGTGCGCGTGCATACGTGCATGTGTGTGTCCATGGGCAGAGGTGGGCTGGATGCTGAGGCAGTGAAAAGAAATCCTGCATGCTTTCTGAAGACCGGAACAACTGTGCACTTCTTGCAAGGGGCGTTTATAACAACTCGCTCAACAAGTACAGAATGAGATACTGACTTGTTTCCATGTCCCAAATTGGGCCCAGCTAACTGGGCATTGCGATGCGTTTGGCAATGAGTTTATCCCAAGTCAAAATTATTATGAACTTGTTATGAACTCATTGTAGAAGTTTCCTAACCACCTCTATATCTCGTTGCCTTTGTGCTTGCTGAAATCACCCCAGGACAATTTCAGGCCGCCTGATGAATTGGACACAGCCTTCATCAACAGTCAGCCTCCCGGCCGCAACAATGGTTCCATGTTGCATGCTGCCGTCTCGAAGTCACACACTGGCGTGGTAGCTACCAACGAGACAGCTGTTTCACTGCCGATAAACGATCGGTCATCTCTGGCTGGCCAACAACAGCAGCAGCAACAACAACAACAGGAACAGTTGCAGCATCAGGAGCAACAGCAAAATCAGCATGAGCAGCTGCGGCAGCAGCAGCAGTGGAATTCACACGGTGTAGGCCTGCACGAATGCCCCATACTATCCGACAATGATATTGAGGATTTACTTGGACGTATGACACCGGATGTGAGTTGACCTGGCCTGTGTGTGTGTGTGTGTGTGTGTGTGTGTGTGTGTGTGTGTTTGCGAGTCTCTGGGTTGTGTGCTTGCGAGTCTGTGTGTTGTGTGTTTGCGATTCTGTGTGCGTTTGTGTGCGTGTGTGCGGGCGCGCGGTTGTGTCTGTGTGAACGTTCTTATAATATTATATTTTCTGGGTTTCCTTTCTTCAGGGGTCTGACTGGGTTCTCTTTCTTGCGCTTTGTAATTGTGTTGTGTTGTTCTTTGTGACCAGTCTGGAGAGGCAAGGCACATGGCTAGTTCAGGACAATGTGGGCCTCACATCACGACTCTGTCATTGCCGGCAGGTAATGACGATGGAATTGACCCCTTCCCGGCGATGGAATTCAACCTTGCAGAAGTGCCTCACAGTGCCCCCACTGCGGCTGCATCTGTTGCTGCTGCTGCTTGTGCAGTCAGTACCCCACACGGACATAGTGCGGAGGAAGTCCAAGGTAAGACCAGGGCCAGTGAGGATGAACAGCTGTCTGGCCAGTCTGAAGCACGTTTTCTCTGTTGCCTTAGTTTCCTTTTTGTGCCAAGCACTGTGAAGAAACGGGGATCTATCCAGTACTACTTCGAAGTAAAAACCAGAAAAAAGTTCCAGAGTTTCCAGTAGCTAGTGTCGTATGATAGCCTCATGCCTGAAACTCAGAGTTGGAGCGCAGTCTTCATTCTGTTCATCCTTGTTGCTATTTCGAACTACTGTATAGCAGGAAATTTTCGGACGGAAATATTTTCGGACAAAGCCGAATTTCGACCTTTCGTCCGGGTTTTATTTTCGTACAGTGCTGCATGCTAAATGCACGTGTTCGCAAGCAGTACCCATGTATAGTGTACATATTTTCACATGAACAAATTTTAGTACGGAATTAATTTTAGTACAAAAGAGGCCGTGTATGAAATCGTACGAAAATAAATTCCGTCCGAAAATTTCCTGCTATACAGTATATATTTGTCCACTCTCCGGATAGCTATCTGTTTGAACATAGCTTGAGTGACTAGTCACTCAAGCTAGTCACAATGACGTCTAGTGAACAACAAAGCATTTTAAACTGACAAAAAGTAAAGTATCAAAGTTAAAGGGCTCTAACTGTGGTGAAAAAACGAGCTCTGTTGGGGGACAGCAACTTTGACGCTTACCAGATGGATGCCTACTCACTCAGTCGCCCATCTCTCTTGCCTCCTGTCTCTCTTTTATAATACTTCGTGTTGTTGTTAAAGGGGAAGTTAAGGCAAAAATCAAAATTTCACCAGTTGTAGTCTTCGGGGTGCTGAGTCGAATGGTCTTGGTCCGAGAAAGCTGAGACGCTCCCTTCCTACTTGAATCCCAATCGAACTCGCGCACTTCCACCGAAACTGGGTGACTGCGCCCTACGAGATGGGGATTTGTATGCAAAATGTCACTAAAAGCGCCATTTCGTTCCTATAAAAGCACGGATGACCGCGATTGGCCTATATGTTGTAGTCTTTTGGACGCTGAGTCGACTGGTTTTGGTCCGAAAAGGCTGCGATGCAACGTTCCTCCTTTATTCCCAATCGAACATGGTTGAAGAAGCGGTCACGTGCTCCTGGGTGCCAAAACCACCTGGTCACCACGCCAGCAGGCGACAACTTTCACACTAAAGTTCAACTCGAGTGACAGGACTGCACCCAAAAAAGGTCAAAACAGGCTGTAAGTTGTACCCTGCAGGCACGGTGACCAGGTGACTGGTGTACGCAGGAGCACGTGACCGCTTGTTCAACCATGTTCGATTGGGAATTAGGGGCGAACGCTGCATCGCAGCCTTTTCGGACCGAAACCAGTCAACTCAGCGTCCAAAAGACTACAACATATGGGCCAATCGCGGTCATCCGTGCTTTTATAAGAACGAAATGGCGCTTTTAGTGACATTTTGCATACAAATCCCCATCTAGTAGGGCGCAGTCACCCAGTTTTGGTGGAAGTGCGCGAGTTCGATTGGGATTCAAGTAGGAAGGGAGCGTCTCAGATTTCTCGGACCAAGACCATTCGACTCAGCACCCCGAAGACTACAACTGGTGAAATTTTAATTTTTGCCCTAACTTCCCCTTTAATGTGGCTTGTTGATAATTACTGTAAGAGTTGAAAGTGTAACGAGACTTTAAGTTTAGCGATTTGCCAATTTTCCCACTAAGTGGGCACACAGTTTAATGACCCTGCCAGCACCCACCTATCTTCTATTTCTATAGTGCAACGTAGAGAAGGAATAACGCACGTGTAACATTTCTTGAGGTAACGATGTACTCTTTCTCGTTGAAAAGCTGGACTGTGTACCCCGTTAGAGATTCAACTCTTACAGAATCTTCTTTTCACTGTTTCCGCCTCTTTGTCAATGTGACTATTGCTGTTTTCTTTAGAACCTGATGACATGGCCGCGAGCAAAGCTACACCGTCCACTCAGTCGGATAACAACGTCAGTGAAATGATGGCCAGACTTCTACAAGTCCTGAAGAAGAATGAGGAGTTGGAAAAAGCACTGAAGTTGAAGGAGGAAGAGGCAGAGCACCATCGTGTTGCGGCCCTGGAAACAACTCGTCTTGCCGAAGAGAAGGCTCGCCTTGCTGAGGAGAATGCTCGCTTCAGTGCTAAGGAGATTGCCCGCCTTGCTGAGGAGAAGCGTCTGGCAGAGCAAGCTAGGCATGACCTCCAACAAGCTGTGAATCGGAGCAAGGCCAAGCCAGGGCTGCTTGATGCCACCAGGTCAAAATCAAGGCCAAGACGCGCACGTTCGTCATCAAGACCGATCATTGAGCCAACTGAAAGAGAGGGTAGGTGAATAGTGAAATGGAGAAATGAATGTACTGTATTTCCCGGAGTATAAGCCGCACCCCCCCCCCCCCTATTTTTTGCCAGGAAATACAGACATCTATCCTCTTTATCATTGTTAAGTTGATCATCTTAGTAGAGTATAAACCACACCCCTTTTTTGAGGTGAAATTTGAGTGTTCAAAGTGTGGCATATACTCCGGAAAATACGGTACTGAGTGTTTGTTCATTCGTTCGTTTGAACAGAACAAAAAGTTCTATTAAAATACATAATGTACAGGCTGTGCTTTATTGCCATGCACACCGTACGTACCAATTATTGCCATGCACTGTACGTGCCAAGTGTGACCATTTGTTTTTGTTTGAAACCCAATTCCATCTCGAAGGTAAGCAGACAATGTTGAGGTCACACCTCTTTGTTGAGGTCACTGCCCTTTGTCGAGGTCACAACCCTTTGCCGAGGTCACAACGCTTTGTCGAGGTGACAACCCTTTGTTGAACCCACTGCCCTTTTTCAAGGAGATACGTATATCTCGAGATCTGACGTCTTATGGTGAGGACATTCCCATTATGTCGAGGTCACATCTCCTATTTCACCCCTCGCTGAGTCTGCTCCTCTGTCGCATGGGCATGAGGTGCACCCGTGTGACGTGTGTGTGTGTGCCGCAGTGTGTGTGTGTGTGTGTGTGTGTGTTTGTGCATTGGGTGATTCTCTTTGGTTGGTTTATTGTGTTTGACAGCGTGCATGTTCTCTTATGAAATGATGGTGAATGGATCCTGCTACAGTACAGTGACCATTCATAAAAAGATGATATCCTAGCTTTTGATAGATCAAATTTTGAACTTTTGAAGCAAAGGCGCATATGGATACGAGCTAAGAGTAACTGTCCGCCACTGTAACTGGATACTGTCTACAGTCAGAAAGTACAACAACTAGGCACACAACTGACAGAGTACTGAGATGTTCGACGATCTGACACCTAGCTCCAACACATCTCCGAAGCGCTAACCAACAGCCTTTCAACTCGGAAACAAAGAAGTGGAAGCTTTGCGAAAACGAATTGTACAAAACCGAACGCTGAACTCTTACAGTACTTCTCATGCATGACAATGTGATGAACTAGATGACTACAAAACAATAGTTTCACACAACGTACGTTTCGCCGTATGGTTCGTGACAGTAACAATCGACATTCGTTGTTCCCGTGGGACTTCAGCTTGTACTCATTTTCATTGCGCTTACCTTCCCCTCTTTGGTCTACCTTAGACTAGAACCTTCCGAGTTGGAAGGCTTTTGGTTAGCGCTTCGGAGATGTTTTGAAGCTAGGTATCGGGTCGTCGAATGTCTCAGTACTCTGTCAGTTTTATGCCTAGTTTTTGCTGACTGTCACATGATGATATAATTACAGTGGTGGACAGTTACTCTTTTAAAATTGTATCCATACGCCCCTTTCTTTCTTAAATTGTGAGCTTTTCACAATTTCTTTGCAATCCCATGGAATGCTCTTCCAATTATGTTCATGAAATCTATTTCTCCAAAAAGTAAGCCATAACAAGAATAGGATTTCGGCCAGGTTTCCCCCCAAAAACACTGAATTGGGGAAAAGCATGAAAATCCAGGCCACTTCACTCCACTTGCCATGGTACATTGTGCAGGTTCGAACACCGGTTGAGGTACCTTTTGGACCCTTTTTCAAGTTTCAAATTTCGCGGCACTGCACCGTGTACGATAAAATCACGAAAAAACCACCAAATAACTTACTTGTACGGGTGCCCACCAGAACCAGCGCTCGTCTTTTTGTGAATGGAATGTATTTGGTGCACCCTTGCACTACCTATCTCTCGATGGAGCAGTGAAGCTGTTCCACACAATTCGCTTGGGCCTTCGTGTTTGTTGTGGAGAAGTTCGAACTCTCTGTCACTTGAAGGATATGTCCTGTTGTAATGTCTATGACCTCATGATTGTGCCGGTGTAGTTCTATTTTCAAATGGTTTCACCCGGGCTGCCATCTTGTTTGCTTCTTCTGCCGCTCCAGAGTCCAAGAAGAAGCTGAATGAACTGTTACTCCATGGAATGGTGAGTGCTTTGCACATCTTGTTCTTGTTTTGCATTACCACTTCAACTAGTGTATCAGCTTATTGAATGCTCCCCCCCCCCCCCCCCGTATCACGCATTCTGTAGATTGCTATTAATTTTTTAAGGGCGGTCCGTATTCGAGCCCTGATTCAGACCGATCTTTTCGGTTTCACGGTATCTTTTCAGCTGTAATATACGTGTTGACGCCACAACTTGTGAAAGTACTCCTGTTTGAAAATGTCCTTCCGAGAAATCCTTGTGCAAACAAAATTAATTTTAATGTGTGATGCGATAGTATGGTAATTATTATTAATATAATTTATAGAAAAAAAAGGACCAAGAAACTACAAGTTACACTATAAAGTGCACTAACACCACCAGTTACTAAACAATCCGGTCATGTGATAACATTGCACGACACTGACCGTCGGTACTGACGTTCTACAACTAGAGCTGACGGCCAGTTAGTTGTAGACCGTCAGTACCGTCGGTCGGTGTCGTGCAATGTTATCGCATGAGCTGATTGTTTAGTACCTGGTGGCGTTAGTGAACATTATATCGTAACTTGTAGTTCCTTGGTCCTTTTCTTTTCTATAAATTAAAATTTTGATATGGCCATCCCCACAGTCCCAAGGCCTACCATAAATGTGCCAATACAAGTAATAACATGATCACTTGGGTGATAGCAATATAATCTTATCTTTGCAAACCCCGTTCTCTTCTGTCTTTGTCTTGCTACACTCCTGAAGGGACACCCAAATCAGAGACCACTGCTGTCAGTGCCTGTCTCGACCACCACACAAGCAGAGGCAATGAGTGCCGAAGCTTCTCAAACCTCGGCTGGAGTCAGCAGTTTCATTGGTAGAATCATCAAGCCCGAAGAAATTGGTAAGTTAGTAGTCTTGAGTTCCTGCTTACCGAGTGCATATGCGATGGAGTCACCACAGTTTCAATCTGGGATGATACCCCCATGGATGTTCTGTATGTACCAACAATTTCTCTCTCAGGGGCTCACTATTAAAATAATTCTGGCACTTGTGAGATCACCGAGAACAATCCTTTTATTCCCACATGTACATGTAAATCTACGTCTCATTGATAGCACATGATTGTGCTTGCGTGCTTTCTTCTTTCACTATTTCAGAGCATGTTACCCTCACGCCAGGCAAAGAAAGATTCAATGTAAGTACAAGGGCGATGCTGCCATGAAGTGAATCACCATTAATTTGCTATTCTCTGCGTGATTTTCGTCATGTATGGAGCCAAACAATGACATGATTTCGCAGCGTATGCAGTATTTTCGATACTGCACGGGGAAACCCCGTTTGTCCTGCGCAGTATTGCTATACTGCATTGAATTTGACCTTTGAACTGACCCTTCTTTATACCCAAATACGTCAGGTACACTGTGATAGTCAAATTCTAGAGATGTATATAGAGGGGTCAAGTATAGTGGTCACATGGGACATGGTAAAAATAATGAAATATTTTGCTTGCACGAAGGCAGTACCGGATGATATCTCTTTTTAAAGCGGGGTTCACTCGAGCTTTTTTTGCCATGCGATGCACGATCGACGCGATCCACAACACCACAGCGCCATGCAAACCGGCAAAATACCATTCACAGACGAAGTCACCGATGTGACGTCGCCTGTTGCTGATGTGTCTCAAGCTCATTGCAGGTTGGTACGTCACCATGGCATCCGCGTGGCTAAGTACAGCTTTTTACAAATCTGCAAGCAACTCTTGAACCGTCGGTACAACTTTGGTGCAAAGAAGGTCCAAATCGCACATCGCATCGCAGGTGGCAGTGCGGAAGTGGAGCCACGTTCGACTTCTGTAATCATCCAATTGCGACATTTGCGTGAGCTGAGCGACGGACGCGAGGTGGTGATTTCCCGGTTTCGCGGCCGTCGGATCCCATCGCAAAAATGCTTCTGTGAATCCCTCTTAGACCGTTGCTGCCTGCGTAGCTATGGGGCCGAACTGCGCACGTGCCTAGGCGATACTCTCATGCATGCATATAGCATTCCTAGCGGCATATACCAAGAATGATATAGTGTCTTTGCAGTACATGGATAGGGTTTCTATGGGACCAGCACTTAATTGGCCTTTATCTGGCAGCCACATTTCTTTCGGTGAGTACACCCTGTACTAAAAAAACCCTTGGTAAGGCTCTGTGTGGGCTGTGGAGACAGCAATGTCACACAGTAGTGCCCGATGCCGGAGAGCTTACGCATGCTGCACACATCACCGTTTTCAGTGTTTTCTGCGTGTTCTTGACTTTCAGCGACAATTCCATGTGGAGGCACACTTCGACGGGTTTATCCCAGACTGTGCGTCGCAAGGTCATACCCTTTACTTTCAACTGACGTCCACAAGGCGCACTGTGAGGAGTCAAGCAGCTGAGTTTTCCAGGCACGCTCACATTCTCACAGCACTAGTGCCAAGCATACCAAAAGGTAAGAACTTACTAAGAAGACACGCTGTCTCAGGCGCATAGCTCGCATGGGGCACGGGGCACGTGCACCCCCCCCCCCCCCCCTAAACATTTCAACCTACATGCGGGTTCAGTATGCACGTTATGACCATGAATGGCATGCACCAGCCATCCTACACATACATGTTCATGGTGCGGCCGTGCACCCCCTTAAAGGAGGGGGACCAGTTACGCCCCTGCTGTCTTGCTGTGGTGGGCACTTGCTAGGCGTTCAAATTTTATCGTCCTCTATCGTATCCCACACGACTGTTGCTATTAAACTTTCATTGCCGCCACCTGCACAATACCTAGTCTGAACCGTTACAGTAAAACCTGTGTTTAGCGAACCCTGTGCCAACCGGGATCCTGTCACAACTCAACACATTTTCAGGCGCCGACGTGTAGCCATTGATAATTCACCGCAACAAGGGGCATCATATTGACATTTGTGGAGCATAGAATACTTTCGTGTGGGCAAAGCACACCTCACTCAAGTACATGCAGTGCATACTGCACTGTCACTTGTCACTTCTGTTCACTGCATGCACTTGGTTCAGAGCGCACTTCAACCCTGTTGCAGTCAACCCCGGCAGCCAAGAAGGCACTTTTGGTTAGTTATGGTCGCTGTGTGCAGGTCCAATAATGTGGCATTTGGTACACTAACAGTTAGGCGCTGGTCGCGCAAGGCAGGTGGTCCCTGTGTCCGGTGCAGTTTCTGTGTAGAACTGCCCGTGCATGGGAAGACAGTCGTTAAAAGCAGGTGGTCGCTAAAACCAGAGGTCGCTTACACCACGTTTACTGTACTTAATCATCAAATTCTTGCCTGCACTCAGGGTGAAAAATTGAACTAAAGACGACCAACGAAGAACTGGAGTGATATAAATATCTTTCATTAATTGCTCTGCAGATGGCATTGGCTGTAATGAGGAAGTGTTTGAAGTCACGCTGGTTTGCCAAATGGGTCGCAAATCATGCCCGGCCATTGGCCACATCACGCTCAATGCGGAGGAGCAGCAGGCAGGCCCTGGGTCAAAAAGCTCAGTTCCCGCACGAGATCCGAACACTGCGACCAGTGGATCAGGCACACGTGGGAGTGGTGCGTCAGCAGGGGCAAGCAACGCATCATCCTGCGTCAGCGCTCTGCCTGGTGGAATGCATGCTGGAATATCTCAGTGCAACATGGCCATTGCTACAGGAGCTGATATCATTGTGAGCAACCATGGCGGTGCTGACAATAACGATGGAAGCAGCTCGTCAGATTGTGATCCAACATGCCATCAGTGTGTTGCCACGGTAAGTTGGTGTGTAGACTTTTTTTGCTATTGTTGTTTTTGCTCTGGGGTTGCTGTTGTTGGTTTCAAAGTTTTCCTGTTCTTTTTTGGTGCATTTCTTTTAAGCGAGATTCACAGAAGCTTTTTTGCGATGCGACACGCGATGCGACGGGATCTGCGATGGACGCGTGCAATGCGAACTCGCGAAATACCATTCACAGAAAAAGTCGGCGATGCGACAAAGTCTTGCTGATTTGGGTACGTCACCATGATATTCGCGCGGTTTGGTACAACTTGTACAAATTATAGGCAATTTTGAACCTTTGTACAACTTTGCTGTAGAAAAGGTCAAAATCTTACGCCAAATCGCTTGTCGCATCGCAAAGGTTGAGCCAAGCTTAACTTCTGCGATGGCCCAGTTGCGGCAGGTGAGTGGGGTGCGAGATGGCTGCGATTTGGGGATTTCCCGGTTTCGCGGCAGTCGCATCCCGCGTCGCATCGCAAAAAAGCTTCTGTGAACCCCGCTTTACTCTCCTCAAATCGGTAATGCGGATTTGGAGACGTGCATGCTGCAGGTTTGAGTTGTGAGGCCACTACGACTGAGCTCAGCCTGTGACAACTGTGCCGCCTTGCGCCTCAACTGGAGCAATTACATTTTTTTCGAGGGGAAGTCGTGCCTGGGGAGTGAGAAATACCCCCACTGAGATCCTTTTGCAATGTCTACATGTAGTTAAGAACTTAGAACTGCAGGTATATGATGCTATACATTACTGTGCGTGCGTGCGTGCGTGCGTGTGTGCGTGTTATTATTATTATTATTAGACACAATCTCATAGCATGTGACAAGCATAGCTAATGCAGGGACAGAATCCCCTGAGACAAGGGCGTTGAGCCAGCCACGGCAATAGTTAGCTAGGAAAACAAAGCAAATATGAATTAGAGCAGAAAATGAATGGAAAATTACAAAGAAAAACGATTAACGGAAGTGAGCGCTATCAAAATTTGTGCATCACCCAGGTATTCGAGAATGTTCTTCGATGATAATTATTGCGTCTAGTTCAGTTGTGATAGTAGATCTTTAAACTGACCAATAGAAGAACAAGTTTTCAGACCGTATGGTAATGATAACCAATGAGAGTAGCCGGAAAACAAAGGGGACTTTAGATACTGGGCTGACTTAACAAGAGGCAGGATGAGCGCGTTACGGGTTGAGCTTGTCGAAAACCAATTGTACTTCATCATGTGTGAAGGGGTTTTATGAAGAAATATTTTATGAACCAGTGTACAGAGATGGTGCTTATGACGAACGGAGAGAGGAGAAGTGTGTGCAAGTCGATAAAGGGCATCCGAAGGAAAACATCGATCCTTGTTGTAAAGAATTTTAAGTATAAATCTATGGTGGACTTCTAATTGGTTCAGAGTTGTGTCAGAAAGGCCACACCAAGCGGTATCGCAATAGTCGAATATAGGGAGAATATAGCACTGATAAAATAATAGTTTACACTGGATGGGCAAATGAGTGCAATGTGGTTGTAGTACCCCTAATGCTGAACTTGTTCGCTTGCATACACAGTTGACATGTGCAGCCCAAGAGAGTTTGCAGTCAAACATCACACCTAGATGTTTGTGCTGAGTAACAACACGGATAGGCATAGTCGAGTCAGGGAAGTATAATGGTTGATCAGGAGGGGATGAAGAAATATACATGGCTTCTGTCTTGTCTAAATTGGGCTGGAGTTTCCACGTTTGCATCCACATGACAGTGCTGTTGATGCGATGCTGCATGGTAAGGAGTAATTGTGCAGGGGAGGAGTCAGAACAGATAAGGCCAGTGTCATCCGCATACAAACTAACATCGGGGACAACTGAAGGTAGGTCATTAACGTAAAGCAAGAATAACAAAGGACCCAGAATGGAACCTTGGGGCACTCCAGACGTTACAGGGAGGGGATCAGACAAGAAATAAGACAAGCGAACAGCCTGAGAACGAGCAGACAGATACGAGGATATCCAACGCAAGGTAGCATCCTCCACCCGGAAGGTGACCTCCAACTTGGCAAGTAAGCCACGATGCCAAACGGTGTCGAATGCCTTAGCCAAGTCGAAAAACACCATTCCCACATGCTCCCCACAGTTCCTCTTTGTCGCTATGTCTTGGACAAGTCGAGTCACCTGGTATTGAGTTGAGTCACCACGGCAGAATCCCGACTGAGCTGGTGAGAGAGCCGGAGCGATGTGCAGGTAGAGGGAATCGAATACAATCCGCTCACAAAGTTTGGAAACTGTGCGCAGCAGAGAGATGGGGCGGTAGTTTGCCGGGCAAGCACGGGAGCCTTTATTCTTGTAAAGCGGTGTCACGATGGCGGATTTCCAATCCTGTGGGAATGTACCAGTTCGAAATGACATATTAAAAATAATGGCGAGAGGATAGGCTATTGATGGTGCAAGAGACTGCAGCACTTCATTCGGGATCCCATCTGAGCCGGGAGACTTTCCACATTTCAGGCGCTTCAGATATTTCCGAACTTGAAACGTAGTGACAGTGATTGTACGGAACGGAACAGATATGAAAGGCGACTGGGACAAAGGGGGAATGCGCCACGAAGGATCATCAGGTAGCCCAAATGAGGTGAACTGAGTGTTCAGAACATCAGCTATGCTCTTGGGGGACGTGGCGACCGTACCGTCGGATGCTATCATCGTTTGGGGCATGACACGGCCGGAAGTGTGCCGCTGTGCTCGCACAAACTGAAAGAGTGTAGGTCGATTCGGTGACGTTAGTGATGCTTGGATGGAGCGTATATATTGACGATGTGCTTGCCGAGACAGGTGCTTTACAGCATTCCTTTGTCGGTTATAAGCTGCATGATTTACTGCTGTCGGATATTTTTTGTACACACTGTATAGATCACGCTTGCGTTTTACAGCAGACCTGAGCTCAGCAGTAACCCATGGTGGAGATTGCATGCGGGGTCGTGGAGATGTCACAGTGTGGGTGGCTCCGAATGAGGTGAGGTGACGACGGAAGGCGGACTGGAGCTCACAATCAAAGTGATGAAGTGCGTCATTAACATCAGTGTACGAGTTCAGAGAGGACCAGTTGTGGCCAGCTAAATCAGCGTTGATTAATTGCCAAAGGTGCGAAGGTACTTGTTTGAAGCGATACAGTGAAGAGGGAGGACCAGTGGAAGAGTTGGGGAAGTAGTTCGAAATAGGGGCGTAACATAAAGTGCAAACAATCTGTATATGGTCAGACATACCCAAGGGAGGTGCTTGATCAATTGAGCGCACGAGGCGTGGTCGGTTGGTGATCACCAAGTCCAGACACGAAACAGAGCCATTAGGCGAGGAATGAGTGGGGAAGTCAACCATCTGGTGGAGCCCAAGAGCAGAAAATACTGTGCTAAGGAGATCACCAGCCTTCGAGGTAGAATCGGTGGGACACCAGCTTGAGTTGTGGGCGTTGAAATCGCCAGTCACTAACAGATCATAAGAATCTAGACAGACTGACTGTAATGCCTCAACAAACATGTCACAAAAGTACGACAATTGCATTGTGCTCTGTGAGGGTGGTCGATACATGCAGCATAGTAAGATGGGATTCTGAGATTGAGTAGAGGGGGAGCCAAGTTCAAGCCACACAGACTCGCAGCCAGGGCGTTGAAGGTCGGCACGAGGGGAGACGTACGGAAAGGAGTCCGAACGGACAAGTACGGCAACACCCCCATACCCACGGCTACAATGCGCTGACCGATTGTCTTCCGGAGGTCGATCTCTGCGGATGCAGATATAGCCTGACAGTGAGAGCGGGTTCGAGGGACAGAGCCACGTCTCTGTTAGGCAGATTATGTCAGGCTTAGCACATTCGGCAATAACGCAGAGCTCAGACAACTTGTTGACAACAGAGCGACAATTCAGAGATACTAGGGTTAAATCACGCTGGGATTTAGGGAAAAAAGGGAACGCTGATGAATTTAGCGCTGGACATGCAATGTGTGCGGGTCGGCCAGAGGAGGGCTGAGCGGGGTAGAGCCGGTGGGCTAGTTTCGATCGTGGGGTGAATACAGGGGCGTTGGGATTTAGTCGTTGTTGCTGCATCGTTGTGTATGTTGGTTTGTTAGCATGACAGTTCAGGATTGATCATCACTGCCTCGCCGCGAAGTAGAAGACGACTTGTTACCTTGGGCATCAGCAAAGCGCCACTTTCGCACTGTGTGCTGGATGGTGGCCGGCCAGAATTTGGAGTCGAGAACTTTGTCCTCGTCCGATGCTGCCACGGTTACGCGAGCATGGCAAGTACCCAGGTACGTGTTTTCTGAAATCGAACAGTTCAGTACGTCAACTTGGCGGGCCTTGCACCACGCTGTTATTGACTCTGCCCTGCAACCCGGACTGACATTTCCAACGTACAGAACAAGCTTCTTTGTACGTTCAGGCCCTGTTAGCACACGCGGGTCGGCTGCCCGGGGCTGAGGTTTCACGTACCGTGACGTAACCCTACGGCGTGTGACTTCCGACCACTCTGCACCTGCAGCACTCGACCCTGGGTTGGATTGCTCAGGTGGGTGTGGTCTGGTGCCATGCATTGACAAAACAGGCTGCGACAAATGGCTGGGGGTGGTGTGAGCGGGGGTCATATGGTGAGTACTAGAACCCGTACTACCCTGTGTGTACTGCATAGGACCAGAGGAAATATGGGTGCGTGCACGTGGGGGATTCAAGTCTCCTACGGCGGTGCTGTACAACTTCCCGCCGGACATTGCCAAATTTTGCTGTGCTTCCTGTACGAGAGGGTGTACACAGATTTCCGGTTGTTGGAGCCCCTGAACTTCCCGCCTGAGTTGTTGCACTTCTAATTCCAGACTCAGGATTTTGTCGGCTCTATCCTGTCTCAAGGAGACAATTTCCAGTGACATGCAGCTAATTGAGTCAGTAAGGCTTACAATTGCAAGTTGGAGCTCCGATGTGGGTAGCGAACTCTGCGCCAACACGCCCACTCCACGCTTCCTCAGCTCGCTCACCAGATCCGGCCGGGAGAGGCTCGAGGCTTTATCCACAGACATTTGCTCGCCGATCTTGATGAGCTCCTCGTAGCCAACCAAAGCCAGGTCCATGCCTTCGTTTGTCGCCATTGGTACTGTTGGTCTCTTCTATTAGTTCTAAGCAATAATGGGGAGGGGTAGTTCTGTAGAGAGACGCACCTCGAGGCTAATCCTCGGAGCACAAAAATGTCAAACCGCACCCTACTTTCACTTCATGTGTGGGCGTGCGTGCATGCGTGTGTGCGTGGGCGTGTGTGCGTGGGCGTGCGTGCGTACGTGCCTGCCTGCCTGCGTGCGTGCGTGCGCGCGCGCGGCTGCGCGTGTGCGTATTATAATATTCTTCATCTGCACTGGTGAACTATTATCTGTCACCAGGTTCCCTTTATGATGTCCGCCCAAGGTGGGATAACAAGTTCATCATCTTCGGCTGAAACTGACTCCGATGACAATGTGTGCAGAGTAACAGGTGGAGACGCTGTCAGCCAACCTTGCGGCGTGCAAGCTTCGGCAAAGGTAGACCTATTATTATGAACATGTACCGCATTTATAAGGAAGTTTGGTTGCTCCCACACTGGAGCTCGCGCTTCCCCGCGAGCTCCAGTGTGGGAGAAACCAAACTTATTTTTAAAATTTTCGCCGAGGTCGCTACCGCTATTTGGTAATGTACCGCATTTCCCCAATTATAAGTTGTATTCTGTTATACATCGCACCCCCATTTCCAGGCCTTTGTCGTGTAATTTCTGTGTGTTTGTCCAAGTACCGAGTCCACTGAATGACGTACTCCACTATCAGTTTGCTCCCACTGGAGCTCGCCTTTTTCCCCCAGGCCAGACCATGAACAGGGATACAAATTTGCGCAGGCCAGATACCTCGTGACTGGCGAGATGCTATGATAACGCCTCTGCATAAGAAAGGCAGACGGACAGATCCAACAAACTATCTATATAGAACTGCAGGTACGATGCTATACAATACTGAGTGTGTGTGTGTGTGTGTGTGTGTGTGTGTGTGTGTGTGTGTGTGTGAACGTGCGTGTGTGCGTGCATGCATGTGTGTGTGTGCGTATTATATATTCTTCATCTGCACTGGTGAACTATCATCTGTCACCAGGTTCCCGTCGTGATCCCGGTCCATGGTGGGATAACAAGTTCATCATCTTCGGCTGAAACTGACTCCGATGACAATATTTGCAGAGTACCAGATGGAGACGCAGCCAGAAAACCCTGTGGCGTGCAAGCTTCGGGAAAGGTACAAATGCCATATACAGTCAACTTCGCTTATAACGACACTCGGCGGCGGGGCATCAAAAAGGTGTCCTTATTCGCGAAGTGTCGTTATACCTGAAGTCTAATTGTTATGTATTACAGTGGGATGGGACTTTGCTCTGGGCATGGAAATTCTGTCGTTATTCACGAATTGTCGTTATATCCGCAGTCGTTACTAGCGAAGTTGACTTTACCTCATTTTCCTGATTATAAGTCGACGGTATTCTGTCACAAGCCACGCCGCCTTTTCCATACCTTCATGCAATTTCTATGTTTTCATTCGAGTACCGAGTCATACTCAACTGCATGGTGTACCCCAATCTGTGAAATGTTGGTGTGTTGAAAAACGGCGAAGCTGATATTTATGAGAACTGCTGTCATTATTGGCTATAAAAACTACCATGAAGTCCCGTCTTGAAGTTGGAAGGACACACACACACACACATACACAGGGTTCTCCCTTCTATCGGTCACTTCTAAGATTCAGGAACGACTGGCGCACAGAGCTCTATACAAACATCTCGACAAATATCTGCCTGCAGAACAGTCTGGTTTCAGACAGAAGGATGGTACAAGTGTGTGTGATTGCGAAGTGAATCTCGAAGTGAAGTCCAAGTGTATAAATCCTCTTGTAGTTTCAGCATTCCTTTAAGTCACAAATTCCATTGATTTTTGTGACAAGAAAACGTTCTGAAACACTTTATTCGTTGCTACGATTGTGATATCAGTGTGCATATAGTTTTATTCATTGCATTGTTTTCAAAATAATTGTCTCCACGTCGCCTTTTTAATTAAATATGCGCATAAGGTATACTAATGTCCTAAGAGTGCTGCACTAACGGCACCCATTCCGGTTGCTGTGGCACACGATATTAATTACACTACCAGTTATATGATTTGGGGAATTATTTGCACATGGCTCTACTGCTGTTACTGTCTATCCGTCTCTTAGGATTTCATTTAGGGCTTGTTGATTTTTTTGTTATTAAATTGTGCCAATTTGTGCATTCTGTTTTGACATGCCGTGACGTGCAACAGGAACCAGATACTCCCATGTCCGCAGTCGAGTACTTCCGCGTTAAGTTCAAGGATACACTGCTGGCCAATCTCATCTTAGGTGAAAAGTTCGAAGCAGAAGGTTGGAAACTGGTGAAAAGAATGGTAGCCATTGCGGTCGACCTGGAGCAAGATCTCCATGATCTACACCAGAAAGCCGAGGTAAATGTGTGCGTGTGCATATATGTAGTGTCTATCTGTGCGTATTTGTGCGTGCATACACGCACGCATGTATTGTATTGTATGCAGGTTTCTAATAACCAATGAGGAGACAACAGTCGTAAAATAGCAATGAATATAACTAATTGTGCACTCATAACCACCGTGAGCTGCTACATTCTTCCGCTCCTTGTCATATTATTCTAGCTACGTAACTTGATGTTTTAGTCATTCTCACTATGTGACGATGTTCCACTGATGATAGTCACGAGAAAACGTCCTGGACATTTTTCATTTTAATAATAATAATAATTAGTTCACACAAGTCATGGTTATGAGTTCATAATTAGTTTTATTCATTGCTATTCAGGTTTCTAGCAGGTGAAAATAGTAGGGGGGGGGGGGGGGGGGGCTGAGGAAACACCCTGTAACCCATTTTTTCCATTTTCCAAAATAGACTTGTCACCCAAAATGCAACGTACCCCGACTTCACACCAGATATGTGTGCCTTTATAAACCATCTGATACTATCGTCCACATTTCTCGTTGAATGGCCAGCAAACACACCAAAATGGACAAATGAGTAAGGAGCGCCACTTCTTCACAGGGAGGCAGGCGGTCAATAGGAGAAGGGGAGCGCTGTGCCCCCTACCCTTCTTTGGGTAGAACCCTGCATGATATTGTATTTTATTATTTTTACTTGGGCATTCCGAACAGGCCCTGAGGTCTTCGTACAGGATGCCCAAGATGAAACAGTGTGTGAAGTTCCTGGCGAAATGAATTGGGGATATGAGTATTGCGAAGGGTAGGGTAGGCCTTTCCCAAATTGGCCCGATTTTTTCGCCTAACCGGCTTTTCGATCGGCTGAGTGAAATGTCACTTCTCTGTGGTTGACGTCACAGTATAAGAATTAGCAGAGAAATAGTGTTCTCTGTCCACCCAGGAACGGGTTTGAGGGAGCACGGTGTGGGATAAAAGGAGGTGACGAATGCAGGGTCGGCCTCTTTTGTCTTTGTGCGGAGAGTTGAGTGAGAGTGCCCACCCCCCCCCCCCCCCCCCCCACCCCAGAAATCATCATGCAATTTCATACATCATCGCTTTGATTATTCTAGTGATTTGATTTTTCTAGAGTGTGCGGATGCATATTGGTCTGGCGTGGTTTTCTGGTTGTACGTAGCTGGAGTTTTTGTTAGACTAGGCAATGGTTCTGTATAGTCATGACCACGGAATTGTGTGCAAAGACAATAAGTTGGGGCGCTGTGCTGTGGTGGCCCCCACTGGCAATGTTCACGTGTTCAATAGTGGTGTACACGTATGAGTGAGTGTGCGGATGTGTGCGCAACGAGTGAGTGCAGGGTGGACAAAGAATGTCCGAATTCGGCCATATTATAGAAGCCCCAAAGTCAGAATTTGGCTCAAAGCAGTACTTGAAGTTACCTATCCCAGTATACACGTACATGTACATGCACGTTATTGAGGCACTGAAACATCAATTTTTGGCGATTTCATCACGAAATTTTGTAAATTTGGTGCAATTATCGGGAATTTCTTGATAGCCATTGATTTCGAGTCCTTTTCTTGCTGACCGATCTCGGAAATGCCTAAAGTCGCAGTCACGTTTCGCAGATAATGGTTACAGAAATTGTATTTGCATGCTATAAAGGCACTAAAAGATCGATTTTCGGCGTATTCAGTCGGAAAATTGCATATCCGGCGAAAAGATCGGTGATTTCTTCAAAGCCACTGTTTTCGGCGAATGTTTCGGCCGGCCGATTTGGGAAATGCCTAGCGAAGGATTCGGGGAGCGTGTTAAAGCGGTGAGCACCAAGGAATGAAAATAAATTTGAATCCAGCTTGAGTGTGCACATCGGGTAAAGAAAGGAAAATATTAGCTTGGCCTCTGGTATGTTTTTATAATAAACATTTAAAAAAAGAGTATTCACTGGTTTGAGGGAAAGACGCAAACAGGAAAAGTCTGGAGAAAAAATTGACTGTCACCACCAGGACTCGAACGAAAAGAGTGCTAGTGTCTGTTGCTGTGTAAGCGAACTCTACTTGTAGACATTGAGACATTTTCGGGAGCACGGTACCTATATAGTTGCACTGTTGCTTTCCTGTTGTGTGGCTGAGCTATCTACAACTGGTGTCTGTGATTGATTCTCTAGCTTGACAATTGCTGGTGTGTCATCATCTCGAGAATCAGTCCCATACTTTTTAATGTTGAGACTAAACCCATGCATTTCACAAAAAAACTTCAGCTAGCGATCCATTGTCGGGCCCAGTTTCTTTGTGACAAAAAAAATGAAGGGATTCACAAGGTGAGAGCTGCAATGTATGTGAGCATGTGTGTGTAGCAGCATGTGTCGTGAGGGTGCCGTGTGTACAGCATCAGCAGGAATACTAATTTAGGTGGTACGTTTTCTGCTGCCCACATGTCAAGTGGGTAGCAGAAAACGTACCACGTAGCAATATGCACAGTGCAGCGAGTGCAAAAGTGGACAGGAAAAATGATATCAATGTAAAACACATTATATAGGTCACATAATCTGTGGAGGGTTCAAGTGTGTGTGTGTGCTAAGCAAAATATGCGTGAGTTTATAAAAGTAGAAAGGAAAAGGACATATGGAAACGAGTTAAGAGTAACTCTCCACCACTGTAACTAGATACTATATACAGTCAGAAAGTGCAACAACTAGGCACAAAACTGACAGAGTACTGAGACATTCGACGTCCTGACACCTAGCTTCAACACATCTCCGTAGCGCTAACCGACAGCCTTCCAACTTGGAAGGTATATAGTCTGTATATAGTATCTAGTTACAGTGGTGGAGAGTTACTCTTAACTCGTTTCCATATGTCCTTTTCCTTTCTACTTTTATTATTGGCTCAATACCCGAGTTTCGAGTTTATAAAATAAAATAAAAAATTCGACGAGTTCGCGTACCGGGTAGGTCAAGAACAAGGAGTCGTACAACTCCCTGGTCAAGAACCACCTTTCCACTTCCGTGGGACGCTACCACCCCATGATCAGGCGTCAGATGCGGCTCGTAAACGGTGGGGGAGGATAGATCAGATCCACCAACCATAGGCCAAAAGCCTAAATCCCATTTGCCACATCCATGTTTTTAGCCTAGTTCATATTCGACGCAACGCCGACGGTACGGGACGTAAGGGCTTGTCGGGAGAGCTGGGGTGAGCTGTAAAATCCTGTACAATTCGTATGACACGACATGCAGCAGTCGTTGCGACGTTCAACGTCGAACGGCGTGAGTCATAAGGCACGGTCCGTGACGGGGTAACTTTCGAACCTAATTTCTCTTTTTTCGGGACTTCTTTTCAACTATTTCTCCTTGAAAGAAGCGGAATCAAGTTCACAGTACCAGTTTTTCATGAAGACCAAAAAATTAGCCCTGAAAGTTGTGGAATTCAAACAATAGCCCCAGGAAATGATAGAATAGTTCGTCTGTCACGCTTCTGAACTATCCCTAAATACAATAAGTGACATGAGTTCTTATGCTGCTAAAATTCAACTCAAGTCGTGCTAGCCATTCTGTGAGTTATCATGGGAAGCGCAGTGTTCGAAATGCTAAAAATTTCCAAGTACGAATCGGGAGTAGTCGGCGTACGACGCCGTCTCCTGTTCACACTCGAATTGCAGCCGTTTTGTATGCTTGCGTCCCCGTCTACGCCCGTGTACGGTATGAAAAGTTGGATCGATCCAACTCTTCCCGTCGCTTCCTGATCTGTACGGTAGTACGGTTTCGTTCCCGTTCCTGGTGTTCACATTGGACGCCGTCAGACCGTCCCGTCGCTTCCCGTCGATCCTTACGTCGCAGCCCGTCGCGCCCCGTCGAATGTGAACTAGGCTTTACTCATGCCAGGCCACGAGTTCCCAATTAACTGTGGGTCGCAGCACGGTTGGAAAGTGTGTGGGTCGCAGCACGGTTGGAAAGAATCCTTCCGCTTCCAAGCAGGACTTGAACCTGGTACCTCTCGTTTCTCAATCATGGTCTTAGACCAACCCACTGTGCCTGCCTGCACGTTTATAAGGTGCACAGAATTGAAACGTGTACCTACAAAGAAGTGACAGATGAATTTGTGGCTCCGAATCTGTTTTCTTTGTTTCTGTGTCTGTCACTCTATCTGTCTGTCTGTCTTTCTGTCTGTCTCTCTGTCTGTCTCTCTGTATGTCTGTCTTCGTGTGTCTCGGTGTGTGTGTGTGTATGTGTGTGCGCGTATGTGTGTGTATGAGTGTGTGTGAGTGTCTGTTTGTCCTATGGGTACCTATTTATTTGAGTGTATGTGTGTGTCTTTTCTTTTTTGCCCAGGTGCAACTTGTGGTGCTGGAACCAACCTGGCTGATGAGTGACATCACCAGCAAACTTTACACACCCACCTATCAACGATCATCGTTCATCACTTGTAATGAGTTTGGCTTTGCGAAGCGCAGCAATGTCGAGCAGGTTCTGGGCAACTGTACCAACTCTCCGGTAAAGTTAACCGGGGATCAGGTGCTTGAGATTGCGCAGCAGCTGGGAATGTGTCATCTAACGGATCACGGCAATGAGGTGATGATACTGCCAGCCCAGGCAGAGAGCCGCACAGCTGCCCACTGGCCAGTTGCCGATGAGAAGATTCACCGCTACTACACCGGTCGCCGCCTGCACTGCAGATCCGGGATTGCCATAAGTGCAGCCTTGATGCCAGCCATCCAGCACTCCATCCTGACCAAGCTCTGTGAGAGCGGAGATAGATGCCCAGTTTGGCAAGGTGGCATACGTGTCGTCATGAATCGCTATCCACAGGTCGACACGCTGGTAGAGATCCCCGCCGGACAGCTGGCACTCAACGTCGTGACACGTGGCTACAACCAGCAAGACGTCGCGCGCTTCCAGGAGAAGGTCTGGCATCACATCTTGAAGCTGCCACAGCATTTGTCACCCGGCTCTAGAGTCGACCAGGTGTTTGAAGATGATGAGCAGCTAAGTAGCAGTAAGCATCTTCAGAAGCTAGACCAGCAAGGAGATCTGAATGCCGTGATGGCATTTCTTGCTAGCGACCACATCCGTGCCACGCATCTCTTTCCTCCTGCTGCGAAGGATGTTGGTGCTGATCAACGTCGCAAAGACCCACGCTTGACACACGAGTATGCTGACTCAGCTGATTGCCAGAATGCCAGTAAGTTTGCAATGTTTATCATGGGTGGGTGTGTTTGTGCGTGCGTGCATGTGTGTATGTGTGTGTATGTGTGTGAATGTATGTGTGTGTGTATGTGTGTGTGTATATGTGTGTGTGTATGTGTGTGTATGTGTGTGTCTGTGTATGTGTGTGTGTATGTGTGTGTGTGTATGTGTGTGTATGTGTGTGTATGTGTGTGTATGTGTGTGTATGTGTGTGTGTATGTGTGAGATAGAAGTCAACTTGTGTGTGTGTGTGTGTGTGTGTATGTGTGTGTGTGTGTGTGTGTGTGTGTGTGTGTGTGTGTGTGTGTGTGTGTGTGTGTGTGTGTGTGTGCATGTGTGTGTGTGCCAGCTAGTTCTGTTGGTGGGTACATTTATGCCAGATAGTGTTGGATCTGTTGCCAACAGGCTCGGCTGCTTGACGGTGTAATGTTGTACCTACCACCTTTGTTGGTTTCAGGGTACATGTACTTTCTCTTTGAAGTATACATACCTGCTGACCATGGATTGCTTCTGGCTAGATTAACTCTTGTGTAATCGATGGTGCTAGTGAAGATTATATCAGATCCACTCTGATTCAGCCACCCACACTAGTAGCAAGTATTACCTTCACTGGGGGCAGGGGTAACTGCAGTTGGATCCCAGGACGGATACCTTGATGCCGTCAATCCTTTTTCTGCACCCTTTCCTCACCCACTTACTGACGTGTGGTGAGCCCATAAGTGTGAGCATTTCCCAAGTCCACCCATAGTTTGGGGATTTCAGGGGGTGTCGGCCGTTGGGCGGTTCAATAGCCAATTGAGTCATCTTTCCAAGATTCCTTTTGAGTCTCTCTCCCCTCTCTCGGGGACACCCACATGACCAGTTTTGGCAGTGAGCAACACGTACAAGTGTGTGTGTGTGTGTGTGTGTGTTTGTGTGTACGTGTGGTGTGTGTGGTGTGCGTGGTGTGCGTGGTGTGTGTGTGTGTGTGTGTGTGTGTGTGTGTGTGAGGGTGGGTGTGCGTTTGGGTGTGTATACATGCATGCACATGTGTGCATATGCGTGTGTTTAGTATACGTCTATGCACTGTAGTACGTTGTGATACATACCCAAATTCTGTGCTAATCAAGCCATGGACTGACCATAACTTTCTAAACAAACTTATACTGCATGGTGTATATTTTTACTTGCATGTCTGCTTTCTTGTGCTGAAGGTACGATTGAAGAACGTCGTCGAGCCTCTCGTCTTTGCTTTGCTCTCTATCAGCACTGTATCTTGCTTACCCAAGCCTTCCCTCTGGTAGAGTGCTCGCTGAGGCTGAACCAGAGAGGACAGTTGGGGGAAGCCTTCAAGGATGATGTCATGAATGAACATCGCACGAGTGATGCAGCCGACATGTTCCGCCAGGGCATTTGCGACCTACCTGACAGTGTGGTGCTGAGCCTGGTGGACGATGTGCTACCAGAACTACCGGCTGCAAACACTGTCTACAGGGCGGTGAAACACTGTCCTCGGTACTCACAGTGCAAAATACCTCCTCATCATACTCATGCGGCCGGTAAGATATGATATCTATTTCATAAATTTATTACTTTTTCTCGGAATGCCAATATTCGCTTTGTAAAGGAAAATGCTAGTTCCCGTAGACAGAGGCTTGCGACCTGTGTTTTAATATTTACCAAGAGTTTAATCGGACCTTTGCTCGGCATAAAAACATCAAGATCACGATTGACAAGCCTGGGGACTCGGTCCATTGTGCCCAGCTGGTTTGGAGGTGACAGGCATTGTGAATGCCCGAGGGTCCTCGACGTCTGTTGTCACCGTCCAGGAGCGAAACTGACTCATGCTGCTATCTGTTGTTCACGGGGTGTTTGTCGTGCTGCAAACGGAGCGTCTCTGTACGTTTTGTATCCCTGGTGATGTTCGGGCCAGGAGAGCAATACATAAGTGATCAGGTGATGCTCCTCGGGCACAATCTCACTCAGCCTACTCAAGCTCAACTGACTCGTGACATGACGAGGGGTGAGTTCCCCGAAACACTGTGTATAGAGTAGGGAGTAGGGAGCCGTGCTTTCTTGTAGGTTTGCCGAGTCGAAGGTTTGATGGACACTAAAATATAAAGTGCTCATGTTTGGTATCAGAGAGGTTCTGCTTCACAAGAAACGTAGAAAAATCACGTGGAAAGCAGGTGTTTGGGTTAGAGTCTACGGCTTCGCGTGTTTTGGGTCAAGATTTCTACGCTGATGACGTTCTCTACATTGAGGCACACGTGAAGAAAATTCACATGGATCTGCTGGATATCATTCAAATACAGGCAGAAAACTGCCAAATATGGACGGGGAAATTCCTAGTACACATTCAACGTGATTTCTCTCCGTGAACGTAGAGCAGAACAGGTTTTCTTTCAAACCGACCGACCACAAACATCCCAATCCCTTGATAAGACATGCAGAATCCCTGGAATTCTCTCAAAACGCTTGGATGGCATAAAACACGTGAAAAAGTGCTTTTCCCGCCCAAAAAACGTTCAACGGCACATGATTCTGGACTCCGCGTACAGCACAGTTCCACCTTGCATTGCAGTTCGATCAGTCGGCGGGTGCCTAGCGCGCCTGTCGGTGCAGATCATGCAGGCTAGGCTTGTCAGGTATGTGAAGGTACTGTGCAGAGTTCGAACTGCGAGAATGCACCGTGCATACTGGTTTTAATATTATTTGGAAAAACGGGATATTGGAGGCGAGTCGCTGGAGCTTTCAGGAAAAACCTGGGTCAGGCAAAAATGCGACTTTTCCTGGAGTTTGCTTGAAATCCCCGGGACCCCGGGAGTATTGATGTTTCTCCGAGATTTTCCCGCGAAAACCGGGAGGCTTGACCTGTATGTCCTTTACGTTACCGGACCGCGAAGAGAGTTCCAGGAATTCTTCGCGTCGTATTCCCGTAACGTAGGGCATCACTACTGTTTTGCAAGGGCTGTTGTTTGGGCAACATCGTGGCTGATGCTATAAATAGAAGGATTATATATCCATGAGTGAAAAGGCTTTATGCCCACGTGTTTGTTCCTGACATATCAGATGGATAAAAGTAGTATTGTGTGTATGTGTGTCCGTCTGTCGATCTGCTTTCTGTGTGCGTATGTGTTTGTTTTGTATGCTGTATTGTCTATAGATGTTGGGGTGAGTTCTGGCATGCAGTGTTCGGCGTCATCTGGTGAGTTTTGTATGATTTGGTTAAGATCATTCATCACTGACCTCATTGTTCAGCTATCTGTGTTGTAACAAGTACCCTATTCCTAGGACTCCTGGGAACTGTTCCCACTGCCTTCTGTTGGTATTCTTTAATGCTGTCTCTTTCGCTCACTATTCTCTCTCTCTCTCTCTCTCTCTCTCTCTCTCTCTCTTTCTCACCTTCCCCCTCTCTAGCCCTTTCCCAAAGATGCTCGCCACCGTTTTCTCAACTTTTCGTTGTTTTTGAAGAAATTGCAACTTTCGCAACTTTCTTCATTTTCGCGAACTACTTTGCAACTTTTCCGCAACCTTGGCCCCTTGGCATGGGGTCCAAAGGTATGTCGGACAAATGTATACTCGCTCGTTTCATTTCAGAGAAACAGTAGATCAGCAGAAGTTACGATATGTGCATTCTCTTTTCCGTGCACTGGAATGATTGATATAGGATACATGCAACAGGTCACTGGCACTGTGTAAAGTGGTGGTTCACAGTAAGAAGGGTGTAGAGTTTGCTGTCGCTGCACTTCTGCTATCTCTGCTCCATTTCTAGTGGTTTTCCACAAGAACTCTCCAATTTTAAGTTGCAATGTTAGCAACCTTTGAGCTTTTTCTGAAAATATGGATGCGATTTCAGCAACTCACACTTGTTTAGGCATTGTTGCGAAAAGCGTAAGTTGCGAAAAATTATGGCATCTTTGGGAAAGGGCTACCCCTCCCTGTCTATCTGTTTGTCTTTCTGTCTGTCTATCTATCTTTCTATGCATGCATGACTATCTCTATGTGTATACTTCTTTCTCTCTCAATTTCTCTTTCTCTCCGTCCTTCTCTATTAATTTTATTTTTTCCCCCAGTTTGTAAGGGTTGGGTATGCTTAGACACTCTTGTACTCTTGTTGATTAACCCTTTGTGTACGGACTGTACAACTTTCGATCCCCTGGGATCGAAACTTTTCAAGATTTCAATCGATCGTAACTCAGTTATATTCAAAAACTAAGATCTGTAGGTCGAGGAGAAAACTCCCAGCTGTCCATTGAAACAATCGCTGAAGCGCGCCGATGTGCGGTTCTGGGAATGTGTGTGTGTGTGTGTGTGTGTGTGTGTGTGTGTGTGTGTGTGTGCATGTGCGTGTGTGTGTGTGTGCGTGTGCGTGTGTGTGTGTGTGTGTGTGTGTGTGTGTCCATTGTTCTTATCACCTAATGATGGCCAAGTGCCGAAACGTAAAATAACGGAACTTGTTCGGATGTGCAGCGCTCTTGGAATGGGTGTGTCCACTCAAATTCCTTTCCATGTATTATCGGTGTTGTACAATTTCATTTTTTTGTTTCTTGACATGTAGTTGTGTGTAGTTGTGTGTTCATGTGTCATCTGTGCCTTCTGTATTTTGCTGCTTTCGCAACAGGCAATCCGTTTGACCTGGAGAGGTTTGTGTGTGACATTCAACCATGGTTGAACAAAGTTGACGCAGATCTACTGCGACGGATGGTGGTCAAGAAACATCTCATAACTGACAGCACATCAATAGAGAGACTAAAGAGAATTCGGTCCCTGGATGGAGTATCTGATCATAATGAGGAGCTCATCGAGTTGCTCAGAGCTGGTGGCCTAAAGACTTATCGTGATCTCGGTGTTGTCATTGAGGAACTTGGGTATGTGGACAAGAGCAAGGAAATGCTCTCCATTTTGTCCCACACAGGTACGTTGTTGCTATACTTTTACTGCAATGTGTTCAACTTTGGTGGTGTTTAATGGACAGCTGAGAATTTTCTCTTCGACGTACATATTTTAGATTTTGGAAATAACCCAGGAATGATTGAGTTCCGATCGATTGAAATTTTGAAAAGTTTCGATCCCAGGGGATCGAAAGTTGTATAGTCCGTACACAAAGGGTTAAGTGGCCATTGTCCATCTTCACTGCTCATCTATATATTTCAGGTTGTGAACATATTGGCTCTTTGTGACTGCCTCAGGGATCATCGCTGGCCGCAGTATTTTGTTAATGCTTCTTTCTTCTTTGATGTTCTTTGGGATTGCAATGTACCTATTGAAGGATGTCCAATGCAGCAGCATTGTATCTATGACTCTTATTACGTACAGATGCGTTCCTGGACAATCCGTTCAACCACCCGTCCTTCATGCCAGACATTCACGTGTGGCTGCAGAGCATCCCCGCGGATGACATCCGTGAAGCAGCGCAGACGCAAGGTTTGCTCACGGGCCACAACATCGACAAGCTGATACGCACAGATCGGTACCAGAGCAACAGGGAGCATAACTGTGAGCTGCTTGGCATCATCATGGACAAGGAGAGACAAGGTTACATCGCGCTGTGCAGGATGATCCGAGCCATCGGTCAGTATGCGGGACGGCTGGAGCAGATGAACAGCCTACTAGCGGAGTGCGATCGTGTCTGAAGGTGAATGTTTGTTACTTGTAGTGCAGGTACACACATCCATACAAACTCATCCCGTGCTGGTGCTGGTGCTGGTGCTGGTGGTGATTAAAATTCGAAACCCAGGCGCGATGCGTTTTACTATCACATCACATGTCATGCATCAAGGCATGCACAAAAGATGATCAAGCATACGCAATCCCATGGATTGTAGTATTAGCATTCATTTTTTACTAGCGCAGACACCACTGACTTATTGTCAAGTTACAGAGTACCCTAGCTTAGGTGATCAAGTAAGCTGCTAACAACTGTTGCAAAGAATTCCTGCCTGGCGACATTCAGGTGGAAGAGAGTTCCATCTGTCTGCAGCCATGTAGACACACACACACACACACACACACACATACACACATACACACATACACACACATACACATACACATACACACATATGCACACAGACACGCACACACACACACACCCACGCACACACACACGCACACACACACACACACGTCCCCCCCCCCACACCTGGTCCTGGTATACGGTCACGTGTCCTCTCGCGAGGCCGACAACATGGAAACGACGCGCGACGGCAGAAAGTCGGCAGGCTGCCGAGAGATCAGGGACCATGTTCAATCGGCACGACGAGAGAGCCATCTTCGGCAGCTATGGATTTGGAATCCACGAGTAGAGCGGCAGCACCGACCACAGGCCTCACAGTGAGCCTTGCAGCATGAGAGGGCGAGCCGCACACGCGGCGGCAGAGGAGTCGCCTGCACACACACACACTAACACACACAAACAAACACAAGACCATACACTGAATGCAACATTAACATTAAAATGAAAGTGATTTTCTATGCTTCATACCTGGCATATCAAGTAAACTCACACTACCCGCTTGTTTTGAATATCACCAACCTTTTGTTTGAAATTTTACAAGGACAGTGCTGCTCAATGAAATCCGATGAAGTGAGTGAATGCCACTCCGGGCGCCGTGCAGCCTAGACTTGCAAACATTGGGATGTGAACTGGTGCCGGCCGCAAACTTGATTTAAGAGACCGTATTTCATCAAGGGCCTTGAATTCGACTGTGGTATTTCACCATTGTCACCCTTACTGAAATTGGAGCCATGTCCCTTTGGCAGCTCCTGACCATTTTCAGTGTGTCTACCTTGCTATGGCTCGGGCCTATTTAGCTTAGGCACCTTCACACACCAGCGTGATAGTCTTAGCATATTATCATGTATAATTATTGTGATAGACTGAACTTCACTCTTTGATACTCATTTGTTTGCTTCTGACACAGGGACGCACCTTTTCGTCAATTCCGGCTCTAGTCTCAAGACCGTGTTTGCGCCTCAAAGTGGTTACAACACTTGCGCAAGTGATACACAATGTCAATACATTTCTATGTTTTTTTTTGCCTCGCCACACATCCTGAATGTTTTGTATAGCAAATTGTCCTTCTGCCCAAGCCAGTGTCATGATTTTCCTGTCACATGTGACTGCCATTTCGTTACAAATGACTGGCAGTTTCCTGCTCAAGTGCTGCTCTTTTATCATTTGCACGGTCGCAACATGAGCGCAATGATGAATGTTCTCCGTGGTACCTGGTACTAAAGCTGCCGCACTCGTTTCTCTTTAAAACACACATCGCATCCCTGGTGTGTGTGTGTGTGTGTGTGTGTGTGTGTGTGTGTGTGTGTGTATGTGTGTGTGTCTGTGTGTGTGTCTGTGTGTGTGTGTGTGTGTTTGTGTGTGTGTGTGTGTGAGTGTGTGAATGCATCTGTGTGAATGTGTGTTTGTGTTGGAGTTTTTGTGTATATATGCAATGGTGTGCCTATCCATACGGTGAAGCCAAGCAATGTAGATCTGCTTTAAGCTCTTCCGTCTGATGGGTGTTTCCAGTATTGTACGCTTTTCCAATGCTAATGGCTATCCTTGTGTATACTCGTGCATACTTTTTATATGATTGTGTATGCTCGCTAGTTCTCTGCTGCTTCTTGCGCTACATGACCTTGCCCCGTCTTTGCTTCGCCTAGTCATGTCGTTGACGAGTTTTTTAGAAGCATTGCAATCTTTGCCGACTCAAAGTCCTTCATGTTTATCACGGTTTTTTTTGCCGCCTGCTGCCTTTTGTAAATCTGCTCATTTCACCAGCAAAGTCCTGCTTACTGTTAGTTGGTTCTTCCTCCTCCCCTCCTCCCCCCCCCCCCCCCCCCCCCGCTAGATTTGCTGCCATAGTTATAGAGCTGACGGCGCATTTGCTATGCAAGGAGGCACTCTTTGTGAGTTTGCACGTTGTTGACGCTAGTCTGGGTCAGTTTACTCAGCTCTTCGTTCTTTCCGTATTTCAACACGTCTATTTTGAAGAGTGGTTTCCAAGATCCTGGTACTTACCAGGTCTCTGATCCAACTACTTACTCCGTTGATGTTGGAGGCCATGCATACAGATTTTTTATGTGTCCTTAAAGGCCGGTTGTAGTGGTTAGCAGCGGTTCCCGCATGGGTTCCATGCCAACGCGTAGTTGCCAAGGCTACTACGGACGCTTGTAAGTATTCACAAACTCAATTTGCTACATTGCAGTTTGTGAATACTTATAATGATCCCATTCATCCTTACATTTACTGCACGTGTAGCAGTACAGTCAACTTGGCTTATAACGACACTCGGCGGGGCATCAAAAATGTGTCCTTATTCCCGAGTGTCGTTATACCCGAAGTCTCATTATTATGTATTACAGTGGGATGGGACTTTGCTCTGGGCATGGAAATTCTGTCGCTATTTGCGAATTGACGTTATATCCGCAGTCGTTATTAGCGAAGTTGACAGTAGCAGACATTACATTACATTTACTGTACATGCAGTAGTAACCATGGTAACAGACATTACATTACATTTTCACAAACAGTCAACCAGGGTATCGAGATCTGCTGAAAACGTTGCATGGCCCACCATCTGGGCTACACAGGAAAAGTTTTTTTTTCTTTCTTTTACCCTGAAGGTGAGTCATGCCCGAAATTTAAAAACTCATGCAATTGTGAATCTGAACTGGGGGAATGTACAGTGCTGCCAACTGAAATCCGACCCCCTCAGCGGCGCGCTCACATCGCAAAGACCCAACACGGGATGGTAAAACTACGAAGCAGAGACTGAACCCACCGCTCAGGGGGTCGGATTTCAGTTGCCAGCACTGTATTTGCGGCAGGGAGACCATGCATGCATGTGTGACTTTTCTACTGAGCAAGACTCCATGAGCAAAGACATTATTATTATTATTATTATTATTACTGATGAGTTCAAAAAGAACGAAACAGCATGCTGTCCGCAGATTGAGTATTTCGCTCCTGCTCTTGTAGCAGTTGAGCACTCTTGCGTGGGGTAGTGCCTTTGCTGTTTGCGTTATGCAGAGCTCACTGACTTGTCAGTTTGAGCACTCTGGCAAGGTACGTTCGGGCCTGATTGGAAATTTTTATTTCCATTGCTATCAGGTTCGGCCTCATTTTCTCTGTGCTGCGCTGATGAGTTCAAAAAGAACGAAACAGCATGCTGTCCGCAGATTGAGTATTATTATTATTATTAATCTGATTCTGTACAGCTTAGCTAGGTCTGTTTGAAACAAGAGTACATTGTGACATAACACCAGTGACCTGGGTTTATGCACTCTTGATCGAAACTAAAGAACTGCCAGTAATGGCGCCGGAGGTTGCACAAAGCTAGCCGTGAACGCACTTGGAAGTAGCCCAAATACTTACAAGCTCAAGACGTGGATTGTCACTGCATGGTCATACAGGATGTCACCATACCAGACCAGAGCATGCCAGGGTGGACCATGCATGTACAGTATATAAAAATGGAGGCGTGAAAAGAAAGTAATTAATTTTAGTTACACATAATTATCATGTCTTAATATTATTATGTCTGTGCACCATGGACGGCATGCTGCACAGGACATGACTGTGTGCAATCTGTAGCTTCATCCCGTGTTCACGACTCTCTGACCACTGAGAACACGACTAAATAATTCAGAAGTAGCGACAAACTCAGCCATTTGAAAATAATCTTAACCCGTCCACCTCTCCACACTGTGCTCTTGGCCCACATTCACCACACCACACCATGGCGAGGAAGTTCGTTCTTGGATAGATGTTCCATATCCTCCGGACAGCTGTTTCGCTCATTAAAAGGATTTCTTCAGTGGAGGTAGATAACGAATGAATAGTTGATATGAGTATATTTACAAGGTAAAGCGGCGCACTTTCAACATAGAAAACACAGTGGCATACCCAAAGAAATTTGAAGGTGACAAAAGTTCTAAAGGTGATAAAACTAGGGCTGAGTCGGGTAGCATTTTCTTCGGGTATCGGGTCCGGGTAGTTTTGCACGGGTAGCACGGGTACCCGATCGGGTAATGTTTCCATGGTAAGACCACAAGGCACACCGGCCCCTTCCCTTTCGCACTGGGTAGACATGCGCTATGCGTGAATTATTTGTACACGTGCATTGTACATGATGTCATCTGCGACTTCGGGTTTTCGGGTACTATTCGGTACCCGTCTACCCGAGGTCCTCACGGGTAGACGGGTACCCGACTACCCGTGCACACAACTAGATAAAACTATTACTGTATTTATAATAGTGCTCTGCGGGCACAAACATCACCAGGGATACAGACTTACACTTGCAGAGTAGGCTATTGCAGAGGCGATGCGTTTCCAGTGCGACAAACACTTCGTGAACACAAGATAGCAGCGTGAGTCAGGGGCTCAGGGCGCGTTCGAATTGTCACTCTTTGACTTTTCGAGGAGTTCCGTTTTTCTGAAGAGGTGGCCTCTTCAGAAAAATGGAGCTCCTCGAAACTCCTCGAAATTCCACAACCTCATCCGATGGGAGAGGTGGATTAGTTTCGAAGAGTTTGGAATCGGTACGTTACGTAGTACGTGGATATATGGTCGATCTGATCGGACGTCATCATCGCCCTGACAATTCCACTGAAAAACCCTAAAATGATAGAAACCGTTCTAATGGGACACTTCAACTAATCTCTTTATATACGGTGCTTGTATACATGTATGTACTGTACACATATATGTTGGATTCAGTAGAGCGTCCAGCCCCTATATGATGTCCAACCCCTATATAGAGTCCATTGGTCCAAAATCCACTGTACAGAGTCCAGACTTGGAATCAACTGTGAGCTCAAAGTTTAGATGGACATCACTCCCTGTATAGAGTCCAGCCAATTGGCTTCACCCCTATATAGAGTCCATTGGTCCAAAATCAACTGTACGGAGTCCAAACTTTGAAATCAACTTTAAAGAGTCTTTATGTGGACAACACTCCCTGTATATAGTCCAGCCAATTAGGCATCCCCTATCGAGTTCGAAATTAGACATAGGATCTGCTGTAAGCAGTGAATATTAACCAGAAAACGGCCTCTCCCTTTAATCCTTTACATCATTCACTTCTCAAGATAAAAAATAAGTATTGAGGCGCCACTGCAGCCACTTCATTACATGAAAAACCCTACAAACACCATCCTCAAATCAAGTGGTCTCTTCGAAGACGCTGCAAATTACAATATCTCAATCAAGTAGTGTTGCCGAATTATTGTGCACGCACACACACAACGCCAAGAAAATACCTAGAAAAAAAAACAAGAATCGAAAGAGAATAATGGAGAGCCCAGGATTAATTATTTGTTTTCAAATTATTGTGCGCTCGCACACACACACACACACACACACACACACACACACACACACACACACACACACACACACACACACACACACACACACATACACACACACACAAACTTATACAACGCCAAGAAAACACCAAGAAAAGAGTAGAGACACAATACACACGCAAGTCCAACAGCCATGCAAACGTCCACCCATTTACACGTAAAGTCAAGAGGGATAACAAATAATTATACGAAACGAAGGCATACGGGGACGGGTACACACACGTTTACATACACGTAGTAGTGTAAGAGAGTAACATAGTGCAGTGGTCAGCATAATACTAGCACATGCTGAGAGTGCAATAGCAAGCTTCACCATTGCTCATGGCCATGCAAATGTTCAGCAGTACTCAGTTCCCCAAGCTTCAGCACACCTGCAACAAATAGATAGCACAAGGATACGCTTATTACCGTAATGATGCATGGGAGCACACAACTACCAAGTTCTCAAGGAATGTGATGCTCAATGAAAATCCATCCACTCAAAGACCTGTGAACAGGTGACGGTGGGGACAATAATCTATTAGTAATACGAGGAATAAGATCGTTTGTGCACACTCAAGACGCACAGGCACGCCAACATACATGTAGTGTACACAGTGTTTCACTTCACTGCAACTAAATTGAAATGAAATGATTTGAACAATCTGTACAGCGTTGCCGTCAGTCAGTCTTCCCCCAAGATGGAAATGCAATGATTTGTTGTCACGAGGCAGTTTCACTGACACAATGTCATGTTCCTGACATCAAAACGGTTACTTCAGGGAATACGAGTATTAGCTTGAGAAGCTTTTTCTTGTCATTGGCATACAAGCAATCCTCCTCCTCCTACTAGTACACTGGCACTGCGTTTGTGGATCCCATTGTATTTGACATCATACTAGAGGAAGAGTGTCGTGGAGTTCACATAATTATCACAGGGATAAAAATACATTTCTCATGAAATAAAATAATAATTGATCATAGCTAGACGATCGTATACGATTGATGCAAAGTCCTTGCACAGTTGCAGTCCTTGAGGACTATTACGAAGTGGTTGATTACTTTTAGGGCATTCATTCAAGCAACATCAAACAAACGCGATACGCTCCTTGAAAATGGAAAAAAATTCAAGCATAACGACAGAACAGCAGACCAATCGAAACCAGTAAAAGCTTCCTTACCTCAGTCATCGTCCTGCCATGTAGTTGGACAGCCTTTTGACACGGTGGTACAGGCAGCTCTTGTCCAGTCAAACAGGGGTATCCTTGTGGCGACGAACGAAAGAGAGTGTCAGTGTATCTGACTCGTCAGATTGGAAGTGTGCTGAACTTTTCTCTTTCTCCGCTCTCTGCTTTCATCCCTCGCTCTGATGAAACCGTTCAAACGTCTTACTGGCAGCAGTGGCCAGCCAAACAGGGGATCCTTGTGGCGTCGTCGAACGAAAGAGAGTGTCCCTGACTCGTCAGATTTGAACTGTGCTGAACTTTTCTCGTTCTGCAATTTCTGCTTTCATCCCGCGCACTGATGAAACGTCTTCAGAGAATCACAAGACGCTTTCCAGATTTGATTTTGAACGTCTCCTTATCCTCCTTGGTTACCTCGAGACAGATTACTGTCAGCAACTGCACAGCAGAACTAGCAGCCATGGCTGAAGTGAAGAAAGGAATGCGCTGCCACGAGGCAAGCAAAACTGAAAATGTGTTTGTTCTCTTTCGGGCACAACACAAAGGACGGTGTGACTGGATAAACTGGACTTCTGGACTGTGAATAGGGGACTCGTAGAAAAAGCGTACTCCTTATAGGGGATTGCGCGGTAGGATGAAGCTGATAAAAACTGAGTGGACTCCTGGACTCTGGATTTTGGACCAATGGACTCTATATAGGGTGCTGGACATCATATAGTGCATGGACTCTATGCTGAGTCCTACATATACATGTATGTACATGTACATCATAATTATTAAAATGTGATCTTCACGTACAGGTACATGTAGGCATCGTACTCGCGCGATTAGAGCCCTCTCTGGAATCGTGCCCAATCTCGCCCCAGTAATCATGGTACATGTAATGGCAGTATTAGAGCCAGTGGAAAAATTGAGCCCTCTGATAGCCCTTTCCCAAAGGTGCTCTTTTAATTCGCACTTAGTGCTTTTCGCGTCCCTCAAAATATGCTGAAAAAGTTTTATTATTATTTCGCTCCTGCTCTTGTAGCAGTTGAGCACTCTTGCGTGGGGTAGTGCCTTTGCTGTTTGCGTTATGCAGAGCTCACTGACTTGTCAGTTTGAGCACTCTGGCAAGGTACGTTCGGGCCTGATTGGAAATTTTTATTTCCATTGCTATCAGGTTCGGCCTCATTTTCTCTGTGCTGCGCTGATGAGTTCAAAAAGAACGAAACAGCATGCTGTCCGCAGATTGAGTATTATTATTATTATTATTATTAAAAGCATGTCCGCGTAGGTGCCGGGGGTGCCACTTTCGCTTATGCCATTCAGGATTGATGTCTGAAGAGTAATACGATACAATGAAATGACAGAAGTGACGTCAACAAAAGCCGTTAGCAACAATACCAACATCTACCTTCACTGATGAGCTATGTATTAGCGAAACAGCTGTCTGAAGGAGTTTATCAATATCGTCTACGGAAGTGTCCTCGCAATGGTTATGGTTGTGTGCAGGAGGGTCTAGTCGGCTAAAGAGCGCAGTGGAGTGGAGGTGTTCAATGGTCGAGAGCTCTGTCGCACCCTGTAGCAACAATACCAATAGGACTAAGGGAAAACTTCATCCAAAGTGTAAAATAAAATTGAATATGCATACAACATGCCCGGCGGAATCACGTGGATCACGAGAATCAGTCCTGTTAGGTGGGGCGCTGAAAAAGTGCTCTTTTTTAGTGAAAACAGGCAAAAAGTGCTCATTTTTCAGTGAAGCATAGCCACGATACATGCTCAGATATTAACCCAAGCTGAGAATTCGCACTCTTCCATTTATGGGTCCACGAAAGGCAAAACAGGAAGTAAAGTTTTAAAAAACCCACTTTTTACAGCATTGCACAAGCTTCACCAACTTGTTGCCCCCAAAAAAGCTGTGTGAGCGAATAATGTATGACAAGTTATATGCACATGTAGATCCATATCTCCATTAATCACAGTCCGGATTCCGTCGAGATGATTCAACAGCCTGGCAGCTACTTCGAGTTGTTCAATCCCTGCATGACAATCGCCATCGTAGCGAGTACAGCCTAGTCTGCTTCTTCGATTTATCTAAAGCCTTTGATACTGTGTGGCACCGTGGGCTGATGGCTAAGATAGCATCATTCTCGATTCAAGGACGCATACTGCGGTGGCTGGAGAGTTACCTGTGTGGTCGCTCACAGCAAGTAAATATCTCGGGTCAATTGTCCCACCCTGAACGCGTGTGTTCTGGTGTCCCTCAGGGATCAATTCTGGGGCCCCTGCTTTTTCTAATGTATGTGAATGATATCGGTGCAATTCTCAACACCTCGCTATATGCTTACGACATCACTCTGCTGGCTAGTCACCGGTCGCTACCCGTCGCGTGTCAAGACCTGCAGGTGAGGAGTAGACTGTGTGGTCAAGTGGATGCGAAGGTGGAAACTCCGGCCGGACTCCGCCAAGACCGAGATCATGTGTGTCGTCCCCAACGCGTCATCAGATGTTGCACATCTTCAAACTTTTATTTTCCATTTCCCCGATGATCCTACCCCGATACCTATAACCTCTCGTCACAAGCACCTTGGCGTTACACTTGATAGCAAATTGGACTGGTCCCACCATTTCCAGAATCTGGAAAAGCGGGCAAACTCAGTCGTCGGTATTCTTTATGACCATCTCCCCTACATTTCACCAGAATGCCGAAAGACCTTTTATCATACATACGTTTTGCCTATTTTCTTGTATTGCTGTGTGGTGTGGTGTGGCGCTGGTAATGGCCTCTTTGCAAAACTGGAGATTGTGCATCGACGGATTCTCCGGGCAATACTTCGTTTGCCGCCCGAGACCAACATAGCCGTTCTCTATGAAAATTGCTGTACATTTCCTCTGAAACATTACATTGACCGATCCTCCTGCGTATACATTCACAAAATCAAACTTATCGCTGCCCCTCAGCATGTGCAGCATTCCTTAAGGGGGCAGCCTACCCATAAATTTCATATGGCATTCAATTGACCGTAACTTTGGTGTTTCTCAGTGGATTTGAGTGACATTTTGACCACACACTCCTGCCACTGGCTCTCAGGACATGATTTACAAGTTCTTGCGCCTCACTGACAGGCTTTCCAGGCCGGAAAAACTCAAATTTCCGGCATAGTGTGCGAGCCACCCAGGAGCCAAACAAATGCATTTACATTTTTTCACATTTTCGTGCCCATTCTGTCCGTGCGCGGGACCCAAACCTAAAACAAGTCCAGAAGCAGCCATGGGTGGTGGGGTAGGGCCCCTCAACGTGGCCCTGGAATCTGTCACAACGGAACGAGTGGGCGTTCTCTCACGGACTCCCACAGACCTAAGTCATTATTTTTGATTTTTTTAGGTTTAGCACGTGCTACGAGGCCGTACCTTTGATACAACATCCAGTGCTGGGACCTCCACAGCAAGCCATTTCCACAGCGCTGCACACCAAATCCAGGATGCCCTCAGAAACCGGCAAAGACTGCCACTCACGTTTCACTACTGCCTAGTACTGAATCCTACCTGACTTCTTGACACGACTCAAACTTGCCAAAGTCACTAAATCAACGTCAACTACAATAATAAAACCACATATCTGCAACGTCACGAGGGTGCTGGCAAAAGTCCTGCTGCCGGCAAAAGCGCTTATTCTTATTAATTTTTGTGTTTCTGTTTCGGTATAATTCGTATTTCAAGGCATACTCCGAGGCTATAGGTATTATTGAGTAAAGGACCATTCTGGAACATTCAGCATAATTGTATCTCTCTAGCTAGGCTTTTCATTACCAATCATTAGCCCTCAACGGGCTGCTATCTCAACCCTACAGCCTCCCACTATAATGGAACTCCCTTCAATTTAGACTACGTCTTTGGGAAATCCTCAAAATATATAATAATAAAAAATAAAAAATAACTCCTAGTAATGTAATAAACGGGGGTGTGACTTTGGTAATTCCAAGGAGAATGTACGCACGGCCATTCCACAACGAAGACGAAACTACGAGCTCAAAAACACTCCGATTTTCAAACAAACGACGCAGGAAAGAAGACATGGCCGCAGTGTTCCCGTGTGGCCTTCAAAACACCTAATTTTACTTCGATAGCGGCTGGTTCAGGGCAAATGCAGGCCCAATTCGACAGCCTCGTACCGCTCAGATTCGCCCAAAACACGAGGAAATGTACGGTAGATTCAAATGCGTACGCATTTTGCGTACGGGGACGACTGGGCCAGAGTTCATGCACTGCAAACACCCGTGACTTGCTCTACCCAGATCTGCAGAAGGCTAGATTTTGCATGCACGTGCGAAATTCGCATCCGCCTAGCACATAGGCAGAGTCGAGATTTTTGTACTCTCGGATTTGCCGCCATCTTGGCGAGTGGTCACTGCGAAACACCCCTGCTCCCTCAGACCGTCACGTCGCTTCCCGTCGATCCTTACGTCGCGTCCCGTCGCATCCCGTCGATCCTTACGTCGCGTCCCGTCGCATCCCGATGTGAACTAGGCTTTACATTTGCTAGTACTAGATTAGTACTCGCCTGTTGACAAAAATTAATAATTATAGTACCCCAGTCTGTGCAACCTTTCCACCAGTCCAAAGCACGCACAGTATACAAAGGCAAGTGTTTTCCCTTGTCATGTAATCACTGTCACTCACATACAAATACCGTCATAAAATACAAAACGCAAGTTTTTCTCATCTTTTTCTATTTCTTGTTTTTCATTAGCTTTTAATAATAGCATGTTCATTCACATTCTTCATCATTTGTGAGAACTAGACCTGGTCTAGTGAGAAGCCATCAGACAATCGGAGATGGAGAACTGTGTATCCCAGGATACTCAATTGCACGACGTGATCGTGGTAGACAGGGTGGTGGCGTAGCCATCTACTACTGCTCCACACTTCCGGCAAGACCGCGTCCTGACCTAAGCAAAGAAAACGTTGAAATCATATGGCTTGAAGTCAAGAGCAAGTCCGGACCTCACCTACTTGCATGCGTCTATCGACCGCCAAATGAGCCAATCGCCTACTGGACTCAGATAGAGCAAGAGCTTGAGCGGGCGTCCCAAGTGACACCGTCGATGACCCTACTCGGTGACTTCAACGCTGATGTATGCCAAGATAGTCATCAGGTGCACCACTTGCTTGATCTCTGCGACGTATATGGCCTGAAATATCACATTTTCTTACATGACACGTGATCGTTGCCGGGGCCATGGCCAATAGGTGATCTTCCCGCCGCGGGCATAATCAGGCCATCAGGACCGTTTGACGTCATTTCGGGAATGTTCGGACCGTTTGACGTCATTTCGGGAATAATTTTTCGACCTTTCAACCTTTCCACCTTTGACCTTCCCTAATAATATTATGTTGCTTCGCGATGTAAGAAATCAAATCAAACACGCTCTGTCTGTCATGATGGCTGAATCTTGCCCTTGCCTGCAGCCCTCGGGCCTACGGCCCTTGGGCTGCAGGCTCGGGCAAGATTCAGCCATCATGACCTTCTGAGCGTGTTTGATTACATACATCTTCCCAACACGTGTCACACCAGAGCATCCCCATGGAACTGTGATCGACCTTGTTCTTTCAGATCCCACCAACGTCTCCGCTTGCAGTGTTATTCCCTGTGACATCAGCGACCATTTCCTGGTGAGAGCGCATCTCCATCTCATCACTGCGCAAACTACTAGTCCTGCACCTCGCATCACTCGCCATCTACAGGGTAGGACTAAAATTAAGGGACAAGCTTATCTATTTTTGCAGATTTTCTTTCATAAAAAAAGAAACGTCACAGCCAAGCCTTCGTACGTGGCCGCGTCGCAGCGGTCCGCGATACCGACCGGGAAGCTCGTTGCCTGGTGTAGGACACTTGGCCGTGGCCATTGCAAGGTCAGACGGATGAGCAACCTGAATCAGTCGCATGAAGTACACACACTGTACGAAGTAGTCTGGTGTATGTACCGTATGCATACCGTATTTTTCTTATCTCGTCTAGAGAGAATTTGTTGAAGGAGAAAAATTAATAATGATACGAACTGATTGTGATTATGCATTGCGCCAACTGCAATTACCGGTAATTATTTAGATGGTTCTTCCTCCGTCTGTTGGCTCTGGTAAAAGAATTAAAAGAGCTTTGTCGTTGGCAGATGTCAAGCCTAAGAACATCGTGGTAGCTTTGCAGTTGATGCTGTGCGAGTTGCAGGACTGTCTGCCTTGGAGCTTGAAATGGAGCTGTGCTTTTTCGATTACCCGAAAATCTGGCATTGTTATGGAGCGGCGGAAGTTTTTGATGCAAGATATGTGTGGCCGTGACGCACCAGTACATGAACTATATGCAGGGAAATCATTGTATGAATAGGCGCGAGGCGTCAGACACGTCTCCTGGAGAAGGGACCATGCTGAACATGCAAACGTACCAGAATTGTCCCATTGCCAGAGAATCACCTCAATTCATGTGCCTGATATCTGAGGATTTTAACTCGTGCTGCTTGAGAATTGGTCTACTCGATGCGGTGCAAGAGAGCATAGCAACATATCATCATGACTGTCATGATTTGTGGCCAGACATAATAGGGCCGTGAAGCAAGAGGAGATGTGCGAAATGATAGGCACATTAATTTCGCCTGCAGACTTGCACAACAGTATATTTCCAAGATCGTCTTTGCCGCAAGTGGATATGCGTTTTGTGGAACGAATGGTCAGTATACAGCGCGAGTCGCTATTCGATCGCTATGCCGCGACTTGGCCCACACATATCAATTATTGATATTGTAATCGCATAGCCTCTATTGGTGTCCAGCTGCCGACTGAAGGGATATGGCAGGGCTATTGGAACCGTCAATTCTACTTGATTGCAGGAGACATTTAACGAACCGCCAACCCTCAGTTTGTGGATTGTACCCTCCCAGCACTCCCATCACTATCAGCATTAGGTGTATACAGTACTAGCAGTCAAGAAGGAAAGAAACGATGTGTTCGTCTTTATCTCTCTTCATTATCATTCCTGCAATCTAGTCACGTGGGGACATAAGTCCACGTGTCGATGGCATGGATACGGCATACGCACCAACGCCCAAGCATGCATCACCAATCGTTCACACGACAATGCCTGCAGTATGTTCTCATGTCGTGCGTACTGCAAACATGGTGAAACACATGAGAGCAGTTGTTGTTGCGGCACGGCTTGGTCGGTAGCTGCGGAAATGCGCAGCTGGGGTTACAGCACTTAGGCTGCTGCGGACCTACAACACACATAAATACAAATACACACACACACACAAACATGCACACACACACACACACACACAAACATGCACACACAGTGTTGTAGCCTAGCATAATATTACTAATGCAAGAGAACACAATTTTTACCATTCTGCAGGTGCAACATATGCGAAGAAAAATAAATTACAAGCTACAGGACATGAACAAACCCGAAAGCTTTATTTGATTATTTCACAAATGAACGATGAACTCTGTCACCTCGATGCCGATTTAAAACTGAAATAGGGAAAATTGTGAGGATACTGCAAACAAAAACGAGCATACCTGTATTGCATCTTGTCCTTTGCTGTAGCCTATCTGTTGCGAATACTGGTACAGACGTAGCAGGCATTGGATACAACGTGGCTCCTGCAGAGTGAAGTAAACGCGCAGCTGTAATATGTTGACACACACGAACACGCAAGCACATACGTACACACACACATACATACACACCCACACACACAAACACATTAGCATGATTTTGCTCTCATGGGGCAGCTGGACACAAAATCAAAACATGATATGGATGAACAGATACTTATTATAGATTATTGGAGTGGATTACACCGAGCAACACCAATGGCTGTACAGTGTACAGATGCACACTGAAGACATCGCCACTTACGTTCGGGAGCTGCAGCCTGTTGTATTGAACTACTTCCCGTCAATGCTGTCAATGTGACGGAACCAGGTCTTGTCGAGGCTGTAAGAAATGTTTGAGGCATAAATTGGCAAGGAAAATAACGCGTGAATTATAATAGGGGGGAAACGTACATCTAGAACGTACAAGAAAATGTAATTAAGTGGGGAAGGCAGCAAATGAAATTAACTGGGGAAAGGAAAGCCTACCACACACCTTTCTCACGCTGTTGAGCTTGTAGGAACTGCCTCCGCTCAGTCTCTCCGGAAACTCCGACACGACACCTGAGGTGTCTTTCGACTGCAGGTCGACCACGCTTGGCATGCCCTGACTCCAAGGCTGGATCAGGGACAGCAGTGCTATGTGTTTCGTGCAGTCTGCGCCTGGCGCTAAAGTGTTGGTTCAAGGTGAATGAAGACGCTGTGCAGGAAATCATACAGAATAGCACAAACAGTACTCTATCGGCTTTGGATAGCTAGCTATTTAGACTTGTTAGGTGGCATTTGCGGAACTCAAGTGACTGGCCAGGCCTATTACATCAAAGTCTAGCGAACAACAAACCTTTATGAAACCAGCTCACTAGCACACACAAGATCCATATCTGCGGAATCGACAATTTTTTATCTTGATTAACGACACTATACATACCCTCTTGGATAACCAAGCCAGACTCATCAGTGGGCAGACTTTTCGCAAGTTCTTCTGACAGCTTCTCCAGTTGAGCGCAGAGATTTTTTAGAGCACTTGAGTCTGTACAGACGAAGGTCTGTGCATCGATTACTTTGAGCATGTTTCGTGCTTGCCTTGCAGAGAGTTGGTTTTGTTGCTGTTGTGTCTGTACAAAAGGAAAGTAGTCGCAAATTTAAAAAAAATTAATAGAAAGATCAGAATTGTCGGAGAATATAATGTACAAGTTTTCAAACGTTAATTATGCAATAGGCGCACTCATATCACAGTCATAGCAACGGATATAATGTCCCATGCTATCATAGCGCGCCTATAGTTTCACGCAATGCATTATTATTAAGATTATTGTCTCCACGTAGCCTTTGTAAAAATGTTACTCAATGATTTTCTTTCAGGCGATTATATGCAAGGGAAAAAGGCTCAAAAAGCACAACAAGCTATAAACAAACTTACCCTGTGTAAAGGAATTTCATTTGAAACTGGATCTGACAGCTGGGCTCCAACTTCATGCGAGTTGTTCACCTGCTCGGGCACTTCCAAATCTTCTGAATGAACCTCACCATCTCCAAGATCGATGTCTAGTGTCATTTTGGGGCTGGAGCGGTACGTCTCGGGCAGCGACTCCCAGCTGCAGCCGGGTACATTCTTGAATACGGCAAACATATGTTTGCACGGTAGGGCTCTCAGATTCCAGTCCTCGCAAGAACATGAGGGTGTTTCAAAGCTAACGAGACGAGTCCTCCCAAATGACTTGACATTATACTGGTGATCCCCAACAGCTTCAACATTCTCTACAGGGAAAGAGGAGAAAATAATGATAAGTAGTTCTTAAAGGGATTGGTGCATGGGTGACTCAATATGGACTTTCTTAAGTTCCTTTTGCTAGAATACATGTGAAACCGTGACAGATTTTCATACATCCATGACCTGCACAGCACAAAAGTGGAGCGAGGCTTGTTTGTTGCAACTCTGAGATCAAGGAGATGCATATGCAGTACAGATTATGGACAATATTTCAAACCAAAGCCTACTAGGTACAATGAACATGAGGCCTGGCGATCGGTCAGAGCGTGAAGCGTTATAATAACGAACAATTACAGCGAAAACAGGCTCTCGTTACCTCGTTTTGTGGGCACTCAACAAGGAAAGACCTACCTGGCAAGTACTCCTGAGAAGACTGCTCGCGTTCCATGCAGTGCAGGATGACATTCCTGGGCCGGTCGCGTAGGTATACGGGTACGTAGTCGTTGTACCTGAAGAAACACAACGCAAATAACAGTTCCCGTACAGAGGTAAAGCAGTACATGTACTGTACATTGGGTGTCCAAACAGAGGAGTTGGGGTGTACAATTTAGATGCCAGTGACGTGAAATGTGGATATGGTCATAACAGTGAAGACGTTTACCTTCGGAAGGAGCTCAGCTGCATGATATTCTTCTTCAGGTTCTTATCTCGCTGCTCAGGTAGGAACTGCTCAATAATGATGGTAAAGGTATCACTAAGCGTCCTTTTCTTGCCGTTGTTACTTTTAAGGAAGGCATATTTGAGGACCTTTCAAAGAAGACAATCAGATAAGAATAGATATAATTGTGAGAAAAGAGAACATGTTTGTATTGACACGAATAATTGCCTTACATCTAAGAAACAAACACTCGGTGACATACTAGTAGTCAATCTCGGATGTAACTAGATAAACACAGGGACATGTGCATGTGCACAGTCCGGCTTAATCCGCTATGCCAAATATGCGAACCTTGTTTTGGGCCTCGATCCCATTGTTCGTAAACACGTTGTGGTGGTATTCACGCTCTGTCCATGCCCTGGCCCACCGCTGTATGAAATAGAACACAATACCGAACACTCTCAGATACAACCAAGTACATTCTACCCTCCGAGCCATCCAACTCCGGACACACTAATCAATAAAAACTAATCAATCAAAATTTAATAACTATTCCTACTACTACTACTACTACTACTACTGCTGCTACTACTACTGCTGATCTTCGCCTTTATTTGAAAACAAACCGGGTGTCAGAAAGAAGAAACTGAAAACCAAATGGTATGTGCGCTTCCGAATATTCCCGTGCTCTAAAGAGCATTGTTCAGCACATTGTCGAGAAGCAGCCAGAGCTTAGTTATGCAATATGCAATAGTAATGTCGCATTTGCGCTGCAGGATCTCTAATATAATAATAATAACACAAATGTACCTCTGGGATTGAGAGCCATTTGGAATTCAGCCAACTTCGCACGTGCTTATTGGCGCACCACACATCAAGACTACGTAGCTTTGATTCCGCTTCACGGTAGTGTCTGAAACACAGGAGCAAATCCATGGTATTATACGCACATACCACAAAGCATTTGCAACATCAGGGGAACTCAAAACTTGAATTAGCGAAAAACTCTACAAATGCAAAGGCTCAAGATGTTCAATCTCATACTTTTCTGGAGATTGCCCCGCCTCTCGACACGGTGAAGCATAAGCCAATTGTCGCAAGCTTTCTAGCAGTGTTACGGCTTCATCATCACTTAGGCCGTGGGAACGGTCTTTGGTCCAGCGCTGCCAAGCCTGCTCTCTGTGGAAGTCACAGAGAAATATCCTCCCTCCAGGGAAAACCTATAGTTCCATCAAGCACACAAAGATACGTAGAAACATGCGAATACATGCGGAAAATAAGATTGCTGGAAAAATAATGACCTTCTACTACTAGAAGAACTCTGATGGTGAGCCAAGGAAAAATTTGGAACATGGAAAGTGTGGGCACTTGTCAGTTTTGTGCTAGATTGTGCACGTCTGACTGTTAAAAATCTGGTTTAGTTGGTGGACTCGATCGCATAACTCGTGCCCACAATTCCATGTTACAAACTTCAAATATTACTTAATCATTGGTTTGAGGGAAAGATGCAAGCGGGAAAAGTCAGAAGAAAAATTACTGTCACCACGAGGACCTCCTACTCATTTATTTTTTAAATTCTCATATGGTAATCATACCTAACCAACAACCATAGCTTGCTTGGTGATGCCAACGCGAACAAGCTTATAATAATGAAAACAATAACCGTACTGAACTATGCACAAAGGTGAGCCGGTTTAATATTGCACACACCTCCAAAAATTCTAAATAAATCAATCTAATTACCTCCTCCAGTGCAAGCATCTCAGCCTGGGAATAATCCGTCATAAAGAATTTAGGTTTCCAAGACGGAGTCCGTTGCTTGATTATAGTGAGAGCTTCAGCTATATCAGCGTGTTTCTCGGATTGCACACAGAATTCTACACACAGTGAAATTAAACCAGACAGGAAAACTGCTATTCCTTTGCAAGACTTAAAAAAGGTGAAAGAAGACTCATGTTCTTTGAGGGTGCCAAGCCCAAAAAGACAACTGAGAGGAACCATGAATCATGAACAGTAATTGAAGTCTTGTGCTCTCCATCATTCCAAGCCAAAAAGACAACTGAGAGGAACCATGAATCGTGAACAGTAATTGAAGTCTTGTACTCTCCATCATTGCAAGCCACTTACCTGCCACAACGATGTGGCCTGTATTAGTGTGCACAACCAGGAAAAACAAGGCCAGGTCATAGCACGTTGTGCGGTATGTAGCGTCCATAAGAACGAGCTCGCCATACTTTACTAGAAGCTCTCTTTGCCATACCTCCTGGTGTATTACCAGGAGGCGTGAAGAGGCTGGCACGGGATCCACTAGCGGTTCGTCATCACCGCCGCCGCTGCCCTTATACCTGTGTCAGAAATTTACAACATCACAAGGTTTACAACAAGTCTCTGTCAGAAAGGCAAAAGTCGCTTACCAATGTCAGTGGCCAACAAAGCTTTGTTAGGGCATTCCGGCTGTTGTTAATTTTGGTACTGCTCTGAGCCCACGCACTTACAATCAGCACTTGCAAGGAGCAGTTGCAGGCATATTAAATAGATACTAAATAGCATATAATTATTATAATGTACCTTCCATCACTGGGTTCCAAGTCACTTTCAGCTTCCAAGGAAAGAGCTGGTGCAGCACTGCACTCTGATGGTTCTGAATCTGGCACATATGGCCGGAACTGCATAAGCGCAGGTGGGCGGGGGGACTCAGACCATGCCTTCACCTGGAAGGAAAAGAAAACAGGTGGATCGGTACTCCTGTAAAACCACTAATGTTAACGAACACTTAAGGTTATGTGCAAAAATGTACGTATACAGTCATTACATTTCACCTCGTTGCGTTGACCAACAAAATGCAGAGATCGCTAACTTTAATTGACGTTCAAATATCAGGTCTTCCAGTATTGATTTTATTCTTCGCGAAAATATTGTAGTATCGCTTGAATTGGGAAATGTCTGATGTAACCCAAGCAGGTTAGAATTGATAACAGAATGCACGAACACCGTTTCTCTTCGTATCCATACTCACCTTGTGAGCCATCTGAGTCTGGTCCAGTCTAGATTGCTGCAGCTTATGGGTAGCCAGGGCTATGTGGGAGCGGATGTCCTTTAGCTCTGGGTGGTACGCCCGGCCAAATTCCTGGGCAGTAGACAATGCATATCCGACATAGGTCGTATTAAAGGAGATTGCCTTCCCTTTATCACAGGAAGTTATCACGTGCATTAACTACCGTCTAACCACAATGGTCAGTGCACAGCAACAAGAATGCGTACAGAAAGCTATCAAGTGACTATTGGGTGATTGAGCACTGAAGATTGTTCTCTATGGAAGTACTTACATGCCTATAGTCCACTTTGAACATGGTCTGGATAGCCCGGCCATCTCCTAGACCACTCTCGACGAGTTGGAGAATTCGGTCGATAACCGACTGACTGAGTCTTTGGCTGAGCTCGCTGGCGAGTTTACCTTTCTCGGTAATGACATCATGACCACTGTGACTACCCTCAGTTGGGTAGCTCACGATAAACCTAGTGGGCATGCACATACGTGAAAGACTTTTTATTGGTGATTCTGCAGAGCTACGTACATTACACATACTATGGTACCATACAACTGGGTTAATTGGCCTACGTACCTTACATGGCAAGTGTGGCATTCATACATGAACTACCGATCACTGTACACAATCAATTACTTTCGCACTATGACATAAAAAGGTATGTTATAATGTTAGTATAACTCACCGATCGCACACATTGAGTTTGGACAGGTCGCCAGCATCGAGAGCAGCCAAAATAGATATCTTAAGCTCCTTCACTTTACCCGCTTTTGCTTTTACCAAGGCGGAAGCAGAAAGACCAGTTGAGTCAACCGAATAAGCGGGGAGTCGCAGAATGCGACGAATGTTGCACGATGCCTCACATCCAATTTTTCTTGTCCCTATAAGAATTACAGGGCATACCACAGTGACATCAACATGCAGTACAACTATAAGCTGGGTGCATTACTGCTGGATAGTGGCAAAGATTCCTTATTCGTATCTTTGTATAGCAGTTGACATGATGACATGTAGAACAACAATTAAAAAAAACCGATGCCTAGCTTTACAGCAATGTGCACCAAAAAGATAACCATGACTCTGGGTATGCTTCTGACCTTGGAGTTTTATCCTCTTCTTCTTCTTCTTATCAGCTGAGGCTTTGGGGTAAGAATGATCAGATGCTGAACTCGTTACATCATCAGAGGACTCGGTGGATTTTGTGGTGTGGCACCTGTAATGTTACCGACACAACAACACTTGGTCACTGACAAAGGTGATGCAAAAGAATCAAGAGATAGTACAACTGTTCTCATTGATAACTAGCAATTGCATGAAATAGATCACATTCAGATTCTTCCTGCCCATTTAATTCCATTACCTGTGCTTCCCAAATTGACATTCTAGTATGCGAAAGCCACAGCAGACGAACGGAACTCCATCAAAAGGAATCGGTGCACAGCTCGTGCCACGTTCCTGGCTCCATATGAACCCCTTTGGACGCAGAATGGCCTCCTTGAAGATCTCTTCAACACTGCAACATTTGTGGACATAGCACACATACATGTACGAGACGTTATAATTATACCAGCAGTCATTACTGTTAATCCAGTGACGACGCTATGTACACTGCAAAGATATGCGTTGGAAAATGGTTAGTTATGTGTTGGAATACAGTGGATGTGAGGTATTCTTGCTCAACAGGGAATCAAATTAGAGCCTAATTCCCAAAACATGATTCAGCACCCTGGGTGTAAGGTTTCGTACCCTGCTCAACGAACTAACAGACAGCATGACCATCAATTTTTTTGATGCATCCTTGCCATACTTCGTTCCAATGTTTCTAATACCGTAATGTCGCGTATAACAGCAAACCGGGGTCCAAACCATGCTTCTATTCAAGTTATGCTTCTATTCGAAATATGCTTCTACGTCAACATCATTCTGCACTGTGCAGTGGATACTGCCACGCATGTACTCGCACATGTACTTTACAGGGAGCGGCTTCTATTCAAACCAACTGTGTTACAGCGGGCTTCAAAAAATCGGCTTCTATTCGAGTCATGCTTCTATACAGGTCATGCCTTTTATACGCGACACTACAGTATGTGGGATGGGTGCAGTGGATATCAAAACTAATTTATAATCGTCCCGCTCTATGCAAGTGTGAATGCATTTACGTGTATCCGCTAGCAGGGCTGTAATGCACTGTGCACTACTGTAGGGCAATGCACACTGCATATTCTTCTCTTCAAAACCTATGAATTATACGACTCACTGCTCCTTTGGAACCAACATAAACACGATGAAGACAGCATTTTCGTGCTCCGTTTTGGTGGGTCTTACCTGTTTGATAAATATGGTGGCACGGTAAAGACACACCTGGCAAGATGGCGGTAAACACACGCCTGCCCACACACGCTCTCTAGGCTGCAAAGTTCTGGCACAGAGCTCTCCTTCTCACCACCACCACCATCAGTTCGCGCCTGGCGCCTGGTCGATGCATGGTTGGCGGTATCCGGCATAGCAGGCTGGTACATCAAGTAGTGCATGGCACATAGCAGATGACACAGCAACGACATAGCTCGATTGCGACGTACGTTTCGTCCCCGCTGGACTCATCAGGCAATCTTCTTCTTGGATGTCTTCACACGGAGCTTGACTCGGGAGAATGAATTTGAAGACACCACTGCAGCTGTACTTATGGTTGATAAATATGGTGGCACGGTAAAGACACACCTGGCAAGATGGCGGTAAACACACGCCTGCCCACACACGCTCTCTAGGCTGCAAAGTTCTGGCACAGAGCTCTCCTTCTCACCACCACCACCATCAGTTCGCGCCTGGCGCCTGGTCGATGCATGGTTGGCGGTATCCGGCATAGCAGGCTGGTACATCAAGTAGTGCATGGCACATAGCAGATGACACAGCAACGACATAGCTCGATTGCGACGTAGACCCGGGTGCTCGAATGAGACACAGGGTGCCAAAACAGAAACAGCTTGAAATTGTACCTAAACTTATTCCGATTTCGTTTAGTTTTCACAAATACCATCAACATACGGCCCGCTAACGGTATGCCAAATTTCAGCTCTGCCCGTAAACGGTTTTTGAAATACTCGCGACCCACTTTTTGTTGGGTCCTTGATTCGAGGATGTGGGTCTACGGTACGGTGCTGCCAAAGAACTGCTGAATCTGCGGCTCCGCTGACCATCTTGCTCTCAAAAACGAAGTAGTAAGTTACTACTCCCTGCCCTCAACTGCCATAACAAGCGTAGACGATGGTAGACCTGTGTGCTTGAATCGGAGACGATCTGACGAGTTCGCTGTTTCTGATTCGAGCACCCAATTTTCAAATAAAAAATCCGAAGGAAATACGACAATTTTACTGCGTACTGTAGGCTGTGTTGTAGCGCACCCAGGTTCTGAATTCCTGCTGGGTGGGTCAAGCCAGACTCTCTTCCCTGTTCCATCGCCTCTCCAAAAGTATATTCTGACATTGTTGAGATTTACAGATGAGAAATTGCACACCTGTCAAATCGTTTCTGATTCGAGCACCCGGGTCTACGTTTCGTCCCCGCTGGACTCATCAGGCAATCTTCTTCTTGGATGTCTTCACACGGAGCTTGACTCGGGAGAATGAATTTGAAGACACCACTGCAGCTGTACTTATGGTTGATAAATATGGTGGCACGGTAAAGACACACCTGGCAAGATGGCGGTAAACACACGCCTGCCCACACACGCTCTCTAGGCTGCAAAGTTCTGGCACAGAGCTCTCCTTCTCACCACCACCACCATCAGTTCGCGCCTGGCGCCTGGTCGATGCATGGTTGGCGGTATCCGGCATAGCAGGCTGGTACATCAAGTAGTGCATGGCACATAGCAGATGACACAGCAACGACATAGCTCGATTGCGACGTACCTTTACCGTGCCACCATATTTATCAACCATAAGTACAGCTGCAGTGGTGTCTTCAAATTCATTCTCCCGAGTCAAGCTCCGTGTGAAGACATCCAAGAAGAAGATTGCCTGATGAGTCCAGCGGGGACGAAACGTACGTCGCAATCGAGCTATGTCGTTGCTGTGTCATTTGCTATGTGCCATGCACTACTTGATGTACCAGCCTGCTATGCCGGATACCGCCAACCATGCATCGACCAGGCGCCAGGCGCGAACTGATGGTGGTGGTGGTGAGAAGGAGAGCTCTGTGCCAGAACTTTGCAGCCTAGAGAGCGTGTGTGGGCAGGCGTGTGTTTACCGCCATCTTGCCAGGTGTGTCTTTACCGTGCCACCATATTTATCAACCATAAGTACAGCTGCAGTGGTGTCTTCAAATTCATTTTTACCTGTTTGAGAACGGTTTTTCTGTGGTCCTCGTTACAAAGCTAGCGCGTGGTAGGGCAACTTTCAGGAAATCCTCCAATTCCTCCGCTCCATCTAATACTCTAACCTCGTTTGCCATCATATCGGATCATGATCAGGACAAAAACCAAAACCAAAACGTGTCCATCTAAAAAACCAAACCAAAAAACCAAAACGTCGTCTGTCACTACCGGTATTCTTCCCTTCCCGCCGCAATGACCTTTCAAGTTTCAGGTCATAAAATAATGTGTATTGTTGTACAATGTATGTATGTACGTGTACGCGACGAGACTGCAAGCTGAAATGCATCCGTCATCTGTCCAACCCTGCAATGGCCACGGCCAAGTGTCCCGGAGCTTCCGATCGGTATCGCGGTCGCGCGACGCGGCCACGTACGAAGGCTTGGCTGTGACGTTTATTTTTTTATGATGGAAAATCCGCAAAAATAGATAAGCTTGTCCCTTTAGCCTTTCGCCCATCTACACCGGATGGACTTCGAGTCTTTTCGGCGTGACCTCATCGCAGCCAACTTGTATGCATTTGCACCTGGATCCAACGTGCACCAAATGTGGCACCAGTGGCATGGAGGGTTCATGGACGTGCTGGACAGGCATGCTCCGCAGATCCTTACAAGTCAGAGGAAACGGCCATCAAACCCACCCTGGTCGGATAGAGACTTGTTCCAGCTAAATGCGTACCGCAGCAACCGCAATGAGTACTTCCGCACCCAGTGCATGCAGTGAGAATAACTCTAATCCTCGTCAAATGTGGTCGGTTATCAATCAGGTCACAGGACGAAGCCGTCAACACCAGGAGCCCGCATGCCCTATGGATGCAGTAACCACCGCGTTCCACAAGGTTATCACGGACACCAGCCGGCCGCAAAGTCTCCAGATACCAAGCGGACCACCCCCACAGCAATGTCTCATCTCCTTTCCGCTGGTTACTGTCAGGGAAGTTGAGCGGTTACTACGATCAATCAACACGACCAAGGCCACAGGAAGTGACGACATACCCGGTTTTGTACTGAAACATAGCGCTGATATCCTTCCCCCTTCACTGGTCACACTGTTTAAAGGGGCACTCCGGCTTTATTTTCGACGCCGAGTTTTCGATGCCAAGACGAAGGTAGGTGAAAGAGAAGACCTCTCGAACAAGAACGAGTCTCCAGAAGCGATCGAGTCGAGCAGGAAGGCGACTTTTGAATTTCGCCGAGCGAGCGCTGATGACGGAATGAGGGATTAGCTTGCCAGTGGAAATGCATCTGCGCACATACATTTCACATACTTTTTGGCCAATTTTCAATCGAAGAGGAGGTTGTTTTCTATGTTCTCTCAACGTCGTGAGCGATCCCGTCTTCTATACCCTTCCAGGTACCCTCAAGGTCCTCCAGAGGAGAATTTATCTCCAGCGAAGCGTTGTTGATCCGCTAAATTCGTCTCGAGACATATTCACCCAGTGCAGTGCTGATAAATGTAGAATATTGAATCTGTGATAATTGTCGACGATGGAGAGAGAGGTTGATAGCCGCTGTCGCAGGGAAAGTGTGCTGGAAGTAACAACGGGGAGCTTGTTAGCATCACATGTGCGTCCAGACTTCAAAGCAGCTTGACGGAATCGGGGAGTACTGACTATTTGTCTCGCCCTCAGTTTAGTGAATTTTATGACCAGAAAATTATTCGATCAGGATCCCTTCTACAAGATGTGTAGTACAGGTGATTTCTGAACTTGACGATATGGAGACCGACCAGTAGACCTACCAACAACGTGTACCTGCAGGAAATTCACCCAAGGCTATTGCTATCCTCTTCAGTGGCTGTTGTTTTTTAGTAAAAATATGTTCACTTCTCTCAACATACTCCTGCATGGCAGCAAGAAGGTGCGCTATGGAATTCAACGCCACAATCTTCGCCCAGCTGTGGATGAAACATGGTCAAGTCATGGCAGTACATAATATACTTGAAACAGATGAGAAATTGAAGTTCATTTGTGATGGGAAGTTTGACAGCCCCAGTGACTGAGTCAAGCATTGCCTTTTGCCGTGGCACAAATTGCTGAAGAATCCGAGATGGTCTTGGAACTATGCACATGGATACTACCAGAAATAATGGTGGCATGAAACATGGTGGAATGGGACAGCTCACGGAGAATACTGGAATAGCTCAAGCATCTCTAAGTGATTGTAAATCCTGTTCTGGCTGATAGCTTCAGCCTGCTGCGCCTGTCCATGTACAATGATGGGAGCATGCATTTCTGTTTTCTACATATTTGCCGGCTACTGTACTGTGGTATTACAGTTGCAGGTCCCTTATATAAAAAATAAGTTCAACCCCCTCCCACATACCCACATTATAAATATGAACTAACAATTTCACTGTTCGACTCGCAGGCGGCTAGAGAGCAAAGGATTAATTTATAGCAAAGAAAAGGACCAGGGAACTACAAGTAAATTAGTTACGCTATAATGTCCACAAACAATTTCACTGTATTTGAAATAATTTTGTTTGATACCCTGAGTACTCTGAAACTTTGGAGCACTGTGGATTATATGTGGATACAACATTTATGGAAGGAAAAGTGGAATAATTTCTAACGCATTGTTCAAATAATTATAGCACTGAATTGTTGAGATTGTGAGCACATTCCAATCAGCACTCTACATATTTATATAAGCGGTGGCAATCGTTAGGAATAGGTCGTGAGTTGTCAGAGTGCTCCAGTATATGAGAGAATGTTTTGTTCGTCTAATCGTCGGCTCGTTTGAAGCCAGAGTTGTTTGAACTTGTTTCAGTCGACTTGATTCTAGATACTACTTGTAGTGCAAGTAGTAGTAGTCGAAGGAGTACTATGAAGTACACACCACACGTAGTCCGTAAGGTATCTCGTGAGAATTCTGTCGGTACACATCAGGTATCAGCTTGGAAAGATGGATCCTCTCTGTTTCTTGAAAGCCTGTATAATTGGACTGTGGCTCCAGCGATTCCCTTCCCAGAGCAGATACCATCCCAATACGGTCAATGCATATTAGACAGACCTGTATGCACAACAGAAATAGTGGAGAGAAATCTCTCAGCTCATGAACACATCCGTGAAGTTTGAACTGCCGTTGTTTGTGGCTATCAGTATAAACCTATCGACTATAAGAATAATGTGCAAACAAACTTCTATAACCACAGCTGGGGCCATGGAATTATAAACTTAGGGAACTGCCAATTCTGGTCTGAGTTGCGTTCGAGGCCTGCAATTCATGATGGCTATCGTATGTTGCATTGACCAGAGATCATATTATAAAACTTCCATGCCACATTGAAACACGCACCACTTTCGAGTACTTAGGTATCCCCCACGAAATGGGCATTCGTTCTCGGGGTGGCAGGCGTCACTATTCGTTATGCCTGGATCAGATTTCATTGACCCCAACTGTCATGAAGAATCATTTTTACTTTGACTGGATTTCAGTACAAGTTGTAGAACTGCAGAATCAATTTCGTTGTATTTGGGCAACCATTTCACTACACACGCTCTATTGGGAAAATAGAATTTTTTTATAAAATACATGTCCAAAGTCCACATCTACCCAAATCGGAATACTTGATCACGTATTCAGTACTACACGGAATGTTTAGAAAACGCCAGGGAATAGGAATTTGCTAACGAGAACTCCAGGCCAGGGTACTATCATACGAACAAAACAAGATAAGAACTCACCAGTGTACTTGTAGTAATTCATGTCGGTGTAATATTCACGATAAGCAACGAGGCACCCTCCGATTTGGTCAAGCTGCTTTGAAGTCTGGTTGTTCAGGTGATACAAACGGGCTCCCCGTTGTTACTTCCAGCAGCTTCACTCTCCCTGCGACAGCGGCTATCAGCCTCTCTCTCCATCGTCAACAATTATCACAGATTCAACATTCTACATTTATCAGCACTGTACTGGGTGAATATGTCTCGAGACGAATTTAGCGGATCAACAACGCTTCGCTGGAGATAAATTCTCCTCTGGAGGACCTTGAGGGTACCTGGAAGGGTATAGAAGACGGGATCGCTCACGACGTTGAGAGAACATGGAAAACAACCTCCTCTTCGATTGAAAATTGGCCAAAAAGTATGTGAAATGTATGTGCGCAGATGCATTTCCACTGGCAAGCTAATCCCTCATTACGTCATCAGCGCTCGCTCGGCGAAATTCAAAAGTCGTCTTCCTGCTCGACTCGATCGCTTCTGGAGACTCGTTCTTGTTCGAGGAGTCTTCTCTTTCACCTACCTTCGTCTTGGCATCGAAAACGCGGCGTCGAAAATGAAGCCGGAGTGCCCCTTTAATGCGTCCCTGTCCAGCGGAGAAGTGCCAAGAGGTTTCAAGCTAGCCCACGTCACACCCCTGTTCAAGGCCGGAGACCCATCCGTGCCCACAAACTACCGCCCTGTGTCGCTGTTACCCGTGATCTCTAAGCTACTCGAAAAGCTGGTGCAGAAAGCCCTGGTTGACTTCGTCGACCCAGCTCTCCCTAACACCCAGTTTGCATTCCGCCCGGGACACTCGACCGAAGATGTGCTGGCACTGCTCTCGGACACCGTCCTCCAAGCCCGAGACAATGGTTCTGTTGTAGCAACATGCCTGTTAGATATGAGTAAAGCCTTTGACAAGGTGAAGCATGCCACCTTCGTCCAGGACTTGTTCAGCATCGGTATCTCCGGCACAGCCCTGAAATGGCTTCGGGACTATCTGTCTGGGCGCCATCAACGCGTTCGTATGGGCTCCCGACTGGGCAGAACTGTACCGTGCATTTGTGGTGTGCCGCAGGGCTCTGTACTAGGACCCATGCTGTTCTCCATAATTATACACCAGAGATGTCCCCTCTGAATCTGCGCCGGCATCATCACTGCAGTTTGCGGATGACATCGCCCTGACATGTGCAAGACGGCCAGCGCAAGAGGTGTCTGATGCGCTCAGCTTGGCGGTTACCTCCCTCTCAAGTTGGCTGGACGCTCGTGGTCTTGGATTAAATGCAAAGAAGAGCAATGTATTGGTTTTTACCAGCAGCCGTGGGCAGCAGCCGGACGTGGTTGTACGCTGTCGAAATGATGTCCTTCCGCACACCACCAGCGCGAAATACCTCGGCGTCTTGATCGATGAACGAATGGCCTGGCAACCGCAAGTTGACCAGTGCATCTCACGCACTGCTAGGAAGATCGGTAGTCTGTGGCGGGCGCGACGCTGCCTCACTCTAGCTTGTCGAAGCAGGTACTTTCTATCTGTCATCATGCCGGATTTGATATATGGATCGTCAGCATATGGCTCCGGCTTGACCCACAACCAGCTAAACCGCTTGCAGGTGGCCCCAAACCGCACAGCAAGGGCGGTGTTTGGACGACCACGATTTACCAGGGCCAGTAACCTCTGGCTCTCTGGTTATCGCGTGGACGAGGTATATCGCCAGAAACTGCTCGTGCTGGTACGGCGGTGCGTTCATAACCGTGCCAGCCCTGCTCTGCAGGCACTGTTTGTTCGCAACTGCGGAGCAACTCGCCTTCAGCGCAGTCTGGGCCTACAGCAACCAATAGCCAGAAGCCGAGCAGGCCAATGCCGGCCGGCATCTCGCGGTTGCCTGTTATGGAACCGTATACCTGACACGGTGCGAGCCATGGGCAACATCCCAGCATTCCGCCGAGCTGCCATTCCCTACACGTTGTAGACTGCTACACAGTTGGTCATACCATGGTATTCAGCACCTGTTGTGAACCCTCTGGTTCTCTAAAGTATCAGGAACGAACGACCCCACACGGCACGAGGACAACTATTTATTCTCAACAATATCTTTCACTTCCATCGACTAATAATGATGAACAATGAATGAACAACTGAAACAACTGAAAGAACTGAATAACTAACACTAAAACCACCAGGTAGTTATAGCGTGAAAATGACAGCGTATATGAGAAAAGCATACACATACAACTACAGCGCACACAGCAAACCGCACATAGCGCATGTAGCGTATACTACGTCGTAATCATCAGCGGTACGGCGGAGTCGGCATACAGCTGCATTGAAACGAACACAATGTCACAAGCGAGAAGGCCTTTCACTCTCGAGAACTTGTGGTTTCACAACATTCTCCCCACCAAAGGGCTTCTCACCGCCGTACAAACTCACAAGTCAAACGATTTGGGGCTTACTACGCGTCATCTGCTGCTGCGGTGGTGGCCATGGTAGAATATCACTAATGCCCACCAATTCAGAAAACTCGACATCGCGAAGCTTACCGCTGTGGGCTGTCGCACACGACACTGTTACCGATCCACTTCGACATGGGGCAGACGCTGGACCAGACAACACACAACCGATAATGTCATAAAGCTCGACGATGTGGGCTGTCACACACGACATGGTCACCGGTACACTGCTTCGACCCGCGGCGGGCGCGGAATCCGAGGACACACATCGGATCTCTGTGATCCACACAGTCTCGCCGCTTACTTCTTCCGTGCTAACCAGTAGTATCGCCCTTCTCATTTTCTTATCTTCTACGCCTTGCGCTTTTATGTCTTGCGCCTCTAACTCTTGCGCCTCTAACTCTTGCGCCTCTATCTCTTGCGCCTCTAACTCTTGCGCCTCTAACTCTTGCGCCTCCAATTCTTGCGCCTCCAATTCTTGCGCCTCTAACTCTTGCGCCTCTAACTCTTGCGCCTCTAACTCTTGCGCCTCTTGCGCCTCTACGTCGTTCGGCCGAGACTCCAGCTGCTTCTGAGCGTCTCCGACCGATGTCACCATGCACTGCACCGACCCAGTGGGCCTTGGATCTGATCCTCCCACTGGCTTCGAATACTCTTCTGACCGCTGCTTGTCTGTAAGCAAAGTCTTACACGCCTTGTCCGGCGTCCTTCCGGGCGAGGCAAGCAAATCTCGCTTTGCTTCCTCATAATATGTACCGACGGCGATGCGCTCGGCCATCTTCTTGAGCTTTTCGTTAAACTCTGTGCGGAGCGCACACTCTTGCCTTCTAGCACTGCGCTCTTCAAACTCCTCGCTCTGTCGGAGCCTCTTCTCCACGTATTCTCTCAACCTATCGCCTTCAAATCCATACCGAATTCCGTTGGCGATAAAGCTGGCTTCGATGATCCATAGTTCCTGTGCCATGCTCGCTTCGTATCCTGGCGTGGTCGCCAAATGTTGTGAACCCTGCAAGATTCTCTAAATTGTCAGGATCGTACGACCACACGGCACGAGGACAACTCTTTTCCTTTACACAGTATATTTCACTTCATCTGATAATTAACAATGAACACTAATAACACCAGCTATTTATAGCATGCAAAAACAGCGTACACGCAGAACATAAGCAGATAAAACTGGACATAACAGCGTATACAGCAAAAACGCACACAACGCATATAGCGTATGCCATGCAGCAATATCAGCGGTACGGCGGAGTCGAAATACAACATTTCAACGAATACAATTCCATAAGCGCGAAGGCCTTTCCCAATTGAGAACTGGTGGTTTACAACAGCACCCACGAACTTTGCAAAGCCGATGATGTTATAATGCACCGTGGTGCATGCACCGATGGTACCACCACTTCGTAGACTGCCTCCCGTTCCTTTCTGTGCTCCTGTCTTTATTCTCGTCGGCTGTGTACTTCAGCAGTTCAATTCTGTGCTCCAGTCCTCTTTATTCTCGTGAGCTGTGTACTTGTTTTGCTGTTGGTTTGGTTTATTTGAATTCGCACAGTACCAGTGTACTTCAGCTATTCTCTCCTCCCTCTTCTGAATTCGACTCTCCGCTGGCCTTCTCTCCTCTCATTCTCTTACATTGTATTGAGCCGAAAATTGATTGATTGCCGAAAATTAAAATTTCGCACAAAACCTCATCATAATTTATTTATTTCTTTATTTATTACAGCATCTCATAGCACAGTGAGAACACCGGCCAATACAAAGAGAGAGGGTGTTAGCCAACCACGGCAAGGAAGGAAGAAGGGGAGGAGAAGAAAAAAGGAACCGGCATGGATAAGCAGTGATTGCAACAAAATGAGAAACACAAAATCAAAGTCAAGGCGCGACAAGGCTCTTAAAAAGGCGGAGGGAAGAAAGGTCCTTAGCTTCTTGGGGAAGTGCCAGCCACGCAGAGATAATCACACACAGGATGAAAAAAGCTAAAAGACCTTTTCCCCTCGTCATCCTCTTTCCCATGCATGCATGTTGGTGCAGTACAAGTGGTGAAAGCAGTATTTCAAGTGTTGTGATTATTATTGTGAGGTTGTGTGTGAAATTTTGATTTTCAGGAATCACATTTTGTTAATTTCTTACTTTTTAGACGGAGTCAAGGCAGTTTAGAAAGCACTTTTATAAACTTTCTATAGGGGAAGCACCCAGGACTAGAACACAATAACTTTTTTAGAAAGCTGCCATAATTTATTAAAAGCAGTTTTTATTGCTATAATATACACTGTACGTGTACCGTAAAGTTCAGGGCTCACAGCAACCATGCCAAAACCTCGATTACGTGGGAGGACATCTTGGATCTGATCACCATAGAAACGAACTCGCGTGACCGCTAAGCGCAGGCGTAGAACGCAGTCGCGCAAGGAGATTTTGTTTTGACTTGCTTGGGCTTAGTTGCTGTGACAAGGTCCTGAGTCGTGAATGGTGAAGGAGATAGCCGGAGACTGTCTCACTATCTCTATTTCATTTCGGTAGTTCTTGTTTCCTTCCAAGTGGATTATTTCGCGAGCAGTGTTGGCCTTATCGGCCGAAGGCTTCATTCAGACTGTCCGCACACGGAGTCCTGCGAAAAGTAGCCCCGAGCAGAATCCTGCAGTCGTTTTCGAAAGAGTTCCACATCTACAGCCGGGCAGCTACGCCGCTGATGCACATGCGCGGGTGACGGGAGAGGGAAAGGACTAGCATTCCTTGACGGCATGGAGCAATGACTCACGTCGTGTTCTAGTTTTAGTTTCTCCGCCGTGAAGTCCTGTTGTGTAAACGTAAATATACGGCTGGTCTGCGAAGAGCCGTGTAGCGCAGTGGTGACGATGTGGAGTTGTGAATTATTTGATTCGCCACTCCGTTTCGTTGCAAGAGAACAAGTCCAATGGCTTCGCCGTTGTGCTGGCCATGTATTTCTTCGGTCTGCCATAACCATGATAACTCCTGGAGCCTAGTGGAGGACACAGCGATGAAGCGCCAGGCGAGTAGCAAAAACATTTCAAAAAATTGCTTTGCTGCTAGTGTTGTTTCCGCATTCACAACAAGTGCAGCGCGCGCGGTTCTTCCTCGCGGCTGCACTGCAGATAGGGTTGCGTTTGAAATGTTCGTTTGTACCCGTCTCTGGCCCGATTTTGATGGCCAATAGCTTAAAATTTTCAGTAGGAAAATTAGAAGAACTTCTCCGAGAGACTTTTCAATTTTAGTACAATAATCCAAATCAGAATTACGCCTGCACCAACTGATACTTTGGCTCCATATATACGCCAAACCGTATCGATTAAAACAAAAAACTCTCGGACAAATCTTTACAATGGGTATTGAGAGTATGTTCCTAGAGTTTCAGAGGCCTAGGCAAAAGCATTGGTACAAATGAACATTTTGAATGCACCCCACTTTCAAGTTTTCAGAGATATCTGCCTGATCGCATGTACACGATTCTGGCATGCTGGCTGGCTCGCGTGACAGCGGCCTGTCCAAAATGGCGCCCACGCTTTTGTGTGATGCTGTGAGCCCTGAAGTTCGCAGCAAACGCCCACTTCGCTGCAAACGCCCACGTCGCTGCAAACGCCCAGTTCGCTGCAAACGCCCACTTCGCTGCAAACGCCCACTTCGCTGCAAACGCCCACTTCGCTGCAAACGCCCACTTCGCTGCAAACGCCCACGTCGCTGCAAACGCCCACTTCACAGTAAACGCCCACTTCGCAGCAAACGCCCACTTCGCAGCAAATGCCCACTTCGCAGCAAACGCCCACTTCGCAGCAAACGCCCACCCCAGCGGGTCCATACTATTTTCGTCTTTTTCAGGTCAATATACAGTAGTTGTAGAAACCTGGAATGAAGGTCGAATGCGTACGAAAACGACTGTATTGACTACAAACTGCCTATGTCTTTACCAGGAGGCTCTGCAAAAGCGATTGTCATTATCTTACTGCAAAGAAAAAACTTCTGTCGAGATTTCCTTTCATTCGATAAAATTAATAAGTCGTCTTTGTGGTAGTTCGCTCTCCATGTTAGGCATTGGCGGATGCTAGTAATGCTCGAAAAGGTGGCAGATTCTGCTCGAAAAGCAGTGAAATTGGCAGAACCATACAAACCTTATGGCGGGCAATTCCTCGAATTCTGCTCCATTTCTTTATCCACATACCAAACATGCATGAAACTTACCAGAAAAAGTAACGAATTCTGCCAGTTGTTCTGCCGCATTGTCCGCATATGCCTACTCCACGTGGTAATGCTGTAGAATCCATCTGGTTTTCATGAAATTTCTGCAGTGCCATAGTGTCGCGCTTTCAGAACGGAACAGTGATTGCTCTGACGAAGCGTCATTCAACGACTTGACTGGTCGCAGTATTGCAGTTGCAAGTCGAACAGGGTATGTCACAGAAGCTACACCTACAAAGTCGCTGCTAACTTGTTGAAAACTCTGAAGTGCTCGAGAAAAACACTTGCCTTTGAGCGTTGTGTGATTTCTAAATGATGGCTTGAAACACGGTCAGAAGTGTATTTGGTTCCTGCAATACTCTGTGCTGTGCTTCGCTACCTTGTTATTCGGAAGAAACTCCCGTTTGGATTTGCGAAATAAAACAACCACCATCATAAAATCACTACGAGCTAGCTCGCGGCTAGTGCCGTCCCTTTTCCTACAGAAAACTGGTTCTCTTTGGAATTGTCTTCCACCCCGATTGACAACTTTAGATTCCCTATCTGAATTCAAGCGTCATTTACGTATTCACATTGCTAAGTATCAGTTCAATTGCACTGGTACACCTTTGATGTGCAATCCCAAGGCCCTAGGCCTTTGGGACTGCCCTATTCAAAATTTAGTAATAAAATAATATTAGTGCAATTAGGAGTATAATCGATGCAGACATGGCCAGACAACAACGAGTTCATGGAATTTTTAAGGATTTTTATGTTATTCAAAATCGATTTTCGTGTTCCGCTCATCAGTGAATAGTATCGGAACTGAGGGTACTGTGTACAACAATAGAACATTTTATAACAGCATAATTAATTAAAAGTGTGAACAACAAAGGAAGTGCTACAGCATTACATAATAGGTGTCAAACATAGTGCTAACGTATATAACTGAGTGCAGCCACAAAGCAAGAGGTGATACAGTGCAACATGACACAACATTTACATCTGATAACCAGCTACGAGAACAACTTTAGCGCGACTACATGCTTCTTTTGTTTACAAAGAACAGGATTATGCACACGAATACATACAGCTTCCAGAACCTTCAACTGCTTAACATAACTTGCACGGCACAAAACAGAAAAGTGAGAATCATCGTACACACCAAGACAATCTGGACGTGATAACAAGTGACAAAATACAGCTGACTTTTTGCTCACGTCGCTCTCTTCCGTCTCATTCCGCTCCTTTCCTTCGACTGTTCTTTGTAAACAAAAGAAGCATGTAGTCGCGCTAAAGTTGTTCTCGTAGCTGGTTATCAGATGTAAATGTTGTGTCATGTTGCACTGTATCACCTCTTGCTTTGTGGCTGCACTCAGTTATATACGTTAGCACTATGTTTGACACCTAGTATGTAATGCTGTAGCACTTCCTTTGTTGTTCACACTTTTAATTAATTATGCTGTTATAAAATGTTCTATTGTTGTACACAGTACCCTCAGTTCCGATACTATTCACTGATGAGCGGAACACGAAAATCGATTTTGAATAACATAAAAATCCTTAAAAATTCCATGAACTCGTTGTTGTCTGGCCATGTCTGCATCGATTATACTCCTAATTGCACTAATAAAATTGCTTTCTCCACGCCGACTCTTTAAATAAAATAATAAATCATTGATTTACATGCTTGTTCTTTTCTTTTTTAAATATAGGAGATCCCCCAGATAGGCGTTAGCCTTTGGGTAATCCAGAAATAAAGATTTAATAATATGATTCTTTCAGCCGATTTCCAATAATATATTCCAATTTTGCAGCCGATTTTCGAACAATCAGCTGATTTTGCAGCCGAGTCTGATGTATAATTTTTTTAACCGAACGAAAAGCTGAATAGGCGAAAAACGGGCCGATTTGGGGAAAGCCTAGTCAGGGTCCGTATATGTATGACTCCGTATGCAGGGGCGTACATAGGGCGCGCGGTTCCCGGGATGCCCTGGAACCAGTAAAAATATTCGATATTGGTACAGAATATTTTGGATCCAGCTTTTTCAGGCCCAGCGCTCGCAGTGCAAGTGCATGCCTAGCGCCTGGAGTCCGCGCCTGACCATGCTGACGGTCCGAGGACTGTGGTGACTAGCCCAGGTGTGAAAGCGGTGCTGGGACACAGTGTACTGTAGTATCCCTGCCCGACCAATACGGAAGCAGTGCGGAACTAATACGGAGCTTTGCCTGATGTATATTTAGTGTATCTCCGTATGTAAGCGTACGGCGTCTGCTGCATAAAAGCGGCTGCGCATTTCTGTTTTGAAGAAGATGAGATTTTGATAATAACGAGCTATTCAACCTCCAGGTGTGCACCGGAGAGAAAGTCAGTCATTTTGCCGTTTCTTCTTTCACTAATAATTATATCTCAGGTGTGTACCTGAAAGAAGTAGAATAAAAGTAATTCTTGTTGATTTCACCGCGCCTACCACTCGGCTACCCATTACACCTAGTACTGGACTGGGTTCAACAAAGTCTCTACCTAGATCGCCGGATTCCTCGATCTCAGAGTCAAATTTCCTTTGCAGTTTGTTTTGACGAAGTTCGTCGTGTTTTGATCGATTTTTCGCTTTGTGGAAAAGAAAAATGAAGCGTCGACATCCAGAGGGCCAGCGCTATATTCAGAGCTATTTTGAGCAGCAGGCACAGCGTGTAGCCAGTGCTAGTGGCGAAGGTCAAGAGATAGATGAGAATGGTGACGCACCTGACTTGCAAGCGAAGGCTGCATGCAACGAACAGCGCTGAGGAAGAAATCGTCGGCGAAGCTGTAGAGCGACCGTTGTTACTTCAGTGACATGGGAGTGTGTTGGAAGGGATATGTGTTCGAAGGAATATTCTGAAAGTCGACGTCCACAGTGGAATCCAGTCCCCCGACATTTGCCGGACACGGAAAAGATTTCCGGCGTCACCGACAATCATTGTGCGCCACCGAAGGCAAAGGATTTCATTTCCTGTGCGTGTCCAGATGGATGGCAAACAGCGCCACTTTCAACTATCCTTGTTACAGGAGTTACCTTGGGTAGTCTTTTGACCGGCGTGCAATGGTGGCCTCTGCTTGCCCTGTGTGATGTTTGCTCCAGATGATTCGAAACTTAGGCAGCTTTCAAGACTGCACGCAATCGTCATGCTGAACAAAACATCCATAAAACGGTGAAAAGTTCAGTCTTTTGAAATCAAAAATGCGTAGCAATGACATCGTCTAGCAGCTTGTGGATGAAAATTTCACCCAGTCTGAGGAGAATATGCAGAAACTCCGTGGGATACGAAATACAGCACTTCAATTGTGTGGAATGTTGGTTCATCAGTTGGCATGGGAACCGCTCCAGGAGGCGAGCGGCGTACGCCCCTGCGTAGAGCCACCGCGCTGACATGAATATGGTGACCTGAGCACCGGCTTCCTATATTAGTCCATTCATCAAAACTGGTCTCTAATTCTGGTGAGTTCCCGTACTAATTACGGGTACTTGATTTTGTTGATTTTGTTGCTTTTATAGCACACTTTGCAGTGCCGCGAAATTTGAAATGAAAATGGGTAAAAGCACATCAAGTCCTCAACTGGGGTTTGAACTCCACAAGTCCACAGTCATCAGGTCATACTTATTAGGCTGCGTTTACGCGACAACGCACGGCCAGTTTTCCGTTTTCAGTCCCGCATTTTTAGGCCTCGACCAAATATGCTTAAAAGAGAGCATATTATGCTCGTCGCATATCAGGGAAAACGTCCATAATATGCCAAAGGCTTAGCATGATATGCAAAGAGATATGCCAAAATATGCTCGACATAAGCAGAAAGTGTAGATCATTTCAGTAAAATTACAACCTTGGAATATTCATTGGCTTCACGGCTATCATGCTTATGGTGCAAATCAAAACACATTCCGAATAGTATGGCTGGGGTGTATTCCCAGCAACCGTAGCGATAGTGTTCATCCATGGGGAAATGTAGCAAACGCTTCAACCATTCCAAATTCATCCATAAAAGGCATTTCTGAACGAATTTTGTCCATATTATGAATGTTTTGTCCTCATTTTCTTCAGAATATTTGAATTATATGCTGGCTCCATTCCAATATTCCCTTTGTCGCTCAATATGCCATAATTATATGAGCTGTCTCACAAAATATGCGGAAATATGCGCAAGCCTATTTGGTCGAGGCCTACCGCATTTCTTCTTTCCTTTTCGTGCGTTTACATGATCAAAGTTGATCTGAGGTGGTCTCCGTTTGTATCGTTTTCGCGCATCTACACGGGGGCAAAGGATCCGCAAAAGTTCGTCATGTGCCAAGTAAGTGTTGTCGTGGAAGCACCAATCACACTCAAGTAATAGTTATAAACAGGCCACAAAACAACACTCGTCACATGACGAAAATTGTAAAAAAAAAGGATTGCCGGATCCGTGCGAACGGGTGAAAACGGAACAAACGTGACGGAAAACGAGGCCAGCACACCGTTTCGACTGTTTACACACTCAAATTTATCCGGCAGAACATTTCCGTTTTCAAATTCTTCCACCTTGGCCAGCGTTTTGGTTTTCTTCCGTTTTGGTGTACAACTTTTACGTTTTGCTCTTCGTACCGTGTAAATGAACCATGCATCCGAAATAAAAGGATTTTGTTGCGTTTTCACTCCCAGCGTTGTCGTGTAAACGCAGCCGTACTGTTGAGCTATCCGAATTCAAATAGACACTAAAAAAATTGTTTGGGCAACAGAACATACTAATGAGACTCGTAGAAAAAGAAAAAGGCCCAACCCTGCCCTGCCAGTTATTAGGACTTACGGGGGTCGCCATGGCAAAATTAATAATAATGGAAAAACCAAGATCAATAATGCACGCAGTATGCTCTTGTTGGTACATGTACATGTATTTTGAAGTACATGTACATGTACATGTACAGTACTGGTTTGAAGCCTGTGCATGTGATGTGCCAGCTACAATGTCAATGTAGCTGCATGCAGTCTGAACTATAACTTGAAGTGCTTGCTGCACGTTTCTTCAGAATTCCCAAACTCCATTGCAGCGTATTTCTTGCACTTGAAAATACCGCCATTCCAGCAACAGGCTCTCAGCTGCACCAAAATAAATAACTACTTACTTTGCCAATATATCGCCCATTGGGCATCATGCACGTGCCCGGAAAGCGGTGTGCGAGAGGAATCCCACACCAGGTACTTCCCCAGACACAACTGCTAACGAGGGGAAATCCCTCATCCGACATCGGGAGATCGCATCTCGGCGGCTGGCCAGCTCACATGACATTATTTTTATCTAGGCCGAAGCGGCACCACCATGATTCGTGTGCATGTGGCCTTGCCAGGCCCGCGGCCCGGCCGCCCGGCCCATCTTTCGTTGGCTGCGATCGAGCATGCTATGCATGCGTGTGTGTCAATATAACACCTGGCGCTTGTTCGCAGCGTCGGTTTGTACCCGATCAGACCTTGTGAACGGATGAAGATCGAGTGCTAGTACATGTATCGGCAGCGCTTGCTGGGCCAAAAACCTAGATACTGATTTCGTGCAGAAGCAGGTGATCCGTAGTGTGGTAAATCGACCACTACCACTGTGCCACTGCACTGCCAGCCTCAAACTCAAAGTAACAGTTGCTTACCTGCTCAAGACGCAGAGTGCAGGTGAGTTCTCCTAGCCATGCATGTATCATTGGGCGCTTTCGATTACACGCATTTCGGTCAATTCTAGAATTAGTTATTGTTGATGCACAGTTCGATTACACAAAAAGTGACAATTCTGTCGTAAGAATTGATTTTATCCAATTCCGTCGAATCTGTCAATTCTGAAGAGAGGGCGGAATTTCTCTAATTCTGGCGCCAGAATTGCACAATCGGTGTGTTACCGGTCTGGTCATGACTCTAGCGCGCGAAGAGCCTCCCTGGCAGGGGGGTGCGCGATGCTAGGTCCACGTGTGCGCGAGGGTGTACGTGATCTCTTTTTACGATTCATCAATTTTGTTTGTGACATGACATGAATAAAATGCGTTGTGAATTCCAGTCGTTCGTTTACAAGGCCGGAATCCGCTCATTCTAGTCATTCCAGAATTAAAAAAAAAACAGTTCCAGAATTGTGTAAACGTGTAATCGAAAGCGCCCATTGCACTTGATGCATAATTATAATACTTCGAAGTAATTTTTCTATAATAATTATGATAATTATGCCAGTATAAATGTGAAAAACATCGTGCGACTCCGAACTTACATGTACTTCCCCCTCTTACAATGATGTACACCAGACCTACACTGGCTACAGCCTACACTACAGACAGTACAGACTCCTACATGACAGGATGATTCAATGATTTTTAGTATTTTTTTATTGTCTCTTTTTGTCTTCCAGCTTGCTCTCAGCTCACTCAGCCCAGGTCTTTCAGCGTAGATCGCGAAGCGTCACACTCTGGTGGTGTTTGCGACGGACTCGTCCTGCTGCGTACCCCTACATACTGTGGCCAGCGTAGGCTGTAGTGCCGTGATCGTGAGCTCATAATTATCAGCCGCTTTGTTCTTCACTGAGACTTGTTGTCAAGGTTTTCATCGAGCGAAGCAGGGCGCACGTCGGCAGATACCCGCTCGGCGCTGGTCCGATCTACCCGCACCGGTCGCGTTGTCGTGCGACGAGCACAACGGAGCAGCGAAGAGAATGGCGCAGCGGCCATTCCTCGACCCGCGCCCACCCGAGGGGGGCACAAATTCTGTAAGTACTGACAGCTGGATAATATATTATTATTAATTTGAAAATAATTTTATATTCATACAAAGGTAGTTCTAGGTGGCAACTGAAATCCGACTACTAGTAACGTGTTCGAGTGCAGTACCGATTCAACATCCAGCTGGGGTCAGACCACCCCATGCTGCAGCCAGTGCAGGATAGCTGGGTGCTTGGCTGTGCTACAGGGAACCCGAAGTCCATGCAGACGTTTTCACTGCTGCAAGGTTGGCCGGCCACGAGTTCTCAGGTTACTCCAGCCGAGTCTCGCGCAAACCGTGATTATTTTAAAAGGTGACCAGGCGCTTTGGCTGTGCTTCAAGAAGCCCAGAGTCAATGCAGGGGCTTTCACGGCTGTGAGCTCAGCAACCAGTGTACTGTACTATGTACACTGCTAATCCACACGTGCCAGCAGACTTGTAGCCCGCTTGAAATTCAAGACGGACAGCTGGAAACGTCTGTGGATACGTAGATTACCGGCCGGTGTAGATTTCCATCGCTCCGCCCGTAGAGTATAGAACGTGCACCTACTGCATATTGCCATTTGAACACTCGAGTCAATTGCATCACATTTTCCGGAGAACAAGCCGCACTGGAGTATAAGCCGCAAGCATTTTTTGGGAACGAAATACAGACAGTTCATTTATCACCGCTAATTTGACCATCATAGTTTAAGCCTTTGTTTGGGTGAATTGGTGGTGTTTAAACTAGGGCCGAGTCGGGTAGCATTTTCTTCGGGTATCGGGTTCGGGTAGGTTTCCACGGGTAGCACGGGTACCCGATCGGATAATGGTTCCATGGTAACACCACAGTGCACCTAGGAGGCGAAATCGCCTGTTTGTGGTGCGACGTTAAAGGGGAAAAAAAAAAAAAAAAAAAAATTTCACGGTTCGCGTGAGACTCGGCCAAAGGCCCAGTTTTCCGCATCCGCAGGAACGCCACCACCCTCTTGGATCAAGGCGCAGATGCAGCTCCTAAGCGGTGGGAGGTGAGTAGATCAGACCCACCACAAAGTGGTCAAAGACCGAAATCCCATTCACTGCATCCATGTTTCCCTCGTGCCAGGCCACGAGTTCCCAATTAACTGTGGGTCGCAGCACGGCTGGAAAAAATCCTTCCGCTTCCAAGCAGGACTTGAACCTGGTACCCTCTGTTTCTCAATCATGGTCTTAGACCATCCCACTATGCCTGAAGTTAAGGCAAAAATTAAAATTTCACCAGTTGTAGTCTTCGGGGTGCTGAGTCGAATGGTCTTGGTCCGAGGAAGCTGAGACGCTCCGTTCCTACTTGAATCCCAATCGAACTCGCGCACTTCCACCGAAACTGGGTGACTGCGCCCTACGAGATGGGGATTTGTATGCAAAATGTCACTAAAAGCGCCATTTCGTTCTTATAAAAGCACGGATGACCGCGATTGGCCCATATGTTGTAGTCTTTGGGACGCTGAGTCGACTGGTTTTGGTCCGAAAAGGCTGCGATGCGGCGTTCCTCCTTTATTCCCAATCGAACATGGTTGAAGAAGCGGTCACGTGCTCCTGCGTACACCAGTCACCTGGTCACCGTGCCTGCAGGGTACAACTTACTAGCCTGTTTGACCTTTTTTGGGTGCAGTCCTGTCACTCGAGTTGAACTCGAGTTGAACCTTGGTGTGAAAGTTGTCACCTGCTGGCGTGGTGACCAGGTGATTTGGGCACCCAGGACCACGTGACCGCTTCTTCAACCATGTTCGATTGGGAATAAAGGAGGAACGCTGCATCGCAGCCTTTTCGGACCAAAACCAGTCGACTCAGCGTCCAAAAGACTACAACATATGGGCCAATCGCGGTCATCCGTGCTTTTATAAGAACGAAATGGCGCTTTTAGTGACATTTTGCATACAAATCCCCATCTAGTAGGGCGCAGTCACCCAGTTTCGGTGGAAGTGCGCGAGTTCGATTGGGATTCAAGTAGGAAGGGAGCGTCTCAGCTTCCTCGGACCAAGACCATTCGACTCAGCACCCCGAAGACTACAACTGGTGAAATTTTAATTTTTGCCTTAACTTCCCCTTTAAATAAACTTCTACAACAACAACAACAACAACACCTCTTTCCTTACACACTGGGTAGACATGCGGAGTGTTACATGAATTTGTACACATGCGCTCACGATACATGATGTCATCTGCGACTTCAGGTTTTCGGGTACTATTCTGTACACGTCCACCCGAGATCCTCAGGGGTAGCACGGGTACCCGAGTACCCGTGCACACCACCAGGTTAAAGTGCTGTTTATACATGTAGACCTTATTCGATAAACGTCACAATCACGTGAACCGGGGTCCCGGGAACCAGGGAATGGCAAGAGACCTGCACTCAGTGCACAGTGGACTCTGCGTGCGAACATGGGAGTAGAAAATACCAGTATTTATCTACTCCCTTGAACGAACTGGGCCTTTCTTGCAACTCCTTTCTCGTACGCGTGCCCTAGCTTACGACAAATCCCTGGAGGCGAGTCCAAAAGATACATTATCGAATAAGGTCTATACTTCAGAAAATATGGTATCTGTAAACCATCACATGCCGCCGCATGGTGGGTTACCACTCTACAGTGCCTAGAGGACTTCAACCAACTCTGCATACCGGTAGGCGAATACAGTGTTTAACTATACTAGCTAAAACAGAATTTATTGAGTCACGAGTGCAGCAGCCATGTTACCTTGCACTGTTCAGTAGCACATTCTTGAATGGAGCGGTCAGAGCCTTAAGAGGGACTCAGTGAGTATGGGAATGGAGCGGTCAGAGCCTGAAGAGGGACTCAGTGAGCATGGGAGGCAAAATACATGTACTCATCATCAGAGATACAGATATTACTAGTATTAGCCATGGTACTAGTAGTGGTCAAGTCCAATTTTGCACCGTGCTCATGGGCTACAGTAAATACTAGTGAGAGAGAGAGAGAAGAGAGAGAGAGATAGAGAGAGAGAGAGAGAGAGAGAGAGAGAGAGAGAGAGAGAGAGAGAGAGAGAGAGAGAGAGAGAGAGAGAGAAGAGAGAGAGAGAGAGAGAGAGAGAGAGAGAGAGAGAGAGAGAGAGAGAGAGAGAGAGAGAGAGAGAGAGAGAGAGAGAGAGAGAGATACTAGATAGATAGATAGATTGAGATAGATAGATAGAGAGAGAGAGAGAGAGAGAGAGAGAGAAAGAGAGAGAGAGAGAGAGAGAGAGAGAGAGAGAGAGAGAGAGAGAGAGAGAGAGAGAGAGAGAGAGAGAGAGAGAGAGAGAGAGAGAGAGAGCGAGAGAGAGAGAGAGAGAGCGGGAAAGAGAGAGGGAGTGTGTGTGTGTGTGTGTGTGCGCGTGCGTGTGTGTATCACATCCCACATTGACTCTGGCATTGTGGTGCACCGAACCGTCGCCACAACTGCTGTGCACATGTAGTTGGTGTAGAGTGGTCGGCTGGGATTGTTCATCCTCTACTGCCCTAGGGTTAGGTTATACCAGTACTGGTCGGCTGGGATTGTTCATCCTCTACTGCCCTAGGGTTAGGCTATACCAGTACTGTCACTCTATACTATAGTGGTGTGCACACTGCAATCTGTTGTCTGTAGTGTAGGATAGTCTATAGTGCTGTGCACACTGCAGTCTGTTGTCTGTAGTGTAGGATCAGACTACATACTACAAGTAGTAAGTTTTCATCGGTGACCTGTGCAGTGTAGGCTACTGACTCTGTATCACTATCCTGGACCATGTGTGTGTAGTAACCAGAGCGTCTAGATTCTTGAGCCTGCCTCGTAATTATAGAAGCCTGTTTTGAATACAAGCCTGATTTTCAAGATACACTGTCGGCACATAAGCCTGCTTTTAGCGCTGACACCGTGACATAGAAATACCTGGTTTGAATAGAAGCCTGATGCGAATAGAAGCCTAGCCATGACATCGGCTTCTACAGGGTCGAATAAGCCCAGCTTTAGTACGCGACATCACCTGTTGTCCAACATTACGGTCTGCCAAGATCTTGTGATCACACCATCACCTGTCAGCTCAGCTCAGCTGCATCATGACGTGCACGGTCATTGTCTTCACAATCTGTGGCCACTGCATGTGCATGCCTGATCTCTTGGTGTGTGTGTGTGTGTGTGTGTGTGTGTGTGTGTGTGTGTGTGTGTGTGTGTGTGTGTGTGTGTGTGTGCATGGTGTGTGCTTGAGAGTAGCTATAGCACTCCAGTCACTGACTCCTGAGCTGAGCTCTGAGCTCTGAGCCCATTCTTTTCTACTCACTTTGAAGTTCATTAGAGGTGACAGGTTGTCATCGTATTGCCCCAGGGGATACTGTTCGGCTAGCCTTCAACAGTTGTCCTTGACAGCATGCTCAGAAGACTTCAGCTGGCGCCTCTCCTGCTGGGGCACCCGGGCCAGGAGCTCATGGCATGCAACCACCACTGAGCTCCTCACTACCACACGCTGTTGAAAGAGAACGGCACTCGAAGGGACATCTCCCAGCGTACGATTGCTGGGGACTGTCCCTTCGGCCTTGACCAAGCTACATAATCATTGAAAATCATTGAACTACAGTACATGTAGTACAACAAGTGCACAGAAGAAGCCTTGCTTGGTAGTTTATCATGTTTTTCGATTTTGCCAGCCGGGTTATGGTTGTAGTCAGGAGCACTACGCGTCCTGGCCTTGTAACATGCTGTCAAAATCGAAAAACAAGTACACAGAATTTGCGACAAACTCACCCATTTGAAAATAAACTGAACCGTCCACCTCTCCACACTGCGCTCGTGGCCCACATTCACAACACCACACCATAGCGAGGAAGTTCGTTCTGGGGTAGATGTTCCATATCCTCCAGACAGCTGTTTCGCTCATTAAGGAGCTCCTCAGTGGAGGTCGATAACGAATGAATAGCAGATAAAGGAATGTATAAGGTAAAGTGGCGCAATTGCGCACTTTCTACATAGAAAAGTGGCATACCCAAAGAAGTTAAAGGTGACTGGTGACGAAAGTTCTAAAGGTGTGTGTGTGTGTGTATACTTTATTTATAGTGGAAAATCAAAACAGGCAAAATGCCTAATAACATTGGACCCACTGTTAACGAAGGTGATAACGAAACACACAGTGCTGCTGGAACATGCATGCAGATGGCGCTATAATTTAGACAAGCACGCGAAGCAGACAATCTATTAGAAGTTCGCACTAACGTTGCTACACATAGTATCACACATGCATCATTCAGATTCATGATAGATTGAAATGAAGTGACGGTCCCATAGTGACCTGACCATGGTGACGAAGAGGTGAGAGAAGCGGAAGAGTCCCAGAGGCAGAGGCCCGTGGAGCCATTCACTGCACTGCCCGCCTTGTGAGGTTCCTCCGCTGCCACTCCTGCCGTTGAGGACAAAGTACTAGTTGTTGCTGTAGGCTCAAACGTGACCGCTGGCGACGTGTGCACCTACAGCGACCACTTTGTCGTCAACGGCAGGAGTTGCGCCATGGCAAGTGGCTGCAATGGCTGTGCCTGTGTTCACGACGATCATCATCATCATACGTGTACAATGTAACATTAGACTGTACAATTATGTAGGTGCAGGTGGCGATCTCAATGCAAGCTGTTCCTGAATATATTCCTCCTCTGCTTTGTCCATTTCATACTACATGTACCAACAATCCATAAACAATCTGTGCACTCTTGATACTACCTACTTTGAAGTAGTATTTCCATGTCTGTTGTGACCTCGTCTTTCTCTCTGTGCTAAGTCGCGCACATGTTTGAAAGAAGGCATCAGCTCAAAGGCCGCTTCATTGCCAAACATGAGATTCAGCTAGGAAGCACTCACTGCATGAATCGTAGCAGTGGTAGCAGTGGTGGTGAGTTTCACTTTTCAGAGTGCTCCGCTAACCTACACGTACGTGTAGGCCTAGGGTCTTGACTTCATGGCGGCCCAGACGCATCATTATCGTTACTTTGTCGCACCGGTGGTCCGATCGAACAGATCCTTGTTACTTGTATGCTGTGTGCCTTGTTGGAATACTCACTGACGCCGCTGGACTAGCACTCGCCGCTCGCTATGCACTGACTGTCTGTGTCTGACTCTGTGCATGGACTCATGAGTCATGGACTACTGTCTGGTGAAGATCGTCTCTCTGGCCTAGCTGGGTCTGACGGTCGCTTTCCCTGGCTCATCCAGCCACTGCGCCAGCCTGTGTGTCAAGCCGGCCCTAGGACCTGGCGCCTGGCATGGCATGTCCAGAGAACTCGGATCCGACCTCAAGATTAAGACTACCGTACTAATACGCCCCAGGCTACGCGGCCCTAGCACCACACACGTGGCAGCTACATGTAATGTACGTAACCGTCGTTGTAGGCTAGAATGGGGACTTTCCCCGAGTTTGGCAGAGGGAAAGTACCGTCCTTGCTGCACTTTGTAATTTTTCTCTGGCACCCCGCCGTCTAGTCTGCGATCCGATCTCTTGACTGGCACGTCACCTGGTCACACTCACAGGTAGATCGACTACAGTGCAGACTGCAGAGGGTACACACTAGTCACTTACGAGTATCATTCTTTTCTCATGCACGATCGAGGGATGATTGAGAGACGAGGGTCGTTATTCGCAAGGTTGACTGTCGTACTTCCAAGAACAGTTGTCTAAAGTCCTTAGCCTTAGGCTGCTGACAGTGCTCAATGTCCCGTGGACAGAGCCAGTAATACAAATCTTACACAGCAATGAATCAAACAAGTCTCTTTCCGCTGCTACCCCGAGTTTCGTGTGAAAACACGTCATCAGACAGTAGCATATGTACTTCCAAGAACATGTAGTAGATCTATCTAGCAAGAGTATACTCTTGTAAAAGGTTTTTCATTTGACCCGACGAGACCACACGACGATTGCAGACAACAGCACGAGCAGTTCACCAGCCACACTCCACGAAAGCAAGTAGAAAAGGAAGATGGCAACAAAGAAGTATATTCTTGGCAGTGGGAGTCGAAATAAAACAAGCCTGGGCCGAGTAAAACTATGGACTCACTTGTATGGTCTAACCCAGAGAAAGGATTGATGGACATGGCAGCCATCTCTTTCCCAGTGATCGCACCAACGCTGGCGTTTCTTTGTGTCTCCTACGACTATACATGTACATGATTGTATTGTTGTTGGTTTGACAGCATGAAACAAGATGGAGGACACCGTGTTCGGAACACAGTCACCTTACTGCTGTCATACCAACAACAACATGTGTGAACTAAAACAAGGTTTATCTAATACTGTACACCGGGGGATGTACCCAGTGTGCTGACAGTGCTCAACACCATGGCGGAGGCAGAGCGTAATACAAAACAGAACAACAAGGACAATCAAGACTTGTTTGCTGCGACTTGAAGTTTCATGCTCTCGCAATTATCAGGCAACAAACAAGCCTTGATTGTCCTTGTTGTTCTGTTCATATAGTACTGTACATGTACACGCTGCCCATTGTATTTCCAGCGTTCGTCCTGTTGTTGCCTTGTTGGGTCGCAAATCAAATCAACTGCCCTGTACTAGCTGTGTGGCACTTTCCTGGTCATCTGTAGCCAAGGACTGGTCATCGATACACATTCTTCCAATTTTAGAGGCTCGACTGCAGCCGAATAATCATCTGTTTCAGAGTTTCTTCGAAATTTGAACAAATTGGAGGCGTCCCCAATTCTTCAATGCTGTACATGCATCTCCACAATCCACACCAGTCCAAACGAACACTTAGGAAATTTGAAACCGAACGTTTTCCGAATAATCATCTGTTTCAGAGTTTCTTCAAAATTGTACAACAAATTGGAAGCGTCTCCAATTCTTCAATGCTGTACATGCATCTCCACAATCCACACCAGCCCAAACGAACACTTAGGAAATTTGAAACCGAACGTTTTCCTTCCCTTCTCTTCATGGGCTCTTTGGCTTAGGGAATAAAGGAAAAAATCGACTAACACAGCAATTCCTATGGGCAAAGAATTGAAGGACATACACATCACGCTACAAGTGTGAAAAGTTAGCGGGTCAAAACAGCATGAAGATTCTCCTCGAAGTAGTCGTGACGTAAGTACGATCATGTAGATCTACTCAGTACAAAGTGATTGTAGATGTACATGACTGCACTTACTTTGATCGGACGGATCGCCCGGATGTCGACATGACTGATTGTCCTCTTGCATACGCATGACATTTTCGATGTTTTTTTGGTTGAACATTTGCAAAATATAGGGGGTTCCGTGGAACCCCGGACTCCCCCCTCCCTCCGGATACGCCACTGGGTTTCACAAACTTTGTGTAGCCAGTGAGCTCTCGGCGGCGGTGGATCTGTAGCGATCTCGCTGCCATGACGTCAATCACTCACCAACACACATATACGCATGCGCACGACACATCTCTTCCTCTAGGCTCTAGCTCTTTGTCTTGAGTGAACAAGAAACTGTCAAGCATTGTAGTCCTCTCCACCGGAGTTGTATTTCCCTGGCCCCACGGTGGTATGTTCCAGGAATCATCTGTCACCGCGATTTTAGAATAATAATTATTACAGATATGTCCACTGCCACCTCGGGTGCCTAAAGATCATTTTCCACTAGCTTGTGGTGCAGTACAGTGCGCTATTAATTCTAAAAGTTTAGAGTGATGGCGGAACACACTCCTGGCAGTTCCTGGGCTAATCTTGCGAAGAGAAAGGACGGATTAATTCACCCCAGATTGTAGCCGGCGCTTTTCAGAATTGAACTGCACAGCCGAAGACTGCTGGCATGTGCACGCTGCCGGCTACAGGTACTTTTGTTACGCTGCTTGTTATCTGCACAGTTATTGCCATGTACTAGTAGTACTGTAGTATGGGCCATGGAGGACAACCCGTGATAATACCGTTGTTTATCTTGATCGGTTGACAGCATGTTACCGGGCGGAATGCGCACGGTGTCGAAAACAGTGCCCCTGACAACCGAATTAACCGATGAACATGCTAATCTACCAAACAAGGCTTACATTATGCCGTTGTTCGTTGTGGCTTAGTCACAAGTGTGTAACTGTAAGCACGTGTCCTGATGTGGATACCGTTACGGTCACAAGTCTCTACTGTAAATATACAAATTTTCGGCAGCTATTTAATTTCGGCTATATTCGGCACCGACCCAAAACGCCTAAATTAAAACGCCGATGAAATTTTTCACAGCATCTGTCGCACTATACCATGCCCTCTACCCCACGCCGAAAATAAATCGCTGCCGAAATGTCAAAAATCGTGAAGTGCCGAAATTTTGCAGCGCCGAAATTTTGTATATTTACAGTATGTACATTTCCCCATGGGGTTTCTGTTATGACTTCTGGAGTGCTCCGTCCGCTCCTTCGTGGACATGCCATGAGGTTGTCTTACCTTGAGCCTCAACCTCCGGACTACACTATTAAAGTGTTACGTTCGTGCAAGGGCTCTGAAAAATGCAGACTTTCGTTGTGAAGTGTTGGAATGCCGAAGACTGCAAGATGGTACTCACTAGCATAAATTTTCAGAAATTTCAGGTGCTCAACATTAAAATTATTTGTTTAGGTATGTGGCCCAAAAAAACATTTTAGGCCAACCTGTTGCTATCAGGTTCGGCCTCATTTTCTCTGTGCTGCACTGATGAGTCCACAAAGGACGAAACAGTTCTGTCCGCAGATTGAGTGTTAGGCCAACAGAAATTTTAGCTACAGACACTAGTAAGCAGTCCCCCACTGGATGATGCGAGTCAGTGCTCTTGAGGCTATTGGAATTTTTAAAACTACGGAGAAGGAATGTCTATTGCCAGGGTAATGTGCTGGTCGATGTGCAGCTATTAACACTTAGGTATGAAATAGATGCTCCGAAAGTAGCGAAAGTAAAAAATACACTATAAGTGTGTGAATTTACAGTGTTCAGTGCTTGCCAAGTATTTTATTCGTGAGGGCGGTTTCACTGGCTCTCGGAGACAGAGAGGGAGAGAGAGGGAGAAAGAGGGAGAGAGAGGGAGAGAGAGGGAGGGAGAGGGAGAGGGAGAGGGAGAGAGAGAGAGAGAGAGAGAGAGAGAGAGAGAGAGAGAGAGAGAGAGAGAGAGAGAGAGGAAAGAGAGCGAGAAAGAGGGGGAGAGAGACTGGCAGCCAGGCAGACTGAAAAGGAGAGGGAGAAAGAGAAGGAGAAGAAGAAGAAGTAGAGAACACGTGTTTGCCAACTGCATCACGTATATTTCCTCAGACATCTCACCCCCCCCCCCCCTCCTCCTCTCCCTGTTTCCTTTCATGGAAACATTGGAATCTCTCTTGGTGGCACTTGGCAGCATGAGTCCGTGCATTGCGTCCAAAACCACACGGTAAATCACGGCCGGTCAGAGATAGGATATAGCTGACTAGTGTTCAACTCTCCTGATCTACCCACACACCTCAGTCCTGTGTCACCTCAGGGCCAGGGCAGCCGAGTCAGCAACCCCTGGGGGGGGGGGGGTACTTGGACCCGTTTGAAAAAGAATACATACATGTTCAGTACTTGTACTTGCATTTGTTTTGTACTTCCGGGGTGAGGGGGGGTGGGTGGTGGGGGGGGGGGGTGGGGTGAGGGTGGGGGTGGGGGTGGTGGGTGAGGGTGGGGGTGGTGGGTGAGGGTGGGGGGGGGGGGGGGGGTAGGGGGTACAAACTGACAGGCTGCAGGCGTGTGCTGAAGCATGCCCAGTACGCATAGTTCACGCATGTGAATTAGAGAACTCTCATGAAAGAGGGAAGAGAGGAGTGTCTGTTGCTGCTTCCCTCTGTCCGTGTAAGAGGAACTAAAAAAATTGAATTAAAAAAAAAGTTTGTATGCTGGTGTTGCTGTTGTTTCAGAGTGGCTACATGTCAAGTCAAAGTTCCGCGGAAGTGAACAGGTCCAATGCACTGTTTCCAGGTGCTAATGCACTGTTTCCAGGTGCTCAGCCTGCAGTGGAACAGGCATTTGATGCTTCAGCGCTGCAACATCAACAGTTGAAGCTCCAGCAGTGGCCAATGCAACAATATCAAGCGCAACAAGAGCAGCAGCAGCAGCCGCCACGACAACTGCAACAGCAGCAGCAACAACAACTGCAACAGCAGCAGCAACACCAACTGCAGCAGCAGCAGCAACACCAACTGCAGCAGCAGCAGCAACAACTGCAACAGCAGCTGCAACAAGAACTGCAACAGCAGCAGCAACAACAACTGCAGCAGCAGCAGCAGCAGCAACAACTGCAACAGCAGCTGCAACAAGAACTGCAACAGCAGCCGCAACAACAACTGCAGCAGCAGCAGCAACAAATGCAACAGCAGCTGCAACAGCAGCTGCAGCAGCAGCAACAACAACTGCAGCCGGACCAGCAGCAGCAACAACTGCAACAGCAGCTGCAACAAGAACTGCAACAGCAGCAGCAACAACAACTGCAGCAGCAGCAGCAACAACAACTGCAGCCGGACCAGCAGCAGCAACAACTGCAACAGCAGCTGCAACAAGAACTGCAACAGCAGCAGCAGCAACAACTGCAACAGCAGCTGCAACAGCAACTGCAGCAGCAGAAGCAACAACAACTGCAGCCGGAGCAGCAGCAACAACAACTGCATCAGCAGCAGGAACAGCCGCATGTACAGCAGTGGCTGCGGCATCAGCAACCGCAGCAGCGACAATACCAGCAACCAACGGAGCAATACCAACAAGCTACCAACCAGCTTGCTGGACTAAACCAGGTAGGGAATTGTTTGACCTCCGTGATATGCATCAAGTATGCTGCTAGTGTAGTATCAACCCTCGAGTGCATGTCATGCTAGGGACTATGAGATATCAGTCCTGAACAGTTCCATCTGGCCATGGCAACCGACAATAGGGGACTATGTCACAACAGTTCAGAAACACCGACAGGGTTGTTGCAGGTGTCGTACAGTTTAGAATGTGGATTCTGCACAGTTCTGCAAGTTGTGAGGTGAACTATCTCACTCATATTCCACTCTCATGTAGGAGAGCGAGGCAGTTCTTCCTATTACAGCCCCCCCCTCCCTCCCCCCCCCCCCATCATCTCCCGATCCTTTCTCCTTTCCATATTTCAAATTGCGGCGAGGGAAAGGGACCACACTTTGAAATATCAACTACACCGCATCGTGCAACAATGTCAGCCGTTGAACGAGTTTTTATCCTGCTATTATCGTGTATTTTTCTTGTCCAGGTTGCATCTGCACTGCCTGCATCCAGTACCGGCACTGCTTCTAACGGCTCTGACTTCGCTGGCCAGCAGTACGCCCTGCCAGGCATTGGCGCTGCATTTGGGCAGGACGATGTAAGAACGGCAATGGAGGATGGCATGGATTCGTCTGACAAGGGCTACTCTTCTGGACCAATGGCTACTCTTGCCACCATTGCTGGTGACGTTGAGCTGGAGCCGATGTCAATGCAATCTTCTGGCCCGCAGGTAAGCCGTTTAAAAGTGCCCCGACAGCGGAAGGACCTGGTGATGGGGTGCTCTCGCTGTACTTTTCAGTAAATCCAATTGCCACTGGCCTTGCTTGTTCCCACCCCCCTGTTCATTAATGCCAATCCATTGGTCACTGCTTCAACCTCCTCCCCCCCCCCCCCCCCCACCCCCTCTCCCCTGATGTCAGTTCCCACACTAGCATGCGCGGGCCTGAGGTGGGTTCTGGTATAAAGGGGTTGCTGCCACATTATTTTGGCACGCAAATACAAGAGGCTAGGCAGACTGCTTTACTGTAACTTGAAGTTTCACACGCTGAGCGGCCATCAAACAGCACCATCAAATAGCACCATCAAACAGCACCAACAGACAGCACCATCAAACAGCACCATTAAACAGCACCATCAAACAGCACCGTCAAACAGCACCATCAAACAGCACCAACAGACAGCACCATCAAACAGCACCATCAAACAGCACCATCAAACAGCACCATCAAACAGCACCATCAAACAGCACCAACAGACAGCACCATCAAACAGCACCAACAGACAGCACCATCAAACAGCACCATCAAACAGCACCATCAAACAGCACCATCAAACAGCACCATCAAACAGCACCATCGAACAGCACCAACAGACAGCGAAACACTGTCCCCATTGTCACAGGTAATTTTTTTGCCGCTCTCCACTCAGATGCAGGTGTGTGGAGCACTCATTCGAGATGCCCCGGCCAGCCCTGATTCACGGTGAAGGCATAGCACGTTCAGCGCCATGGGTACATCAGTTAAAGCCATGTCGGAATGTTTTTTGTGGGGTGTGTGTGTGTGGGGGGGGGGGGGGGGGGGTAGGGGGTGTTTGAGTACCGAAAGCAACCCCCAGCCGCCTGGTGCTTAGCTGCCTAACACCGAAGTGGAAATTGTCGAAATATTGACACTTGCTTGAGATGTACAGGTTCCTGGCATCATTTTTGGCAGTCACGTGAAGGTACAGTTTCATACGTTTTTTTTATCTCCACATATGTCTTTTAATTTCTTTAGGGGACGACAATCGGGGCTGGGCATTGTGAGTGGTCACATCTTCAAGGCTACATTGTCCGTGTTCTGCGTGTGATTATTCTATGCAATTCCTTGTAGGGGCTATTACCAAACAACACCACGCCAACTGGAATACTTCCACTGGGTGGCTCTGCATCTTGCAATAATGGTGGTGGTGTGAATGGAGCTCCATTTCAACCATATGCTCAAACCAATGGCAATGGTTCAATGGCTTTCTATACCACCACCAACACTAGTGATCTTCGCACCATCCATAATCAGGTTTGTATGTATGTGAGCGATCGTTGTTGTCTCTCTGTATCTCTGTGTCTCTGTCTGTCTGTTTTGTTTTCGCCTTGCTACCAGCAAGGCAGCAGTGGTGTTGTTTCTGTCGCATTCTGTACTCTCTCTATTTTGCACTCAGGGTCCACAAACAGTCCATACTGTGAGCGCGGCTGCATTCTCTTGCAGTAGCAGTAGCGACAACATCAACAACATAAGCAGTGGGAGTGGCGCGTCCGATGCGGACACTGCCCTGCCTAATGTGAATCAAATTGATCGGCGTCTGTTGGTCTCCCAATCCGGTATTTACCAAGGCGGTGGATCCAGCTTCAATGTCGGTACTGTGCCAGTGGCCAACCATATGATTAAACCAGCACATGCTGTAATGCCTGGATCAAACACAAGCATCTCTATTCACCCAGTTCCTAACAGTCAGGTACTTTGTATGCTCCTTGGTGTCTACATGTGTGCCCGTGTGTGTGTGTGTGTGTGTGTGTATGTGTGTGTGTGTGTGTGTGTGTGTGTGTGTGTGCGCGCGCGTGCGTACGTGCATGTGTGTGTCCATGGGCAGAGGTGGGCTGGATGCTGAGGCAGTGAAAATAAATCATGCATGCTTTCTGAAGACCGGAACAACTGTGCACTTCTTGCAACGGGCGTTTATAACAACTCGCTCAACAAGTACAGAATGAGATACTGACTTGTTTCCATGTCCCAAATTGGGCCCAGCTGACTGGGCATTGCGATGTGTTTGGCAATGAGTTTATCCCGAGTCAAAATTATTATGAACTTGTTCCGAACTCATTGTAGAAGTTTCCTAACCACCTCTATATCTCGTTGCCTTTGTGCTTGCTGAAATCACCCCAGGACAACTTCAGGCCGCCTGATGAATTGGACACAGCCTTCATCAACAGTCAGCCTCCCGGCCGCAACAATGGTTCGATGTTGCATGCTGCCGTCTCGAAGTCACACACTGGCGTGGTAGCTACCACCGAGACAGCTGTTTCACTGCCGATAAACGATCGGTCATCTCTGGCTGGCCAACAACAGCAGCAACAACAACAACAACAGGAACAGTTGCAGCATCAGGAGCAACAGCAAAATCAGCATGAGCAGCTGCGGCAGCAGCAGCAGTGGAATTCACACGATGTAGGCCTGCACGAATGCCCCGTACTATCCGACAATGATATTGAGGATTTACTTGGACGTATGACACCGGATGTGAGTTGACCTGGCCTGTGTGTGTGTGTGTGTGTGTGTGTGTGTGTGTGTGTGTGTGTGTGTGTGTGTGTGTGTTTGCGAGTCTCTGGGTTGTGTGCTTGCGAGTCTGTGTGTTGTGTGTGTGCGAGTCTGTGTGCGTTTGTGTGCGTGTGTGCGGGCGCGCGGTTGTGTCTGTGTGAACTTTCTTATAATATTATATATTCTGGGTTTCCTCTCTTCAGAGGTTTCTTTCTTGCGCTTTGTCATTGTGTTGTGTTGTTCTTTGTGACCAGTCCGGAGAGGCAAGGCACATGGCTAGTTCAGGACAATGTGGGCCTCACATCACGACTCTGCCATTGCCGGCAGGTAATGACGATGGAATTGACCCCTTCCCGGCGATGGAATTCAACCTTGCAGAAGTGCCTCACAGTGCCCCCACTGCGGCTGCATCTGTTGCTGCTGCTGCTTGTGCAGTCAGTACCCCACACGGACATAGTGTGGAGGAAGTCCAAGGTAAGACCAGGGCCAGTGAGGATGAACAGCTGTCTGGCCAGTCTAAAGCACGTTTTCTCTGTTGCCTTAGTTTTCTTTTTGTTCCAAGCACTGTGAAGAAACGGGGATCTATCCAGTTCTACTTGGTCCGCGTCAGCAATATTGTCGCTTATCTTTCTACAATTTGAACTTAGACTTTGGACATGAACGCGTGCACTTGAAGTGATAAAACTTGGTACGATGGACGGTAAGGTATAGAATGACAACTAGCTGTAAGGAATTTATTGTCCAAGGAAGTGTTCCTACTTTTTTCGGTCCTCCTTGTCGCTGCTCTCGACGCTGGTGACAAATATTTTTGCTCGCGATCGACTCTCTTGGTTTTGCAAGCTCATCTCTCTTCCTCTCCGCTGCCTGGCTATTTTCTAAACAGAATCGATCGTGACTGTCGCCTTCTCTATAGGACTTCGCGTGGGCAGTACGACAGCCTGTGTGGTTCAAATCTGATGCCGTTCTTTGCAAGATTTTATTTTGAACGACGACGACGACGCGTACAGTACTTGCAAATCTCCACGACGCGCTGGATACTCCGAGCGTTGAGTTGGAGGTAAGGGAGCTGAGATCTCAGCTTGAGGAGCGATCCCTGAGGTGAGCGATCTCGGCCGTTCAGCAGAATGGAGCTGATTCCGAGTAGCCGATTACACTGTACTTTCTTGTGGCTTGCGCTGCTCTTGCCTGCACAGCGTAACAAGATAATGTATTTTGATGCCTCGCTGTATCAATCAGAATCACCCACCCGTCGCTATGGAAAACCACTCGACCTGTAGCTAAACCGTTCAGGTACTAGTAAACTAACTTACTAACCAAAATTGGGATGAAATGGGCTGCCAGGTGAGCTTTGGCGACATATAAACAAAGCTGAAAGATAAGCGACACTATCGCTGACGCGCGGACCAAGTACTTCAAAGTAAAAACCAGAAAAAAAGTTCCAGAGTTTCCAGTAGCTAGTGTCGGGAGATAGCCTCATGCCTGAAACTCAGAGTTGGAACGCAGTCTTCATTCTCTTCTCCTTGTTGCTAATTCGAACTACCGGTATATATTTGTCCAATCTCCGGACAACTACAGCTATCTGTTTGAACATAGCTTGAGTGACTGGCCGAACCGGTCACAATGAAGTCTAGTGAACAACAAAGCATGTTAAACCGACAAAAAGTAAAGTATCAAAGTTAAAGGGCTCTAACTGTGGTGAAAAACGAGCTCTGTCGGGGGACAGCAACTTTGACGCTTACCAGATGGATGCCTGCTCACTCAGTCGCCCATCATCTCTCTTGCCTCCTGTCTCTCTTTTATATTACTTAGTGTTGTTGTTAATGTGGCTTGCTGATACGTCAGGCGAAATTACTGGTCAGTCGGCGACACGCATTTTTCACAAAAATTTGCGTTTCACCTGCTGGGAGAGCATGCGTGTACTCGAGTCTCATCCTGAGCACGTTTTCTTCTTCTTTTTTTCAGCTCCAGTATAGCTGTATTTTTCATTGCAAAGCCATCCTCGATTGTTGTGTTCGTTGTTCAAACGAAGTGGACATTCAATCATGAAGGCAGAGGACATAGGAGCCTGATGGAGTTTCTCGTGGCATAGGACGGCCACACAGAGACACTTTGGGATTTTCTGAATATAAAATACCGTACGCACGATGCTGAGATCAATTTGTGTGATATCAAATTGTTTGTGATCTACCACATCGAGCAGAACGGGATCCAAACACAAGCTTACCGACGGTTAGGCTGCCGACCTGACTGGACAAATGATCCCTGGCTTCACCAGACGCCAGAAGTCGGACACCATGTCCTTTGCCGCGACGTCCATCTCCAAAAAGAACTCCATCTTCGTCGTGAAAAGGCTTGAAATACTAAATATTCAACCGAGATTCGCGGTCTCACCCTTTCTCAGATCGAATCATTTTTGTAGCAGTTGCAGGGCAGATCCCGCCACTACTTCAACAGGCGATGGCTCCAAAGCATGCCTGGAACAAGCCATATTGAGGTTGCAAGCCACCCCTCTCAGCAACAAATTCGAAGAAATTCGAAATTTCAGTGGTGGAAGATATACTATGAAGAGAATTTCAAAAAGTATGTTTCGCGGAGCGATCGCTCAACCTACGTCATTCAAACTTTGCAGGATGGTTCAGACGTACATGCTAGGCATGGAACCACAGGCGATGATGCCATAGCTGACACACAGAGTAACACACACAGCAGATTCGTGTGCACAGATACTAAATTAGTGGACGTCGTCATCTTCTTCCCGCTGATCTCGAATGTACTATGATGTGCTATTTCGCCTGAGGATTACTGTAAGAGTTGAAAGTGTAACGAGTCTTAAGTTTAACGATTTGCCAATTTTCCCACTAAGCGGGCACACAGTTTAATGACCCTGCCAGCACACACCTATCTTCTATTTCTCTAGTGCTACGTAGAGAAGGAATAACGTACGTGTAACGTTTCTTGAGTTAACGATGGACTCTTTCTCGTTAAAAAGCTAGACGTTGTACCCCGTTAGAGATTCAACTCTTCCAGTATCTTCTTTTCACTGTTTCCGCCTCTTTGTCAATGTCACTATTGCTGTTCTCTTTAGAAGCTGATGACGTGGCCGCGAGCAAAGCTACACCGTCCACTCAGTCGGATAACAACTTCAGTGAAATGATGGCCAGACTTGTACAAGTCCTGAAGAAAAATGAGGAGTTGGAAAAAGAAGTCAAGTTGAATAAGGAAGAGGCGACAGCTCGTCTTGCTGAAGAGAAGAAAAAGAATGATCGCCTTGCTGAACGCAATCGACTTCTTTCTGAACAGAAGCGTCTGGCAGAGCGAACTACGTACAACCTTCAACAAGCTGTGAATCGGAGCAAGGCCAAGCCAGGTGTGCTTGATGCCACCAGGTCAAAATCAAGGCCAAGACGCGCACGTTCGTCGTCAAGACCGATCGTTGAGCCAACTGAAAGAGAGGGTAGGTGAATAGTGAAATGGAGAAATGAATGTACTGTATTTCCCGGAGTATAAGCCGCACACCCCCCCCCCCCCCCCTATTTTTTGCCAGGAAATACAGACATCTATCCTCTTTATCACCGTTAAGTTGATCATCAGAGTATAAACCACACCCCTTTTTTTGAGGTGAAATGTGAGTGTTCAAAGTGCGGCATATACTCCGGAAAATACGGTACTGAGTGTTTGCTCATTCGTTCGTTTGACTAGGACAAAAGTTTCAATTAAAATACATAATGTACGGACTGTAAGCAGACAATGTTGAGGTCACACCTCTTTGTTGAGGTCACTGCCCTTTGTCGAGGTCACAACCCTTAGCCGAGGTCACAACGCTTTGGCGAGGTCACAACCCTTTGTTGAACCCACTGCCCTTTGTTAAGGAGATACGTATATCTCGAGATCTGACGTCTTATGGTGAGGACATTCCCATATGTCGAGGTCACATCTCCTATTTCACCCCTCGCTGAGTCTGCTCCTCTGTTGCATGGGCACGAGGTGCACCCGTGTGACGTGTGTGTGTGTGTGTGTGTGTGTGTGTGTGTGTGCCGCAGTGTGTGAGTGTGTGTGTGTGTGTGTGTGTGTGTTTGTGCATTGGGTGATTCTCTTTGGTTGGTTTACTGTGTTTGATGGCGTGCATGTTCTCTTATGAAATGATGAATGGAGCCTGCTACACTACAGCGACCATTCATAAAAAGATGATATCCTAGCTTTTGATAGATCAAATTTTGAACTTTTGAAGCAAAGGCGCATGTGGATACGAGTTAAGAGTAACTGTCCGCCACTGTAACTGGATACTGTCTACAGTCAGAGGTGCAACAACTAGGCACACAACTGACAGAGTACTGAGATGTTCGACGATCTGACACCTAGCTCCAACACATCTCCGAAGCGCTAACCAACAGCCCTTCAACTCGGAAACAAAGAAGGGGAAGCTTTGCGAAAACGAATTGTGCAAAACCGAACGCTGAACTCTTCCAGTACTTCTCATGCATGACAATGTGATGAACTAGATGACTACAAAACAATAGTTTCACACAACGTATGTTTCGCCGTATGGTTCGTGACAGTAACAATCGACATTCTTTGTTCCCGTGGGACTTCAGCTTGTACTCATTTTCATTGCGCTTACCTTCCCCTCTTTGGTCTACCTTAGACTAGAACCTTCCGAGTTGGAAGGCTGTTGGTTAGCGCTTCGGAGATGTTTTGAAGCTAGGTGTCGGGCCGTCGAATGTCTCAGTACTCTGTCAGTTTTATGCCTAGTTTTTGCTGACTGTCATATGATAATATAATTACAGTGGTGGACAGTTACTCTTTTAAAATTGTATCCATTGTATCCATTGTATTCTTTTTTAAATTGTGAGCTTTTCACAATTTCTTTGCAATCCCATGGAATGCTCTTCCAATTATGTTCATGAAATCTATTTCTCCAAAAAGTAAGCCATAACAAGAATAGGATTTCGGCCAGGTTTTCCCCCAAAAACACTGAATTGGGAAAAAGCATGAAAATCCAGGCCACTTCACTCCACTTGCCATGGTACATTGTGCAGGTTCGAACACCGGTTGAGGTACCTTTTGGACCCTTTTTCAAGTTTCAAATTTCGCGGCACTGCACCGTGTACGATAAAATCACGAAAAAACCACCAAATAACTTACTTGTACGGGTGCCCACCAGAACCAGCGCTCGTCTTTTTGTGAATGGAATGTAGTTGGTGCACCCTTGCACTACCTATCTCTCGATGGAGCAGTGAAGCTGTTCCACACAATTCGCTTGGGCCTTCGTGTTTGTCGTGGAGAAGTTCGAACTCTCTGTCACTTGAAGGATATGTCCTGTTGTAGTGTCTATGACCTCATGATTGTGCCGGTGTAGTTCTATTTTCAAATGGTTTCACCCGGGCTGCCTTTTTGTTTGCTTCTTATGCCGCTCCAGAGTCCAAGAAGAAGCTGAATGAACTGTTACTCCATGGAATGGTGAGTGCTTTGCACATCTTGTTCTTGTTTTGCATTACCACTTCAACTAGTGTATCAGCTTATTGAATGCTCCCCCCCCCCCCGTATCACGCATTCTGTACTTTGGTATTAATTTTTAAGCGGTCTGTATTCGAGCCCTGATTCAGACCGATCTTTTCGGTTTCACGGTATCTTTTCAGCTGTAATATACGTTTAGACGCCACAACTTGTGAAAGTACTCCTGTTTGAAAATGTTCTTCCGAGAAATCCTTGTGCAAACAAAATTAATTTTAATGTGTGATGCGATAGTATGGTAATTATTATTATTATAATTTATAGAAAAGAAAAGGACCAAGGAACTACAAGTTACACTATAATGTCCACTAACACCACCAGTTACTAAACAATCTGGTCATGCGATAACATTGCACGACACTGACCGTCGGTACTGACGTTCTACAACTAGAGCTGACGGCCAGTTAGTTGTAGAACGTCAGTACCGTCGGTCGGTGTCGTGCAATGTTATCGCATGAGCTGATTGTTTAGTACCTGGTGGCGTCAGTGAACATTATATCGTAACTTGTAGTTCATTGGTCCTTTTCTTTTCTATAAATTAAAATTTTGATATGGCCATCCCCACAGTCCCAAGGCCTACCATAAATGTGCCAATACAAGTAATACCATGATCACTTGGGTGATAGCAATATAATCTTATCTTTGCAAACCCCGTTCTCTTCTGTCTTTGTCTTGCTACACTCCTGAAGGGACACCCAAATCAGAGACCACTGCTGTCAGTGCCTGTCTCGACCACCACACAAGCAGAGGCAATGAGTGCCGAAGCTACTCAAACCTCGGCTGGAGTCAGGAGTTTCATTGGAAGAATCATCAAGCCTGAAGAAATTGGTAAGTTTGTAGTCTTGAGTCCCTGAAAAAAAATTCTGGCACTTGCGAGGTCACCAAGAACAATCCTTTTTATTCCCACATGTACATGTAATTCTACGTCTCATTGATAGCACATGATTGTGCTTGCGTGCTTTCTTCTTTCACTATTTCAGAGCATGTTACCCTCACGCCAGGCAAAGAAAGATTCAATGTAAGTACAAGGGCGATGCTGCCATGAAGTGAATCACCATTAATTTGCTATTCTCTGCGTGATTTTCGTCATGTATGGAGCCAAACAATGACATGATTTCGCAGCGTATGCAGTATTTTCGATACTGCACGGGGAAACCCCGTTTGTCCTGCGCAGTATTGCTACACTGTATTGAATTTGACCTTTGAACTGACCCTTCTTTCTACCCAAATACGTCAGGTACACTGTGATAGTAAACTTCTAGAGATGTATATAGAGGGGTCAAGTATAGTGGTCACATGGGACATGGTAAAAATAATGAAATATTTTGCTTGCACGAAGGCAGTACCGGATGATATCTCTTTTTAAAGCGGGGTTCACTCGAGCTTTTTTTGCCATGCGATGCACGATCGACGCGATCCACAACACCACAGCGCCATGCAAACCGGCAAAATACCATTCACAGACGAAGTCACCGATGTGACGTCGCCTGTTGCTGATGTGTCTCAAGCTCATTGCAGGTTGGTACGTCACCATGGCATCCACGTGGCTAAGTACAGCTTTTTACAAATCTGCAAGCAACTCTTGAACCGTCGGTACAACTTTGGTGCAAAGAAGGTCCAAATCGCACATCGCATCGCAGGTGGCAGAGCGGAAGTGGAGCCACGTTCGACTTCTGTAATCATCCATTTGCGACATTTGCGTGAGCTGAGCGACGGATGCGATTTGGGGATTTCCCGGTTTCGCGGCCGTCGCATCCCATCGCAAAAATGCTTAGACCGTCGCTGCCTGCGCAGCTATGGGGCCGAACTGCGCACGTGCCTAGGCGATACTTTCATACATGCATGTAGCATTCCTAGCGGCATATACCAAGAATGATATAGTGTCTTTGCAGGACGTGGATAGGTTTTCTATGGGACCAGCACTTAATTGGCCTTTATCTGGCAGCCACATTTCTTTCGGTGAGTACACCCTGTACTAAAAAAAAACCTTGGTAAGGCTCTGTGTAGGCTGTGGCGGCAGCAATGTCACACAGTAGTGCCCGACGCCGGAGAGCTTACGCGTGCTGCACACATCACCGTTTTCAGTGTTTTCTGCGTGTTCTTGACTTTCAGCGACAATTCCATGTGGAGGCACACTTCAACGGGTTTATCCCAGACTGTGCGTCGCAAGGTCATACCCTTTACTTTCAACTGACGTCCACAAGGCGCACTGTGAGGAGTCAAGCAGCTGAGTTTTCCAGGCACACTCACATTCTCACAGCACTAGTGCCAAGCATACCAAAGGGTAAGAACTTACTAAGAAGACACGCTGTCTCAGGCGCATAGCTCGCATGGGGCACGGGGCACGTGCACCCCCCCCCCCCCCTAAACATTTCGACCTACACGCGGGTTCAGCATGCACGTTATGACCATGAATGGCATGCACCAGCCATCATACACATACATGTCCATGATGCGGCCGTGCACCCCTTTAAAGGAGGGGGGACCAGGTACGCCCCTGCTGTCTTGCTGTGGTGGGCACTTGCTAGGCGTTCAAATTTTATCGTCCTCTATCGTATCCCAAACGACTGTTGCTATTAAACTTTCATTCGCCACCTGCACAATACCTAGTCTGAACCGTTACAGTAAAACCTGTGTTTAGCGAACTCTGTGCCAAGCGGGATCCTGTCACAACCGAACACATTTTCAGGCGCCGACGTGTAGCCATTGATAATTCACCGCAACAAGCGGCATCATATTGACATTTGTGGAGCATAGAATACTTTCGTGTGGGCAAAGCACACCTCACTCGTGTACATGCAGTGTATCCTGTACTGTCAATTGCCACTTCCGTGGACTGCATGCACTTGGTTCAGAGCGCACTTCAGCCCTATTGCAGTCAATCCTGCCAGCCAAGATGGCACTTTTGGTTAGTTATGGTCGCTGTGTGCAGGTCCAGTATGGCACTTGGTACACTAACAGTTAGGCGCTGGTCGTGCAAGGCAGGTGATCCCTGTATCCGGTGCAGTTTCTGTGTAGAACTGCCCGTGCATGGGAAGACAGTCGTTAAAAGCAGGTGGTCGCTAAAACCAGAGGTCGCTTACACCACGTTTACTGTACTTAATCAACAAATTCTTGCCTGCACTCAGGGTGAACAATTGAACTAAAGACGACCAACGAAGAACTAGAGTGATATAAATATCTTTCATTAATTGCTCTGCAGATGGCATTGGCTGTAATGAGGAAGTGTTTGAAGTCACGCTGGTTTGCCAAATGGGTCGCAAATCATGTCCGGCCATTGGCCAAATCACGCTCACTGCGTTGGAACAACAGGCAGGCCCTGGGTCGAAAAGCTCAGTTCCCACGCGAGATCCGAACACTGCAACCAGTGGATCAGGAACACGTGGAAGTAGTGCACCAGCAGGAGCAAGCAACGCATCATCCTGCTACAGAGCCCTGCCTGGTGGAATGCAGGCTGGAATATCTCACTGCAGCATGGCCATTGCTACAGGAGCTGATATCAATGTGAGCAACCATGGCGGTGCTGACAGTAACGATGGGAGCAGCTCATCAGATTGTGATCCAACATGCCATCAGTGTGTTGCCACGGTAAGTTAGTGTGTAGACTTTTTTCTTTGCTCTGGGGTTGCTGTTGTTGGTTTCCCAGTTTTCCTGTTCTTTTTTGGTGCATTTCTTTTAAGCGAGATTCACAGAAGCTTTTTTTGCGATGCGACACGCGATGCGACGGGATCTGCGATGGACGCGTGCGATGTGAACTCGCGAAATACCATTCACAGAAAAAGTCGGCGATGCGACAAAGTCTTGCTGATTTGGGTACGTCACCATGATATTCGCGCGGTTTGGTACAACTTGTACAAATTTACACTTGGTCCGCGCTAGCAATATTGTCGCTTATCTTTCGACAATTTGAACTTAGACTTTGGACATGAACGCGTGCACTTGAAGTGATACAACTTGGTACGATGGACGGGAAGGTATAGAATGACAACTACCTGCGAGGAATTTATTGTCCAAGGAAGGGTTCCTACTTTTTTCGGTCCTCCTCGTCGCTGCTCTCGGCGCTGGCGACAAATATTTTGCTCGGGATCGACTCTCTTGCTTTTGCAAGCTCATCTCTCTTCCTCTCCGCTGCCTGGCTATTTTGTAAAGAGAAGTCGATCGTGACGGTCACCTTCTCTATAGGACTTCGCCTGGGCAGCACGACAGCCTGTGTGGTTCAAATCAGACGCCGTTCTTTGCAAGATTATATTGAGCCAGCACAAGCGAAAAGGGACCTTATCCGTTTTTTGGGCATTTTGAGTTAGCAACGGATTCTTGTAGCCAGACAACGTATGAATCAGGTAAAAAAAACCGAATGAAAATCCATCAACATATAGCAAAGTTACGGACGTTTAAATCAACACTGTTTTCACCAAAACATCGCACATATTCACGAATAATCTTTGAAATGCGTAAATTGCAATAATTTGGCCGTAGAAGCCTTACAGAAGCCTTCGAGTCACCAGCAGAAGGGCTGGAGGATACAGTATACACACACTACTAGGCAGTTGGCATAAGTTTCACTGTGATGGAATTTATAGTGCCAAACGTGACGTCTGATGGGCCATCACGTCCTTCCGTACCACGCAGGCACGCCGCATTTTAGATACAAGAATAATAGAATGTTCCGAGGCATGTAGCTTTGACACAGCACCAGACTGTAGCAATTATCAGGCTCAAAACGTGTGTTGCACTACGCAAGTTTGTCATTCCTCCGGCACAGGCGGACACAGCTCATCCTTGTAAGGGTCTGCCACAAACGGGCGGATATCCTTGAACAGGTACTTCTGGCGTTCTTGTGACAGACCTGCTGGGGGCAACACTTGGGGAAGGCCTGCTGCCCTCACCTGCTCAGGTGTGGTCTTCAACAGCTGCACCTTGGTTTCCATCCCATCCACAAGCTCCATCACTGCCACTGCTCCAGGTTCGTCGGATGAGAACCGGAAATGATGCTGCTGGCTGATGTTGGGGACTTTTTTGAAGAGCCGGGCGAGGTACGTATCCCACTCAAACCAGGTCACATTGCCAGGGATCCGTCGATGGATGTTGGAGGTAGCGCTGGAGTCAACCACATCTGCTAACTGCTGCATGCTGAACACGTCAGAGCGACGGTATTTCCTCTTAACCAAGCCAAACATACCGTCGACTAGGCATCTGGTATGGCCGGTTATCATAAACGACAATGTTATACTTCTGTGCAAATTGACAATGCAACGCCATGCAAGGTAAGCTATAACAGACTTGTTTTTGTTTTGTCCTGCGCAATTATCTGCATGTACGTAGCAGTCATACTCATCAGCAACAGAAGTGGAAAAATAGTCGTGCAACAAAGAAATTACAGTGTTCGGATTGTGGCTCTTCTTGCCGTCAGGACCGATGGTTTCTGCCTCGTCAATAATGTAGTTCACCTGTTGGCCAACGCCTTCATTACATACACCAAACAAGTGGACTTTCCGAGGCACTTTGAAGTAAAGTGGTCCTGTCTGGCCGTATACGGCAAGCTGACGATCTGAGCAAAGTCAAACGTGTAGTGGGACTTTGTTAACGGCGGGCGATCAGCAGGAGACATGGCTGAAACTTGCTGAAGCTCAGCGGCAGCATCTGTGGTTCTCTGCCGGTAGCTTTCTCTCTCCCTCTGGGCCCTATGAACATGGTCAGTCAGCTGAGTGCATGCGGTCGTCTTCTGCTCCTCACTCCCAGCCGCCATCACGTTGCGCCGCAAGTCCTCGCACACAGGGCAAACATCCATGCGAGCCGTCATGAACTTAATATGCGGTAATGTCTGGTGCCAGATTGAGCGGAACGTCGACAAGGATACAGACTTCTTACCCTCCTTGTGGCAGCAGTCGCAGAAGTCTCCATGCACGGACTTGTACGTTTGCGACGCTGGAAGGAAGATAGGTGGCGTGTCGTCTCTGCCACGGAGCGGCGCAGGATGTGGAATTCCAAACACTTCCGCGTGCCCAGTGATGTATTCCACGCAGTACTTCACAACAGCAAACTCCAGGGCATTGTGTGGCCGTTTGCCTGTGTTGCCGTGCACTAGTGGCACAAGCCCATTCTTCTCCAGGTGGCTTCTGTACCGTTTCAGCCTCTTGCTAGACAGTGCGTACACGTGACGGAACGCACCCACACAAACAGTTAGTCCTTGGAATTTGTAGGTAAAACGCTCCCTCTTGCGCTTCTCTCCACTCTTAAAAACTGTTTCAGGATGACTCAAAGCTTCAAGAAGGCCCAGGACCACCAGCTCACTCTCGTGCGACTCCATTTCTCTCATGTTGAGGATCGACGTCTCGATGTCAGCTGGGTCAAATTGCTGCAAGCAATTTTTTGAACATCCGCAGTTCTCTTTTTGACGAACAGTGTCATCCTCCTCTGGCGGCGCAACGGTCGCTGCACAAGCTGCTGCGGAGCTAGCCTGCGGAGGTTTGGGCTCTGCCTTTCCGACATACAGCTCTGCTGCTGCATCGACATCCACTCGCTGCTCAAGAAAGTGTTCACCATCATCATCGTCATCGCCATCATCGTCGCCGTCGTCAGATTGAACCGAAACATCACTGGCGTCCGACTCGTCTTCCTCACCAAAAACTTCAGCCTCATCCTCTTCCAGGAGAGATTTCAGCGCTTCGTTCACAGTGAAACATTTACGATGGCTCATAGTGAAGAGCTACGCCGACCCAAGGACTTAGCAGAAAGCGAAGACGGCAAGACAACTGCGCTGAAACTGTGAAAGCAACTTTTTGTCTTTCCGCTTGCGCGTGCGATTCTATTCAGCGTAGGTGTCGACGTGTCACGGTCGATCGATTTTGATCGCCGATCGGTGGTACGTGGGTCGATTTAGCCAGGGTTTTCTTCTACAGGAGCTGTAGGATACTGGCTCTCCAATAGAAAGAATGACTGAGCTCCAAAGAAGTCGCGTATCGCCAAAAAACGAACAGTTTCAAGTTCGATCCGAACGTGACAGCTGAGAATCAGCTGATTCACTTCAAGTGCGGTTTTCTCAAAATCACGTGCAGCAGGATAAGGTCCCTTTTCGCTTGCGCCGGCTCATATTTTGAACGACGACGACAACACGTACAGTACATGTACTTGCAAATCTCCACGACGCGCTGGATACTCCGAGCGAGGAGCTGGAGGTAAGGGAGCTGCGATCTCAGATTGATGAGCGATCCCTGAGGTGAGCGATCTCGGCCGTTCAGCAAAATGGAGCTGATTCCGAGTAGTCGATTACTTTCTTTTGGCTTGCGCTGCTCTTGCCTGCACCAGCGTAACAAGATAATCTATTTTGATGCGGCGCTGTATCAATCAGAATCACCCACCTGTCGCTCTCGAAATCCACTCGAACTCTAGCTAGACCTTTCAGGTACTAGCAAACTAACTTGCCAACCAAAATTGGGATGAAATGGGCTGCCAAGTAAGCATTTGCGACATATAAACAAAGCTGAAAGATAAGCGACAACATCGCTGACGCGGACCAAGTAGGCAATTTTGAACCTTTGTACAACTTTGCTGTAGAAAAGTTCAAAATCTTACGCCAAATCGCTTGTCGCATCGCAAAGGTTGAGCCAAGCTTAAGTTCTGCTATGGCCCAGTTGCGGCAGGTGCGTGGGGTGCGAGATGGCTGCGATTTGGGGATTTCCCGGTTTCGCGGCAGTCGCATCGCGGGTCGCATCGCAAAAAAGCTTCTGTGAACCCCCCTTTACTCTGCTCAAATCGGTAATGCGGATTTGGAGACGTGCATGCTGCAGGTTTGAGTTGTGAGGCCACTGCGACTGAGCTCAGCCTGTGACAACTGCGACGCCTTGTGCCTCAACTGCTGGAGCAATTAAAAAAAAGTTTCGAGGTGAAGTCGTGCCTGGGGAGCGAGAAATACTCCGACTGAGATCCTTTTGCAATGTCTACATGTAGTTAGGAACTTAGAACTGCAGGTATGATGCTTATATTACTGTGTGTGTGTGTGTGTGTGTGTGTGTGTGTGTGCGTGCGTGGGCGCGTGGGCGTGCGTGCCTCCGTGCGTGCGTGCCTACCTGCCTGCGTGCGTGCGCGCGCGTGCGTGTGCGTGTGTGCGTATTATAATATTCTTTATCTGCACTGATGAACTATTATCTGTCACCAGGTTCCCTTTATGATGTCCGTCCAAGGTGGGATAACAAGTTCATCATCTTCGACTGAAACTGACCTTGATGACAACGTGTGCAGAGTAACAGGTGGAGACGCAGTCAGCCAAACGTGCGGCGTGCAAGCTTCGGCAAAGGTAGACCTATTATTATGAACATGTACCGCATTTATAAGGAAGTTTGGTTGCTCCCACACTGGAGCTCGCGCTTTCCCGCGAGCTCCAGTGTGGGAGAAACCAAACTTCCTTATAAAATTTTTGCCGAGGTCGCTACCACTATTTCGTAATGTACCGCATTTCCCCAATTATAAGTTGTATTCTGTTATACATCGCACCCCCATTTCCAGGCCTTTGTCGTGTCATTTCTGTGTGTTTGTCCAAGTACCGAGTCCACTTAATGGTGTACTCCACTCTGTGAAATTGGCTTGTCACGGTTGGATAGCGGCGAGGCGGATATTCATGAGAACTGCTATTATTCTATTGGCTATAACTAGCAGTAAAGTCTGTCTTGAAGATGGAAGGGTTCGTTCATATAAGGAACATGAGACCTGGTCTAAGTAACTGTTTTAAGTGGTTGCAAGGTTGTATTTGGAGAACACCCAGTATTTACAGTACACGTCTGTTCATATTCACATAATTATTATCTGTTTCTGGCAACTTTTTTAACTCCCTTGCACCCTGTCCAGGAGCTAACGCAGCACTGCATTCCAGACAACTACAAAGTGCTTGGCACGGTTGAGCAGATCACACACCTCTTCCAAGCACTGATCAATGAGGAAGATTGCACAGTTGCGGTCAGCCAAAAGGATGATGCAAAGGAGTCAACCTTGCAGAACGCAAGCCGACTGGAGGATTCTACCCAATCCACTTCCTCCACTGCAAGCCAGTCCATTCTGGATTCGTGTTCTCAATCCCTCTGCACTACAAGCAATTTGGAGTACTGTTGCCTGCCGGTTTCTAGAATGAAATCATCCCTGGATGATATCGCCTCCAACCAGGACCACTCAGAGCAGCCGGACAATGAGAATAGGCGACGTGCAGGTGAAGGCAGCTCTGCAGCTAGCTACAACCCATTTCAGCCTAGTGACCAAGGCCCAGGATACCCCATCATAGTCGTGCTTTCCAGTGGCTTGGTAAGTGCGCAATTGACAATGCCTTCACATTTGTGTGCTTGTGTGTCCCGGGCACGAGGGAAGTATCAGAGCCGGTACTGCGCGAGTGCGAGGGCATCACTATGCGTATCCCATGTGACTGTTCTATTGATATTATATTTTCAAGGATTCTCCAGAGGTAAACAGATGCCTATGAAAGGGAGTCTCCTGGGGAAAGGAAGTGAAGGTGGCTGTCATGAGAGAGGGAAGAAGGGACATGACATGGTGAAAAAATAAAAAAATACTAACAGGAACAGCAGAAGCTACTTGCAACATTTGGTATACCTTGCACAGAATACTTGTGGTGCAGATAGTGTCCACGCACAGCAACAGAGAAATGCCAAGCACCATGTGCGGACGTTCATAGCAAGCTTGGTCCTCCTTTGAGAAGCAGTCCAGTGATCGTGTAATAGAAAAAGGCACTATATAAGTACAAGCGTTCGTTTTTACGGAATCTTTCTTTAGATCATTCCACCAGCAGGTTTGTTACGTACTATATTTCGTTTTTGGGCGAGGTCTGTCACCCCCAACGTTCACAAAAAATGCTTTGGTTTGGTACCAACTTTAGGTGTTTCTTGCCCCCTAACAAACATAGCCAAAGTTAATTCGAAGCGAAACTTTGAACTTATACAGTAAACAGAATACACAACAGAACAACAAGGACAAGCAAGGCTTGTTTGCTGCTACTTCAAGTTTCATGCTTACGCAATCATCAGGCAACATCTGTTGCCTGATGATTGCGTAAGCATGAAACTTGAAGTAGCAGCAAACAAGCCTTGATTGTCCTTGTTGTTCTGTTGTGTATTACGCTCTGCCTTTGTGGTGTTGAGCACTGTCAAGCACTCTGGGTACATCCTTCAGTAAACAGAATAAAACATTACAAAATAGTGGTAGCGACCTTGGCGATTATTATTATTATTATTTCGTAATAAGTATTCGCATGCAACGACGCAAATCCACACAATTCAGTAGACACTTCTTTTCTATCAAACATAGCCTTTTTTGGTGTGGTAGTAGGTGGAAGCAAATTTTGTTGCTCCGCCAATCGGCTCCTTACTTTTATTTTGTTTGTCGAGCACTGACCAAGGAAGCACAGCTATGGCGGACTCAACCCTAGACCTAGCCCTGATCGAGTTCAATGTGTTGCAGCAGGTAGCCAAGGACGCCCGAATTCCAGGATGGGACGACCTATCCAGGGCGGACCTCGTGTTCGCTCTCCGTAAGCAGGGCCAGGGAGCCAGCGCACCAGCCAGAGGAGCGCCATCTGAAACCGGTATGGTACCAATTCTATCAGAACTGTTAGACGTAGTCCGAGCACTTTCAAATGAGATTTTGCAACTACGAAATGTGATTGAAACAAGTAAGTCTTCGCAAGAAAACTTCGAAGCCCAATTGTCACGATTGCGGGAAAAGATGGGGGAGCTCAAAAGTCAGCAAGTGCGAGCCCCGGGAGTGCCACTAACCACTCGGTACCAACCGAATACGTACGCTGCCACCCTTTCACGTGCATCTACTACAGAGCCCAATGTACAAGTAGGTCCAAATATGTACACTTCTACCATTCCTGGCGCATCCTCTACAGAGCCCATGGTACAAGTAGGTTCCCAGTACGCACCTCCCGCACCCAAACATGGCACGCGAATGACCAGCTCTGGCACTCCTGGTGACACTGACCATAATGGTTGGCAGTATCCTCCACACCGACACATGGCTCGTGCTCCCGCACTGCAGCGTTCTATCACATCACAGTACAAAAAGCCGATGTCCAGTAAGCGAGGCAGCCTCCAGGGGGCAGAAAGGATCAAGCGGAAGGCCTTCTACCTTGGAAATGTCGATCCTGGGTGTGAGGCTGACTCTATCAGGGAGTGGTGCAAAAAGAAAGCAGTTGACGTCCTCAGTTGCTCAATTTCGGAGTCCAAGTACTTTGGTACTGCTTATGCTCACCTTGTTGTTCCGGCTGAGCATACTGACCAGGTTCTCGAAGAAGATTTCTGGCCAAGCAAAGTTTCCATCAGGGAATGGAGATTTGCATCTGACAGCACAACCTTGGATCAGTCTGCTAGTAACTAAACCATGCAATTGGACCCACACCCACCTTCCTCACTGAACCCACACGCACACCCATTCTTTCCTACCAGACACTCCCTTCCCACTCACCAGCATTCTACACCACCCCAGCTCACACTCCTATCAACAAACTGTCGTTCTGTAGTAAATAAGTGTACAGAGCTTACTATTGTTGCTGAAGAGTGGCAGCCTGACATAATCTGCCTAACTGAAACCTGGCTCGACCCGAATATTGCACTTAATATTACGCGTTATGACACCTTCCGGAGGGACAGGCCCCCTGCAGAGAATAAGTCCGGGACAAGTGCAAGAGGTTATGGTGGTGTCTCTATCCTTGTTCGACAGAATAAGTTTAAGTCTGTTGCCATGCGTCCCGATCTAGCTCGCGATGGGTGCGAAGCCGTTTGGGTTCAACTCCAGCCGTATCCGGCTGCAGCTGAGCCGATCCTCCTCTGCTGCAGTTATCGTCCACCTTCTGCTAAGCCAACAGATATAGCAAGGTACTGCCAGACTCTCGAAGACGTACTCATTACTCTTCCTCTTTCATCTTCTCACGTTATCTTGACAGGTGATTTTAACAGCAAGCACACGTCATGGTGTTCGACAGATTCCACCAATACTGCCGGTGCTGAATTGTATCGCACGCTCAGTCCATTTGGTCTTCACCAACTCATCAACACATGTACATACACGTCACCCTCTGGTGTCCAAGCCTGCTTGGATTTTGGTATTTAGTAACCGTGCCAATCTCTCGTCTTGCGTCGAAACTGACTGCCCTCTGGGCGCCTCAGACCATGCCATTGTGTACTGCCAGTTCGACATCCCCCTGCCTCAGTCTCCCCGCGAAATAACGTCTCAAGCTCAGGAGCCTAACCCTATGTCTTTCGATCTCCGACACGTCACACCTGCTGTGTGGGAGGCGGTCAATGCAGACTTAGACTCAGTACCTTGGAACTCATTAATATCCTCAGACGTGGACAGTGCACTTAGTAACCTGCACAGTGTCCTGCAGACTGTGCTGTCCAAGTATGTTCCCCTTCATAGCTCCCGCAAACCAAATCGAACTCCCTCAACCCCAGGGTCTACACGCAAATATCATCCATGGGTTTCCACTGAACTACGCAAGGCTATCAAGTTGAAGCGTGACCTATTCAGCCTCTCCAAGAAATTCCCTACGGACTACAACCTATCAGCATATAAGGCACAGCGGAACCAGGTGAGACATCTCTCCCGCTGGTGCCACCGCCAGTACATTCGTTCAATCAAAACAACACTTACCTCAGGCAGCACTACGCTGCACCAGTTTGTCCGCAGTCAGCGATCGCACAAAGTAAAACCTGGCATCCCTGACATTGCAAGCCCTGATGGGCTGCTGGTGTCCGACAGCTTCCAAAAAGCAACCATCCTCAACAAGCAGTTTACCTCTGTCGCGGTGCCTGATGACCCACGTTTAGTAATACCCCCTCTCCAATATGACACTCGTCTTACTCACCAATTCACCCGCGTTCATATCACTACAGCAGATGTTCGTAAAGCCATCTCAAACCTGAAATCTGGGAAAGCGCCAGGGCTAGACGGTATCACGAACAATATGATAAAGAAGCTAGCTCCTGCGATTTCTTTTCCACTTAGCCGCCTATTTAACCTCTCCTTTACCACAGGCAAGTTCCCTACTGACTGGAAACTGGCTAAAATTGTGCCTATTTACAAGTGCAAAGGCAGCAAATCTCAAGCTAGTAACTATCGCCCAATTTCCCTCCTGTCCTGTATTTCCAAACTTTGCGAACGGCTCTTCTTCAATCAATTGTATAATCATATTTCTCCTGCTCTGGATCCCGCGCAATCTGGGTTTCGTCGTGGTGACTCGACCGCTCTACAGCTCACCAAGCTGATCCAAAACATTGCCAACCATCGTCATATGGGGCGGAAAGTTGCCATGTGCTTTTTCGACCTCGAGAAAGCTTTCGACACCGTGTGGCACCGTGCATTACTTGCTAAACTTTCCAAAGTTTTCGGTGTGTGTGACTCAGCGCTGGAGTGGATTACAGACTACCTATCCGACAGAACGCAAGTTGTCTTTGTAGGTGGAACTCTCTCAGATGCTTCACCTGTTCTGTCCGGAGTGCCCCAGGGATCCATCCTAGGGCCCCTCCTTTTCCTAGTGTATATAAATGATCTTCCCAGTCATGTTGAAGGTGTGTCCTTATTTGCTGACGATACTGCACTGCTCCGGTTCAATGAGTGTCTAGACAGGCTGCGAGACAGTCTCCAACGCGGTATCAACGAAGTCCATCAGTGGATGACTACCTGGAGACTAAGAGTAAGACCTAATATCGCCAAGACTGAGATATTATTCCTGCCGAACTCAGAGCCAACCTATGCATTCACTCTTCCCAGATCCCTCACAGACCTCACAGTGGTAAAACAACACAAGCATCTTGGTTTGGTCATTGACTCAGACTTATCGTTTAGCAGACATGTCGACTATATCTGTAGCAAAGTCAGTAAAGCTGTTGGCTACCTCGTGTCTCACTGCTCCCACCTACCGCTTGAATGCATTCGCCTTTTTTATCATTGCTATATTCTCCCCATTTTTCTCTATTGCTCAACCGCCTGGTCATCCCTACTTAGTAAATCGTTAATGAGTACCCTGGAAGTCCACAATAAGAGGATACTCAAAGTCCTTTTCCGCAAACCATCATACTTTCCTTCTGCCGAGCTGTATGATATGTTTAACACCTTCCCTATCTCTAGTCAAGCGGATCGAAAACTGTGTATTGTTGTTCATTCTATTCGTCTTGACAAAGCCCCGCCACACTTGCGTGAATATAACTGGTTTCTTCCCACTCGTCCTACGCGCAATCCCTGCACTTTACCTAAAGCCCGAACCTCAGCTTATACCAGATCTCCGTTTTTTGCTGCCTATTCTCTCTGGCTGGCCCTGCCTCTATCAGTAAAATCGTCTTGTACGCTAAAGGATTTCAAGGCCAACATGAAGCTCGTGTTCTAATAACTGCTAGTTCTTCATCCACATTTGTTTCTCTTTGCCTCCAGTAATGTGTAATATTTATTTATTTTTGCTTTGTTTTTGTTTACTGCCATGGCTGGCTACCGCCCCCCTCCCTCCATATTGGCCTATATTCTCTGGCCACGGGAAGGTGAAATAAATAAAACGTTTTCTTTCCCTTCTCTTCAGGATAGTACAGGGAATGTTGTAAATTTGAAAAAAACACTTAACTATATAGAGAATGAAAGAAAGAAAAAAAGTCAACACTTCAAAATAGGTGTTAAAATGATTAAAGTGTTAAAAACTCAAAAACTAACAGCTGCAAGTTGTAGACAAACACGTTGAACACATCAGGGAACACTTGTCACACTTTCACGAGGTGTGACACCAAACAACTGCAACGATAACACATTCTCCTTCTGTACACATAGTTCTGGATCTAGTTTACGAATATACAGAGCTTCTAACACAGCAAGATGTAACTTAGACCTTCCACGAGTCAAAATCGAAAGGATATCATCACTATACAACTTACGACAACTAGCACTGCCCGACAAATGACGCTTGATGGACGATGTCCGATCACTTAGCTCTGTCACCTTCGACGCCTGCCGTTGTTCTCTTCCGTTAGGCTTGTTTGGTTGGTTGCTCCGGTCCACACCTCCAACGTCCCTTGATTTCATGTCCGTTTTTGTTGATTTCATGGCCGTTTTCGTTTCACTTCTTGGTCTTCCTCGTTTCCTCTTGTTGATCGTTGTTGTCACTTCCATTATCGACGTATTCAAATCCCCAGTACTCCGTCCCTTCACCTTGCTTCTGGTAACTCTTCCGGTGTCTATGAGCTCCAGTGTCACATTGGGTGGTTTTCGAGACGGTCTCCCTCGCTTCCTCACGCTAGTCTTAGATGGGCCAAGCTCCCCGCCCGTCGAGGCGGAGGCGCGCATGCGTGACACTGGAGCTCATAGACACCGGAAGAGTTACCAGAAGCAAGGTGAAGAGACGGAGTACTGGGGATTTGAATACGTCGATAATGGAAGTGACAACAACGATCAACAAGAGGAAACGAGGAAGACCAAGAAGTGAAACGAAAACGGCCATGAAATCAACAAAAACGGACATGAAATCAAGGGACGTTGGAGGTGTGGACCGGAGCAACCAACTAAACAAGCCTAACGGAAGAGAACAACGGCAGGCGTCGAAGGTGACAGAGCTAAGTGATCGGACATCGTCTATCAAGCGTCATTTGTCGGGCAGTGCTAGTTGTCGTAAGTTGTATAGTGATGATATCTTTTCGATTTTGACTCGTGGAAGGTCTAAGTTACATCTTGCTGTGTTAGAAGCTCTGTATATTCGTAAACTAGATCCAGAACTATGTGTACAGAAGGAGAATGTGTTATCGTTGCAGTTGTTTGGTGTCACACCTCGTGAAAGTGTGACAAGTGTTCCCTGATGTGTTCAACGTGTTTGTCTACAACTTGCAGCTGTTAGTTTTTGAGTTTTTAACACTTTAATCATTTTAACACCTATGTTGAAGTGATGACTTTTTTTCTTTCTTTCATTCTCTATATAGTGATGTGTTTTTTTTCAAATTTACAACATTCCCTGTACTATCTTGAAGAGAAGGGAAAGAAAACGTTTGATAGAAAAGAAGTGTCTACTGAATTGTGTGGATTTGCGTCGTTGCATGCGAATACTTATTACGAAATTGTTTTCCCACCGCCTCCAAACTACTGTTTGAATTATTATTATTATTATTATAGCTATGAATAGGATGAAGGCCGCAGACATCACGCAACTACGTTACTTGTTTGACATGTATTACTGTGTATTTTATAACAAAAATATTATTGAAAACCCAGAATCGATTTTCTCGTTCCTATCATCAGTGGGAAAACACGGAACTAAGGATATAACCAAAGAAACTGAAGTTAAGTACTGTAAATAGAAAGGCGTTAGAAATAACATCAAGATACAAGTGCAATAAAACCACTAGAGGAAACGCAAGAAAGGTAACAAGATTACATAACCAAAGGCGAGAAGGCACTGAACGAAGTGTCAACCTACGAATACAACTTCAGTGCAACAATGTGCTCTTTCTGCTTACACAAAACAGGCTTATGAATACGTATACAAACTGCCTCTAGGACTTTCAACTGTTGGACATAACGCGCACGACACAGTACAGAAAAATGAGAGTCATCATACACACCAAGACAGTCAGGACGAGATAACAAGTGTAGATACACAGCGGACTTCTTACGATCAACACATTCATCCGCCTCATCCCGCTCCTTCCCACCCGACTCCTCCTCGTCCATCTCCTCGTCCTCTTCCTCGTTCCGCTCGTCATCCTCGCGATCATCGTGAGGATGACGAGCGGAACGAGGAAGAGGACGAGGAGATGGACGAGGAGGAGTCGGGTGGGAAGGAGCGGGATGAGGCGGATGAATGTGTTGATCGTAAGAAGTCCGCTGTGTATCTACACTTGTTATCTCGTCCTGACTGTCTTGGTGTGTATGATGACTCTCATTTTTCTGTACTGTGTCGTGCGCGTTATGTCCAACAGTTGAAAGTCCTAGAGGCAGTTTGTATACGTATTCATAAGCCTGTTTTGTGTAAGCAGAAAGAGCACATTGTTGCACTGAAGTTGTATTCGTAGGTTGACACTTCGTTCAGTGCCTTCTCGCCTTTGGTTATGTAATCTTGTTACCTTTCTTGCGTTTCCTCCAGTGGTTTTATTGCACTTGTATCTTGATGTTATTTCTAACGCCTTTCTATTTACAGTACTTAACTTCAGTTTCTTTGGTTATATCCTTAGTTCCGTGTTTTTCCACTGATGATAGGAACGAGAAAATCGATTCTGGGTTTTCAATAATATTATTTTTTGTTATAAAATACACAGTAATACATGTCAAACAAGTAACGTAGTTGCGTGATGTCTGCGGCCTTCATCCTATTCATAGCTATATTAAAATTATTATCTCCACGTAGGTTATTATTATTATTGAAGGAAGGACAAAGTGATAACAAATAACAGCAGTACATTACACCTAGAACATTAACGGCCAAGCTTGGCCGCACCAAACATGACACTTTACTTGAACAATTTCAACCCAATTATACTATCTTTCTGTACACACAAATTAGGCTTATACAGACACTGATAGATGGCTTCCAAAACCTTTAACTGTAGTCCATAACCATGACGACCACAGCACAATACAGTGAATGAAGAGTCGGAATACGAATTGCACCAATCAGGACTAGCCAACAGATGATTGTACACTGAAGACTTGCTACCACGAAACCTACGCACAACGCTAACATTCTCACCGGCACTCTCACGATCACTACAATCGTCGCTCTCCGACTCGTATTCTTTCCGACTTGTATTCCGACTCTTCATTCACTGTATTGTGCCGTGGTCGTCATGGTTATGGACTACAGTTAAAGGTTTTGGAAGCCATCTGTCAGCGTCTGTATAAGCCTAATTTGTGTGTACAGAAAGATAGTATAATTGGGTTGAAATTGTTCAAGTAAAGTGTCATGTTTGGTGCGGCCAAGCTTGGCCGTTAATGTTCTAGGTGTAATGTACTGCTGTTATTTGTTATCACTTTGTCCTTCCTTCATTCTTTCTCTTCTTTGTTCACTTTTCATTTGCAAGTTTATTATTATTATTATTTTTGTAGAAAGGAAAAGGACATATGGAAACGAGTTAAGAGTAACTCTCCATCACTGTAACCAGATACTATATACAGTCAGAAAGTACTCTGTCAGTTTTGTGCCTAGTTGTTGCACTTTCTGACTGTATATAGTATCTGGTCACAGTGATGGAGAGTTACTCTTAACTCGTTTCCATATGTCCTTTTCCTTTCTACATTTATTATTGGCTCAATACCCGAGTTTCAAATTATTATTTTTACTCTATTTATTGCGTTGATTACATTTTTATCTCCACGGAAGCTTTTTAATTATTATTTTTATTAAATTTTGAATAAGGTGATAATTTTTATAAGGAAATTGTTTGCTCCCACTGGAGCTCGCCTTTTTCTCACAGGCCAAACCATCAACAGGGATACAAATTTGCGCAGGCCAGATACCTCGTGACTGGTGAGATGCTATGATAACGCCTCTGCAAAAGAAAGGCAGCAGGACAGATCCAACAAATTATCATCCCATCTCCCTTTTGTCGGTCACTTCTAAGATTCAGGAACATCTCGACAAATTTCTGCCTGCAGAACAGTCTGGTTTCAGACAGAAGGATGGTACCGAACTCCAACTCCGACGACTTGTGTACGACATCAGGCGCGACCTTGACAACCATCAACACGTCTATGCTTGCTTTTTCGATCTTTCGAAAGCCTTCGATCGCGTGTGGCATCCCGGCTTTTTAAGAAACTGGAGCACCATGGTGTGAGAGGCCAGGCTCTCCAGTAGCACACCAACTACCTTATTGATCGCTGGCAGCACGTTCGTATCGGCAATGCCACCTCACCCTCGCTTTCAATTCCGGCGGGAGTACCGCACGGTTCAGTCCTCGGGCCCTTGCTATTTCTAGCCTACACAATTGACCTGCCATCAGCATGCGCAACTCCGAACTCGAGATGCAGCCTTTTTGCTGACGACACCACTGTTGTTGCCTCACACCCGTCATCCGTTGAGTCTGAAGCTCACCTCCAGGTCGCCGTGAGTCGAGCTGGAAACTGGCTATCCAAGTGCCACTTACTTGTTAATCCAACTAAAACCGTCGTCATCGCGTTTGGCACCTACATGCCTCTGAACGTCAAACTGCTTGGCACTAACCTGCACCAAGTCACAGAACACCGACACCTCGTCATCATCATCATACAGCACAACATGCGATGGGATCAACATATCTAGTATGTTCAAACCAAGGCCCCCAAAGTAACTCACCTCCTGTCTAGAATAAGGGGCAATCTAAACCCTAAAGCACTGCTGCTTATATACACTGTATACAACCGGTCCATCCTGGAATATGGAAGCCTTGCTCTCTCTGCACTTACGTTTCATCAGTCGGATGCCCTGGAGCGTCTACAGCGCCGTGTAATAAAACTATGCCTCCGTCTCCCAGTCTTCAAGCCATGCCACCACTCCTCCCTGTTGCATCATGTCAATCGGCCAGCACTGAAATCATGTAGACAAGTGAAACAGCTCGTACTAGCTCATTCCATGCACCAATATTACGCCCCACCCCATATACAAACAACCACTGCGCACTTCCCCATACACAGTACCAGAGAGTTGAGGCCCCTCAGAGCTTTTTTCTCTGCCCGTTGCTGGCACCACTCGCTATTCCTCCTCTCCACTTCTTTCTCAATGAATCTGTTCAATAGTCTACCCCGAGATATAAGATCCATTCAGAACCCTTCCTTATTTAAGAAGCAACTCTCTGCTCTCACCGAATCTAGCATATATGCTCTTGCTCTAATCTCCAGTGCAGCCCCAACTAGGTCGAATGTGCTGATTCCTATTCTGTACACTCCCTATCTAGCGATCAACTCTTGAACTATCAGTATCACCATATTTTCAACTGATGTTACCTCATAGCCTCATAAAATCACCATTATTAATTGCATCTCCCTAATAATAATGATCAGTATTCGCATGCAACAACGCAAATCCACACAATTCAGTAGACACTTCCTTTCTATCAAACGTTTTCTTTCCCTTCTCTTCAGGATAGGACAGGGAATGTTTTAAATTTGAAAACCACATAACTACATGTATATAGAGATACTTTTTCTTTCTTTCTCTATATAGTTATGTGTTTTTTCAAATTTATAACATTCCCTGTTCTACTGTAAAACCGGAAAGTCTAACGACCAAAAAGTTTAACGTATTTGCATTTTTGGCATGATAACGTTCAGAAAGTTTAACGATGGCTAGCTGGCGACCCATCTGCATGTGCATCTTTACACAGACATCTAGCGATAACGGGTTTTTCAAAAAAATTAACGAAAAATAATTGATCGTTAAAACGTTAGACTTTGTGACTCGTTAGACTTTCCGGTTTTACAGTATCCTCAAGAGAAGGGAAAGAAAACGTTTGATAGAAAGGTGAAACAAACGGACATCGTCACGTCACTATGGCTGCCGGTTTTCAACACTTTTGCTTAATCTTTTGTGTGTATTTGTTTGCATGCATACGTGCGTGTGTGTTTGTGTGTTTGTGGGCTATATGACCGGGACATTTGTTCAATGCTTGATGGTGGCCTCTTTCCAGTCGGAGTATGTCGTAAGTAACTTTGATAGCTGTTCTGTGTATTTACCGTGAAAAATGCCGGTGTTGTGCCCAATCAATCAATTTTGTAAGCCTAGGACCTGGATTTTATGCATGTAGAAGCGGATGATAATTTACCATCAACGACGTCTTCAGCTGTTCTTGTTTTTAAGGACAGGTACTTGAGTGAAGTCAGTGATTGATGAGGGTACTGGTGGTTTGTTCTAAGTACAGTGCTGTCTCGTCAAAATTGTCCCAGTGTATATTATGTATATAGCAGAGGCACAATCTAACACACAGCCTGGCCGCACAAAATTGCCAGGGCATTGTAGTGCCCAGCACTGGTTTTCAGTAGGATGAATTCCATTGACAAGCACTGTAGCACCTTGTATCAAATGGGGATTCAAATCTTACACACTCTGCGACTCCAACACAGCCTACAACTGCAATTTCGAGATGCACACCGTTGGTGCAGTGGATGTCAGTCAACATAGCCTTACGTACGACCTCGTCATGCGACTCATTACTCCGTACCTGAAGCAAGGCCGGCTATCAGCTTTTGACCAACAACTACTATACGTCCCACAGCCTTGCTCAAGCACTGAAGGCCAATGACTCTGATCTTGGAACAGTGCGCAGTAGTAACCAACGTGGATTTCCTGATCACCTGAAAAGCACGAAACAGTTCGAGAAAAAGGATCGTCTGGAGACATGCGCTATGAGCGTGACGGTGACATCGTTTATGTGCAGTGGTTGGACAAAAGAGTTGTAACTGTGCTGTCTACCATGCACTCTGCTACTGAATACACAGAGAAAACAAGAAAAACTAAAGTCAACGGAGAGTTACAGGACGTGACATGTTGCAAGCCGGTTGACATCGAACATTACAGCGCAAACATGGGAGGAGTTGATATATTTGATCAACTGGCTAGTAACTGCCGTATTCTCCGCAGATCAAATAAGTTCAACAAAGTGATCTTCTATGATCTCCTCGAGATAGCCACCATCGATGCCTATAAACTTTTTGCTGCTTGGAGAGAAGCCAATTCAGGTGCAATCAAGAGGCCCGTGCGATATTCGCAATACGAGTTTCGAGTGCAGCTGGTTCGTCAACTCGTCAATCTTCCAATGCATTCAGCACCACCAGCTCTGGAGCGTGATACCAGCACTAGCAGCTGACTACAGACAAGTGCACTCTGTACACATTCCAGACTGTGCTTGTTGTGTATCGTGTCGGAGAAAGGTCTTCTGGGGTGTCGTCGAGATCTCGTTGCGACCGTGACTCCTGCTTGTCTCCCTGGCTAGGTGCTGCTTGCTTTGCTTTTTTGCGTAGTGTTTTTGATTATTGTTTACTATTGCGTATTGTTAGTGTTCGTTGTGATTTGGTACAGTACTTGTTACGAGATACGACACATTGTGTAGTGTGTGTTTGCAGCACGAAGAAGACTGCACACCAGAACGGTTAGCTCAGGAGCTTGGGCTTACCTTGTGCAATCACAGTTCATCAGCTTGGACATTGCGCTTGGTCCCATGCGAATAACCGACTAGAATAGTAATTATTTCTTCGTTGCATTTTTGAATTGTGTTCTTGCTAGCTCGTTGATTTATTTAGTTGATGTGTTGATTTGTGTTTGATTACTTATTTATTTGATGCGCGATTTATGTGCGCTGATTGCGTGATGGCATGCAATTATGATCATGCTTGCGCCAGCTAGCTAGATGCCTGCGCCGCGCACTGATGTTGAATGAGTTAGTATGCGCCCCGCGCTGTTCATGCATATGGTACATGGTGTGTAATGTTTGCCGCACACGCGTATACGTGCCTCGCCTCGTACTGCTTATGTGCCGCGCGCCGTACTATTGCTGTCACTTTGCTGCCAAATTTAGCTTCCGCTTTCCGAGCGCTGTACGCTCTTCTGTACGCTCATGCCAAAGTTGGACGCACGTTGTGGCTGGCCAGCGCTTTACCCCTCATGCGTTGTTCTTTTCCTTGATGCTGTGGTTTGTTTTCTTTAGTGTTCTAGAGTTCTCTTTCCGATGTAGTTCGTATTTTTCCAGTCTCTTCTTCTCAATGTATTCTACTGTTCATTCATTATAGTCCGTAAAGAATTACGTGACCTTTTGTCTTGTGGCGTCTGTGCGATCCTGAAACTTTTGAGGTGTTAGTAGTGAACACAACATTTTGGCGACCACGCCAGGATAGAGACGAGTGAACATGGATGAGGTAGAAGCGAAGCTGATCGCAAATGGTCAAGCTTATGGCTACACTGGAGAGGCATTGCGTACTTACGTAGAGGAGCGTATCGAGAAGCACGAGGAGAAAGTGCGTGCAGACAGAGAGCGCGACGAACGAGCAGGAAGTAGATTGGAAAGGAAAGATGACGAGCAGCTGCTTGCGAGGATTGCAGATTTGGAGTTGCAAGTCCAGCACGCACGAGAGACTCAGAGTGATGAGAGCACTTTGTTGAATACGACGAATGGCAGTTTAGCGAGCAAGAGGGCTGCCATCAAGATGCCGAAGTTCGACGGTAAGCAGACTGTTGAGACCTATCTCGAACTGTTCGAGGATGTGGCAAAGCAAAATGAGTTCAGCGACGACGAGTACCTGATCCGCTTGCGCGTGGCTGTTGCTGGCAGCAAGTTGGAAGGTGCATGCTATGGCTGCAACACCTTTGCCGAAGCGAAGCGCGAGCTGCTGATGGCGCATGGGAAGACCGCCGACAAAGCGTGGCAAGCCCTGATGGCCATACAGCAAAAAAGTGAGGAGAGTTTCTACCAGTTTGTGGTACGAGTGACGCGCGAGACGGAGAAGTGGGCAAAACTCGCCAGGCCTAGCCGTACCTCTAGCCGCGGACAAATCGGTGAGCTGGACGACACTGAATTGTTCGGATGTGTCGTACGTCAAGTCCTGCTAGAAGCTGTGTCGGCAGAAACTAAGGCCTTCTTGATCGAGAAGAGATGTTACACGAAGGACTTGAAGGCGTTTGCGGAGGATGGTATGGCTTACCAAACAGCCCACGGACGTAGCAAGCTGAAGCCTGCCCAGTCTAGCACCAGCGACAAACGTATACCGTTTGCGTCGGCAGAGTGTTTGACGGTCAGCGTTGATGAGGCTAACAAGAAATTGTCAGCTATGGCGTCTGAGCACCGAAACGCGTACGTCAAGGCAGAGGGACTGTGTTTCAACTGCCTGAGACCAGGACATCGAGTGATGAATTGTCAGAACAAGGGTCGTTGCAAGCACTGCAACAAGCGACACCACAGTCTACTGCACAGAGGGGACAAACAGGTAACATCCGAACCGATAGCCGAATCGAAAGTCGGTACGTATGAATGTAGTGCAAACAGCGTGCACTTGATGACCGGCGTGGCTGAGGTACAAGGACCTAGCCGAAAGGCCAGTGTACGCATATTCATCGACCCAGGTGCGCAGGCATCGTTCATCACCGCGCCACTGGTGAACTCGCTGCAACCGGCACACCTTGGATCGCAAACTGTCAGGCTGAAGGCGTTTGACGTTGAGCCGAAGTTTGAAAAGATGGACAGGTACCGTGTCACCATCAAGGGTGCAACGAAGTCCATTTCCGTCAATGCCTGGCAAAAGAAGTCGCTAGGTCTCCGATTCGATCCGCTAGCAGACAGCACAATTGCACGTTGGCAGTCACAGGGATTGCAGCTGTCTGATGACTCGACAAAGGCCGGATCAAGCGAAGTGCACATGCTGATTGGAGCTGACTACTGCAATGAGTTCCTTCTCCGCAAGGAGCAAATCAATGGAGAGACGGCCTGGCACACTGAAATAGGCTGGGTGCTGTCAGGACCGGCTAATAGTGAAACCAAGACAGCGACCGTCAGTGTGAGTTGTATTGAACTTGACCGACTGTGGAAGATGGAAGAGGTGCCGGAAATAGCTGAGACGTTACCGGACTTCCCGATAGAGCGGCAAGGCCCTCATTACCAAGTGGGATTGCTATGGCGATCTGAGAAGCGTCCGCCAGCCAACCTCAACCAAGCGATGGCAGCGGCACACTCACTGCTGAAGCAGCTACAGAGACGAGGTCAACGTCCAGCGTATGATGACGTCCTCATCACTGAGTACTTGAAGCTGGATGCCATTGAAAAGGAACCGCATCCGGAGGAAGCCGGCTATTACATGCCGCATCATGCCGTATTCCGTAGCGACGCCTCAACGACGAAGACACGGGTCGTCTTCAATGCATCCGCCGCCTGCACCGGAGCACCATCCCTAAACGACATGGTCGATCCCGGGCCATCACTCCTACCGGATCTCACTGGTATCCTCCTCAGGTTCCGTGAGTATGAATGTGCTGTACAAGCCGATATTCGCAAGGCTTTTTTTATGATCGGAATGCGTGAAGAAGATAGGCCATATCTGCGTTTTGTTTGGCCTGAGATAGGTAGCGAAGAAATGTGTATCTGGCGTTTAAAGAAGCTGCCTTTTGGAGTGAATTGTTCTCCTTTCATACTTAGTGCTGTGCTGCGCTTTCATCTCGATAGTGCATTCGAGTCTGCTTCTGCTGCTGAGCGTGATATCATAGAGCTGCTGCTGCGTAGTTTTTATGTTGATGATTGCGTTTCTAGCTTGCCATGCTGTGCGGATGCTGAAAAGCTGCAGGAGTATAGCGTTAATGTTTTGCAGGGAGCAGGCATGGAGTTGCGGAAGTGGCGAGGGAACACGATGACCTCAGACCCCGAGGCTGGTTCCAAGGCACTGGGTATTGTGTGGAACACCGAGTCAGATTGTATTTCGGTGGCTGCGCTCGGTGATGTTGAGTGTCCCAAGGAAGTGTCTGGTTGGTCTCGTCGTGCGTTGTTGCGTTGTGTTGCCGCTGTGTTCGATCCGCTAGGTTGGGCGTCACCCGCAGTTGTGCCAGGCAAGTTGATGTTGCAAGAGAGTTGGAAGCTCGGCGGTGGTTGGGATGACCCATTCCCTATTGATTTGGCTGTCCGATGTGCTTCATGGTGGGGAGAGCTCGCAGCGCTTTCTTCCGTTAAAATCCCCAGATGGATCGGGTGTACTCCAGATGCTCCAGTCACGTTGCATGTATTCTCAGATGCATCCGAGAAGGGCTATGGCTGTTGTTTCTATGTTGTGTCCGGTTTGACGTCTTCTTTGTTGTGTGCGAAGGCGAAGGTTGCACCTGTTGTACGTCCCACTCTTGCGCGTCTGGAATTGTCGGCTGTGTGTCTTGGCGTGAAGATGTTGTCCTTTGTCGTCAATGAATTGAGAGTGCCAATTGAAAGGATTGTGGGGTGGACAGACAGCCTAACCACATGGCACTGGATCTCAAAGCCGTCGTATCACTGGAAGACGTATGTTGCTAATCGAGTTGCTGCAGTGCAAGAAGTTTCGCAGAAGCTGCAAGTAGAATGGCGTCACTGTCCAGGAGTTAGCAACCCTGCAGATCTTGTCTCGCGTGGTGTCCCAGTGTGTGACTTGCAGAAGGAGATGTGGCTGCATGGTCCGTCATGGTTGAGCGATGAGTCTCAGTGGCCACCAGTCATCTCGTTTCAGAGCACCAATGAGTCCGTCACCGAAGCACGCGTGTCGGCTGTGGAGGTTGACACTCCAGTTGTTTGGCCGTGGGAGAAGTTCTCCAAGTGGCAACGAGCTCGCGGTTTGGTCGCAAGTATGCTGTCATGGCGACACAAGGGTGTTTCGCGTGCAGAATTGATTCCATCTGCTGAGTCTGTGATGTTTCGCGCCATCCAAGAGCAATGCTTCCCCAAGGAGTTGTCCCAGTTGCGGAGCAAGAAGCCACTGAAGAAGGGTTCGAAGCTGTTCAAGTTGTCTCCGTTTCTGGATGAAGCTGGTTTGCTCAGAGTTCGTGGTCGTCTGCAGGAGAGCGATCTGTCCTACGAGGTTCAGCATCCGATCATCCTGGGCAGATGTCATCTAAGTGAGTTGTTTCTGCGTGATGCTCACCTTCAGCGAATGCACCAGGGTGTAGAGAGCGTGCTTGCGTTTCTACAACAGCAGTTCTGGATTCTCGGAGCTCGTCGTTTTCTTCGTAGCGTGTCGGAGAAGTGCATTGTTTGCCGCAGATTTCGCGCACAGACTGCTGCTGAGGAGATGCCGCCGTTGCCCTCAGACAGGGTGAAGCACCACCAGCCATTCGGTCTCACAGGTATTGATTATGCAGGTCCGTTGTACGTGCGCAGTTCATCAAATGTTCAGAAAGTGTGGGTCGCACTCTTCGTGTGCGGTACTACTCGCGCAGTGCACCTAGAGCTCGTGGATAGCCTGTCGACAGAGGTGTTCCTGCTAGCATTGCGTCGTTTCATCGCCCGTCGTGGGAAGCCGCTGCGTATACGTTCAGATAATGCTACGACGTTCAAGTCCGCCGCAGACAAGGTGGCAATCCCGTGGTTCTTCAATCCGCCATCTGCCCCGTGGCATGGAGGGTTCTATGAGCGTCTGGTGGCATGTGTGAAAGCTCCCTTGAAGAAGGTTCTCGGTCGAGCGTCATTGAGTCGAGACGAGCTGTTCACTGTCTTGACGGAGATCGAGAGAGTCGTCAACTCTCGACCCCTCACTCCGGTTTCTACGGATGTAGCTGACGAGTCGCCGCTGACTCCAGCCATGATGTTGGGAGACATCTTTGCAACCGGTATTGCCTCGTCTGACAGACCACTCGATCCACGGCAGTTGTCCGCTCGAGTCAAGTATGTCCACACCGTCTACGAGCACCTCAACCAGCGTTGGTCGTCTGAGTATCTCATTCGTCTCAGTGAGTATCATCGGTCGAAGTCAACTCCGATTGTCGTGAACGACGTTGTGTTTATTGCCGACGACAACCGGAAGCGGCAATCATGGCGCTTGGGTAGGGTCGCAGAGCTGTATCCTGGAAGAGATGGCAAGTGCAGGGTGGCCAAAGTCCAAGTTGGCCAATCGTCCATGCTACGGCCCATTCAACGCTTGGTTCCGTTGGAAGTAGCGAAGGAGCATGTTGAGCCGCCTGCTGTGGACGCTGAGCCGCAGCCGCAGACACCCGCGAGCGCTGATCCAGTCAACGTCGTCGATGATGTTGAAATACCTTCGACGACCGTTGAACCGCAAGTTACGCGTCGATCTCGTCGTACCGTTCGACCACCACCTCGTCTTGATTTGTGATCAGTGTGGTTGAAGCCCTTTGGTGGGGAGAATGTTGTGTATCGTGTCGGAGAAAGGTCTTCTGGGGTGTCGTCGAGATCTCGTTGCGACCGTGACTCCTGCTTGTCTCCCTGGCTAGGTGCTGCTTGCTTTGCTTTTTTGCGTAGTGTTTTTGATTATTGTTTACTATTGCGTATTGTTAGTGTTCGTTGTGATTTGGTACAGTACTTGTTACGAGATACGACACATTGTGTAGTGTGTGTTTGCAGCACGAAGAAGACTGCACACCAGAACGGTTAGCTCAGGAGCTTGGGCTTACCTTGTGCAATCACAGTTCATCAGCTTGGACATTGCGCTTGGTCCCATGCGAATAACCGACTAGAATAGTAATTATTTCTTCGTTGCATTTTTGAATTGTGTTCTTGCTAGCTCGTTGATTTATTTAGTTGATGTGTTGATTTGTGTTTGATTACTTATTTATTTGATGCGCGATTTATGTGCGCTGATTGCGTGATGGCATGCAATTATGATCATGCTTGCGCCAGCTAGCTAGATGCCTGCGCCGCGCACTGATGTTGAATGAGTTAGTATGCGCCCCGCGCTGTTCATGCATATGGTACATGGTGTGTAATGTTTGCCGCACACGCGTATACGTGCCTCGCCTCGTACTGCTTATGTGCCGCGCGCCGTACTATTGCTGTCACTTTGCTGCCAAATTTAGCTTCCGCTTTCCGAGCGCTGTACGCTCTTCTGTACGCTCATGCCAAAGTTGGACGCACGTTGTGGCTGGCCAGCGCTTTACCCCTCATGCGTTGTTCTTTTCCTTGATGCTGTGGTTTGTTTTCTTTAGTGTTCTAGAGTTCTCTTTCCGATGTAGTTCGTATTTTTCCAGTCTCTTCTTCTCAATGTATTCTACTGTTCATTCATTATAGTCCGTAAAGAATTACGTGACCTTTTGTCTTGTGGCGTCTGTGCGATCCTGAAACTTTTGAGGTGTTAGTAGTGAACACAACAGTGCTTGTGAGTCTGGAAGAGCCAACTGTGTTGTCTGCTGGAAGCAGGATCGCAAGAGAAGCAAGACTGCTTTCTTCTGCTCTAACTGCACCAACAGAGAAGGTCATCCGGTGCACCTGTGCATGGGAAAAGGCAACAAGTGCTTCAGGGTGTTTCATTCACTGGAGTATGATGCTCACAGATGAACTGGTGCGTGAGCTGAAGCTGAACAGAGTACATATTCTCATGTTCCTCGTATTTGCTAATTCGGCCGCATTGCTTGAATTATTATTCGCCGTGAATTGCAACGATGCTTCATGTTATCAGCTTGTTTCTGATGAATGGTATGGTAAAGGTAATTCTACCAGCTTCCCAGAATTATAAAGATGTCATTACAAATTATTTACCGTTTAGTCTCCATTCTCAATCTAGTGGACATCGTCATGTTCCTCGAATTTGCTTATTCGGCCGCATTGCTTGAATTATTGTTCGCCATGACTGGCAACGACGCTACATGTTATTAGCTTGTTTCTTATGAAAGGTATGTCGTCTGCCCGAAGGACGAACTACCTCTCTGCTTTCGTCCCGCCACACAAACAAAGGGTCTAGGAAAGTAGTGGTTCTCTATTTCTAGAGAGAGAGCTTTTCTGTCATGCACTGCAGGAGGCGACGGGAGAACTAACCACTGACAACTAACAAAGGAAACATATTTAGGAAATTGGTGCCATGATCAGCACAAAAGTGGTGTACTCATCAGCACAAAAAGGTGCACGTGTCAGCAATAAAATAAAGCAGCGCAGCAGCATGCACCGGTGCACCAAGGGTAAAGCAGTATGTATGACAAAGAGACACAAGCGCAGCAGCATGTACGACAAAGATCTACACGCGCAGCCACATTTCCAACATAGTCGTGCAAGCATCGATCAGCGCTGTGAATGTACAGACAGTCCAGCGTCTGTGCAGTGCATGTACAGACAGTGCACGATCGATCATCGACGCATCGCGTAGTACTATAGTATATTATGATTGTACAAATTTTATATTCGCGTGTCAAATTTTCGCGATTTGGCCCTGCTCGCGAAAGTCGCGAAAGTTTATCGTTTTACAGTAAATGTTTGCGGCTATTTATATATTATGTGGCTGCGAGTGTGGTATTTTTTGCTTCCACTCATTTCTGGAAAACCACCACGGTGGTGAGTGTGATTGCTCGGGTAGACCACTACCCCATGTACTGAACAGTTCGTTCCTTTTCGTCACGAATTCCATTGGTAATTGTGACAAGAAAACGCTCTGGAATACTTTATTCGTTGCTATAGTTGTGATATGGGTGCGCATATACATGTAGTTTTATTTAACTCGGACATTGAGTCCGTATATATAAATTTAAAATAGAAGAAATCACATGGAAACGAGTTATGAAGCATCTATCCACGACATTATATATCCGCCTAATGGGTACGCGTGGCCCATGCACCATGGGGACCCACGAATACAACCCAGGATATGAAGGGTTCTGATTCCAAACGCGATAAAGACCAAACCGGAGCTTTTGCGTTTTTTGTCATGAAAGAATTCGTTTTCACCCCACGGACGTCTGTGTGTCGGTTTTACCGGTCAAAACGCAATACATCCCAGTCAAAATGATGCCTGAAGTTTGTGTTCTTCTGCAAAACGCGATAAAAGTCATTGATGCTGCAGTATAGACCGTAAAAGAACAAATAAAAAATGCGCTCCTTGAAATTTCTACAAAATGGATTTATCTCGTTTTGAATTGGAGCCCTTCATATGTTCCCTCAGCAATACAAGCAAGCAAGCAAGCAAAGATAAATGAGAGCCCAGGCAGCGAAAACAAAGCGAAGAGAGATGAGGACATAGGCAACGAAAGCAGTTCCGAAGCGTAGCCAGGGATTGTATGTGTGCATATGGGTGCGACAGTTAATACAGCTAGTGCAGCCATGGACATCGTAGCAGCACGGAAAATACAAAAGTGCCACAGCAGCAGCCAAGAGTGCGCAAACACTAAAAATGCAGATCATCCATGATTTGAATTGTTTGCAGGCAACCTGCCTACACTCAAGAGAGCACTGCATTTCACACAATGAATACATTACAGGTATGGTTTCAACGTTTCAGTCTTCATGACCATCATCAGGAATGAAGTGGACATGGAAAAAACAGCAGTATAAAAGAAGGAAGCAAAGCACGATACCTAGTGACAGCGCGCGTAGAGATGTGCAGAGCACGTCGTGGCGGGTGCATTGCTACATGTACATGACAACACAGGCACAAAATGACGAGGAAAGTAGATATTGTGCTACAGCAGTGATACAAGCACAGTTCCAATCTCACAACTCCTGTGAGGTATGTAGTGCTGTAGCGCAATATCTACTTTCCTTCGTCGCTTTGTGCCTGTGTTGTCATGTACATGTAGCAATGCACCCGCCACGACGTGCTCTGCACATCTCTACGCGCGCTGTCACTAGGTATCGTGCTTTGCTTCCTTCTTTTATACTGCTGTTTTTTCTATGTCCACTTCATTCTTGTTGATGGTCATGAAGACCGAAACGTTGAAACGGTACCTGCAGTGGAAATGCAGTGCTCTCTTGAGTGTAGGCAGGTTGCCTGCAAACTATTCAGGTGTATTGAAGCTGCGTGAAGCATCCTTCAAAAATTTTCATCCATGATTTTTTTAAATTATTGTCGTATTATCTTCTTACAGCTCCAACGAGTGATCTAAGTTCGTTTAATTATATAGTTTATTCATTGCATTATTAAGATTATTGTCTCCATGTTGCCGTTTTATATAATTATAATAGTAATGATATACTATGAGTACAATTGCAGTTTAAGGCGCACAGCCTCTGTGTAATAATATACTAGTAATGTAGTGTTGTTAGGCTTGCACCTTCTCAGCTTTTTGTCTTTCCACTTTTCTTGCTCAATGACCGGGTCATGACGACATTGTGAATAGATGGTTGTCCTCATGGGCAAAACTGGAAGTGGTAAAGTCATGGCCAGCAATCGCATGTCACCACGTACATTCAAAATCAACATAATTTTGCGAATCGACCTTTTTTCAGGATCACTTTTCAACGAGGACGAAGCAAAGTCGGCCGAACGAAGCCTAGAGGAAGAAAATCACCCTCTCCACTTCACCATCACGATACTGACATAGATACGAGATGAAACAACTAAAAAATCCACAAGAAAACTGTACGGCCATCATCGCGCTGACTTTGGTCTGACTTTGGTCTGAGAATTTCTATCACGATCAAAAATGTACGAGGAGCACTCAAAAATAAGCCACAGACGTACCTTTATCGCTCTCTACTCCTTTTTCAAGGCACAAAAGTCGACTCTCCACTTTCAAACCAGGAACCAGACATACCAGTGGTCCTTTTCAGCTGCTCCACGAGCGCAGGAAATGTTCACCAAGGGGCGCAGAGCAGCATCCATTCCAGAAAAAGAGCTAAAATACGAGTGAGACTGCATGACTGAGTACAGTGAGTACATGTATGAGTACATGCAGAAAATAGTCAATTTCAGCGTTTCTGCTCCAAACAGCAACTAGCTTCGACTAGAAACAAAGATTACACCAAAGGATCAAACAACAACCATTTTCTGCAGTTTTTTTGCAGATGGCTTCCTTGTGCTTGGCCCAGCACGCCAAAAATCACACCTCGGAGGAGTACAAAAATTACAACTCTCAGATGTCCTCGATTGCTGGCCATGAAGTGATATGTTGGCTCCTGCATTTGCTAGCTGTTTTGTTTGCCACCCCATGACAATGCCTTGACTGTGTAACAGTCAGTGTGTTGTGCATGCTGGATCAGTAAGGTAAATTTAATGGGGGGGGGGGGGGGGGTATTTTTATTTTTACGCGCGAAATTCGAGCGAAATCGGAGAGATGGCCGAGCCCAGCTTTTCTGGTTTTCTCAGACATGCTCTCTTAGAATGTTTTGGGGAACCTGCGAGAGGAAGATAACACACACAGATTTTGGTAGGTCTTCTTGTGGTAAGCACACAGGAAGCATAATCATTCTGATGATCTCTTTATGTGTGCTATACGTGCTACTTCCTCCGCTAACAAAAACTTCGTGATGGATTTTTGAGGTACTGGTTTGTGCATAAACTGCCATGAAATGAGTCGTGATCACTTTCTCGGACTTCCCTGGCATGCCATGAAAGAGGTACGGTGCAAGGAAACCGACCTTTCACGACAAGCCGAGCGGAAAGGATGGTTGTGCTGTGGCAACATACGTGATGACAGTCATGGCGAGCGAAGCTGACATAGCACTTCTCCGAGGGGATAATGCGCTGCGCGCTTGGCCTCTCTACTACTCTAGCACTGAAATTGAGAGTGATAGAGAGCGATGGAACGGAGCAGCGAGCCTACACAATGAGCGAGTGACCAAGCAGCTGCTCCAATCGCTCGGCGCAATGAAATAATTCTGAATTCAAGTTATTGTTCAACCTGCGCAAAGCCCAGATTCAAATGCTGATGACCATGCATTCTTTCAGAAGTCTGCAGACCGACGCGAGTCTCGTGGCTAAGGAAAGTCGACTGGACTTGCTAGCCACTGCCGTTCAGTGCTGGTAGGAGTATCCGAATGAGAAATGATTGGAATCAGTTTGGCTGTGCCTCTGCTCCCGCGTTTCGCGGAGTTCTGGAGAGTGGAGATGAAACCAGGAGTCCTAAAATATTATTACGACACCCTGGTGGAAACGAGTAATCGCCACCGCAGCGGATCAAGCATCTTGAAAGCTAACTTGAACGACGGCGACATCACCAAAGTTCAACGGAGTGTGATCAAAGAAGCCGAGGAAAGGCTGAAACGAGCTGAACAACGACTCGAGAGAGATGACGACTCGTGTGCAGCCGATGACGACAGCGACGCAGAGTCAAAAATGAGTCGAGCAAAAGCGGCGCAAACTGTACTCTCTGCTCATTCTTCCAACAGTTTCTCTTGTAAAGACGCTGTGCATGGGCTGAACTATCTTCGTCTAGTGATTTGCAGTCGATACAAACTATTCTTGACCTGTTCCAAGCGTTCTCATATCCATCAAAATCCATCACGAAGTTTTTGTTAACGGAGCAAGTATTATGACTGGGACATTGGTTCTATGGTTGGATATGGTGACTTTGCAGCAGGTGCAAATTGAAGAATATGAAAGTACTATAAGTAGTGGGTCCTGCATCTTAAAAAAAGAGGACCATAAGTTTACAACTTACTGTATTATCTCCGTTAGGGGCCATCCGTAAGTACCGATATTTGTTCATTTCTCCCCAGATCCCCTCCCTCGGCCTCCCCCCTCAAAACGAACATACACATGTTAATGCAGGGGATCGATATTATTGAATGAAGTGCAATCTCCTCATGAAATGTAACCAACAGCAGCTTCACCAGCTAGGTTTTCATTGCGGCGGTGGAAAAACCTTGCCATGGCCATTTTCACAAGGCTGACTTTCACTGTTTGTAGCTCATCAACTACATGTTTGTACAGTGCCTGTCCACACCTAGACATTGATATCTTTTAACAAAGACGAGATGAACAAAGACCAACCCCCTCCCCCCCCCCAAACGAACGAATATTTTCTCTAAAAAATATCGATATTTGTTGACGACCCCTTATAAGCCCCGTTGCTTATATTTTTTCAACCAGTCTGGACCCCGGGCTTACGTTAGAGACTGGGCTTCTACTAGCGAATGGGCTAAACAATTTTCAACCACCTGGTATATGTACATTGCTTATTATTTTCTCATTATATCAGTAAAGAACCCTTCCTCTCCAGTTCTTTACATTTTATTGGCCGAATAGTACCGTTTACCATTTGAAATAATTATATCAGTAGCACAATTTTTTCCCACGAGGTACCTGCAGTGCAGTTTTGTGCTTCCTGGAACACTGAGCGAGTCTGAATTTTAGATCTAGGGGATCACAGACTGTTACCACAGCATGTGTATATGTGATGTGTGACATCAAACATGCATGGACATGATCCATACAGTTCTCCATTAGAAGTCCTTCGCTTATATTGGAGAGTGCGTTTGTATATCTTCGAAGCCCTCTTGGAGTGCGCTTGTGCTGGTAATAGAGACTGTGCTTCTACAAGAGACTGCGCTTGTAATAGTGATAATACGGTATCCTTTTTTTCCAACACCTTTCCCCAATTACTAGCAATTATAAGCAGGATACTGGCTGAGTAGTCAGAACTTGCAACAATTAGTACAACACTGACTGATGTGGTACTGACGTTGAACGACCTGATGCTTAGCTGCATCACGTCTGGAATGCGCAAACCAACAGCCTTCCACCTTGGAACGTTCTAAGTTATGGAATAATGTAAAAAAGCTCAGCTCTTTTTCATCTGGAGTGCGCTCACCTTCCCCTTTCTTACAAGAAGACACGCGGACTGCCCTCAATGCGTTGGATCGACACTGTCCGAAAAGATCTTAAGAGTGTCGAACTCACCATCAGTAACGCCCAGAGCCAAGCTCATTACCGTAGACAATGGCAAGAAGCTGTCAACAGATGCGTTAGCTCATGTTTTGAGTGACAAGCGAAAATATTATGTTGACATTATTCGTTCCCAAAGCTGGAAATGAAAGCTTGAAAGAAGGCATGAAGTATAGCACCGGGTTCCATGGGACCCAAGGGTGAAGTGTTGCATCCATGCGCTCAGTGACGGGACCCAGAAATCACTACGAGCGGCGACCAAATAGACGTGTGGCCTCACGACGAGCCCAGCACAACCCAGGGGCAATCAATATAGCTGGCTTGGTCCAAGTTCAACCCCACACGATCAACAGACAAAGACTGTTAGTTTCACGTTGTGAGTAGTCATTCAAATCCGAGCTCAAAGTACACCAAGATAGAGAGCTGAGACCGAGTCTCGACTCGACTCGACTGAAGTAAAAGAGAGAATGAAAGCTTCTTGTATAGGGCATTTCAGAGATATGGCTTGATCATTGCTTACAATGGTACAAGGTAATTCCTGGAAATAGGAGAACAGGTAAAACCGGAATATGTGCAGGCAGTCAGCTGTGGGGACTCTGTAGATGCCAGCGATGATGTTCCTCTCCCAGAGGTAAGCTCCTGCGAATCCACCGATAATGTAGATGCTTCTTTTCCCCCTGTCTTCAGCCAGTCCCATCTGTCGCATCCCTGGCTCTCAGTGACCGGACCCCGAAATCACTACGAGCGGCGACTGAATAGACGTGTGGTCTCACGACAAGCTCAACACAACCCAGGGGCCAACCAGTATAGTTGGCTTGGTCCAAGTTCAACCCCACACAATCAACAGACAAGGATTGTTAGCTTCACGTTGTGAGTAGTATTCAAATCCGAGCTCAAAGTAAAACCAAGACTAAGAGCTGAGACCCGAGTCTCGACTGCTCGACTAGACTGAAGTAAAAGAGAGAATGAAAGCTTCTTGTATAGGGCATTTCAGAGATATGGCTTGATCATTGCTTACAATGGTACAAGGTAATTCCAGGAAATAGGAGAACAGGTAAAACCGGAATATGAGCAGGCAGTCAGCAGAAAAGCAGAATGCACGTACGGTGATCATTCGAGAAGAAGGAGAAAGAAAGATATGGAGAGAAGAAAGACCAAATTGGGACGTGGGGATCCCGCTCACCCACGCCAGAGCACAATGTGCGTAAATGAGGGTCACGTTGGGGAGCCCGCTCACCCAACGTGCCATTGCTCAGCGGCTTCTTATGGGTAAGTTCTGCGGTGTTCTTCCCTCTGCTTGGGTGACACATTTAACCTGGCGCGGTGACAGTTTTGGCTCTTGCGCTCGTCTTGGCTCTTCATTATTTGCACTTAGCTTTTGTTAGTCTTGGCTCTTTGCACAAAGCACCGAGGCATCCTGGAAACCTATAGAATGTCGTAGGGACGTGGTTTTGCACAAAGCCTGGGGTCACATTTCCAGGAAGCGAAACACTTCCAGGAAACGTACAACGCGAGCACCTACCTGACCGGGTCCTGGCGTTGGTTCACATGATATGTCATGCCAAGAAGTTGTATTTCTCGCCGGCCGAGCGCAGCGAGATAGGCGAGAAATGATTTCTCGCGAAATATTTTCAGTTGCAAATATGGCATCTGGTGTGTTCTTTGTTGTCGCTTCTTTTCCTGACTTCTTCAGTCAGTTTTGAGTCTCACCAGTGTCCCTGCCCTCCCACCCTTTACTTCTGTGCATATTATCAATGCTTTTTATCACTGTTTGCCGTGATGTGCTTGCCATGCCTACATGATGCCTAATCGCCATTGGGGATATACACCCGGTTTTTTCCCTCACAAATGCGTCCGTCGGCGCGAGGGTTTTTTCCCGGCTGGCTCGGTCCAGGAAAATTAATCTGACGGTCCCAAGTGGTTCTGCATCATGGCCTCTTTCTGCTATCCACTGGCATGACTATTCTATCTGAGACACTCTGTTCTCAGGCCTTGCTTGCTTCCATACCTCACTTGTTATCCGGTTCACATCTGGCTGCGGCCAACTACCCTTCGGTCACATCTGGCTGCGGCCAACTACCCTTCACTTTGTGTGTTGTCGCTATTGCTGTCTATGTCTCTGTGCATGCCAGTATATGTGGAGCGAGAAGGCATGTCGCCTACGTGGGAAAGCGCGTGTCGCTCAACCTACGTGCTAAGCATGTGGGAAGACACTGACCAAACCACGTGGTATCAAACGGGCATGACAGCTCAGCACAGAGATGCTCACTACATAGATCCTTCTGTCACAGGACTATCAGGCGGCAGTCGTCACGTCCGGGGACGTGACACATCTAAAAACGTCCTCAGCCTCAAATGAAATAGATAATGTTGATACTGTTGATATTGTAAGAAAGGTTTGCTCCCCACACCGGAGCTCGCGCTATTCCGCCGACTTTACTTGTGTGTGCTCTGGATGGCAGTCGTGAGTCAGTCAAGTGTCAAGTAAAGTCGGCGGAATAGCGCGAGCTCCGGTGTGGGGAGCAAACCTTTCTTACAAATCATCGCCGAAGTCGCAACCACTACTTCGTACTGTTGATATTGTTGATAATGTTGATTCTTTGCAGCGTTTACGGAGAGTGTGGTGGCCAATTGTGCGTTGGTTGCAATGTCGAAGATGCATTTGCAGAAGGATAGCAAAATTGAACTACTCGAGAAGGAAACGACTAGTCTGAAAATGGAAAGTGTAGGCTCACTGTTAGCACTCGTGAGCACCTCGGAAGATCTGCCCTAGATGTTGCACACAGACGGAGCGCAGGCTGCATGTGGGTGCGAATGCAACGTGCAGGGTAAATGTTGGGAAGGCATTGCAAGCTGGCCAAGGCAAATTACTGGTGTCGACCGAGCACATCAAAGTCACCAAGCCAGGCACACTAAAGTCAGGCACCGAGTTTGTGTATGTACCGCATGTGGACAGCTGTACCGGTGTTTTGTTGACCAGAGCGTCCTCAAAGACCAGTGGTGAAGATGTACCCCTTACGTCCCTGGCAGATGTTGGGTTTCTAGAGCCCATTTTTGTCAACCCCAACTCCCATGAAGTTGTTCGCATTGTGTTGCGCAATGTTGGGAAGCGTGCAAGGGTAAAACGATGTGTAGGTGACGAGGGGGTGAGGGAGCGGCCCACTGTTGTATGTGACGGCTTGTCGTACTCCCTCATATTAACTGTGATGGAGGAGGCAAGGCGCGATGCAGCCAAATTGGCTAACCATGAAGCAGGAATATTGCATGTCGACTCAATGTCGAAGGCTGACCTGAAGAGTGCATGCAGTACAAGGGGCTTGGGTGTAACAGGAAACATGAGTACATTACGTGATAGGCTAAGGAAGTTATTACATGAGCCCGAGCGCGCTAAAACATGACCACAGCTTTTTTTGAAAAAGTCGAGATAATCGCGATTTGAATTCCGCGGCAAAAAATACAAAGTGCAGTGCAACGCGAGTCGCTGTTGTTGTTCTCCTCGGTCGACTGGACTGTTCCGGATGCAATTCTTTGTTGCAAGTAAGTTTATTTGTTTGAGTTTGTATTCCATGTTGCGCTGAGTCGCCTAAAACTGATCGTAATCGATGTATCGACAGAAGAGCCTAGTAGTAGTAATGTACTGCGGAGCGGAAGAAGACGACATCATCGCACTCCATGCGCAGGATAAAATATTTTGAGGATTCGGGTCGGAAACAGAAGGAAGACGATGATGGCTACAGCGACGAGTCATTTGAGGGCGACACTTTCATCGAGCGTAAAAAGAATTGATGCTGGTAGTCCCACGATCTGCAGTGACGAGGAATTCTACTCTGATGACAACCTGGCAAGCGATTGGCATCGAGACTGACTTGGGAGGTGAGTCGGCCGATGATTTGGCCAGAATGGACATCGCTGCACATATCCGGGACAATGCCAGTATTGGTTGCAAGTGCAAAAACAATCAATGGACTCTGCTGCTCCCTCAACTTGCTCAAGTCGATAATTTGAGTACCCTTATGCGGAACATCGCTAGTATGAGCAGTATGCAGCGAAAGCAGTACTCTCTGGCGAGCAGAGAAAACCGTGTGCAGATGGGCTTTGCAAAGCTGTGGGGAATATGAGTGCGACATCTAGTATGTCGAGGAAAACTGTGTGCAGCAGTGTATACTGTATATCTGAAAGTACAGGTGGAGTGTGATGGAGAGGTCATGGAGTGCCAACTTCTTCGGCCATCTACAGATGTTGACCGTGTTTTCGCTGGCGGTTCTCCAGTGGTGCTCCAAACAGGAGGTATTTCGGACACCCAGCTCAGCTGCCTATAGGCAATTTGGTATTTTGGATGTGGCTGAGTACCTGTCAGCTCATGCTATAAGACCCTGGACAGAGGAACTGACCCGGAAAGGATGAACCAAGGGACATATCAATTGTGTGCAAAAATGACAATCCCATTGCTGTACATAGAATTTCACCATTTCAACAGTGCTGCATAAAATACCATTGTAGCCACACTTAGAGATGTCCAATCAATCCAAAACTTTCAGACAGTGAACATTAGGTGTGTTAGATCATTTTTGAACAAAAAACTGAAAATCGAATTTTTGGTCTGTGGTCATATTTTAGCGTGCTCTGGCTCACATGGTCTGGTTGAGAAGGGGAATTGACGCCTCCCCCCCCCCCCCCAAACAAACTTTCCCGATGGGGAGTTTGATTGGGTACTACCCAAATTCAGAATTCTTTTCCTGCTGTCACTTGAAATGAGGCCAGTGACTACGTTTTTGTTTCGACTTTTCTTTCCTCCAGAGCCATTGGATATTGAACATTGCGAACAAGCTTGAAAAATCACCACTGATCACTCGGGAAAGAAGAAAAGGATTTCAACTTTTTTTTAATTTGGCGCACTGTCGAGGCGATCAGAAAATATTCCCCAAAACAGCGTCGTCATCTTTTTTCAGGCGCGGTCTGCGGAGGTAAAAAGGGCCGAGGCGGGGAAAGCGCGACGCGGGACTATGGATCACCATGATCACCTTGGCAACCGGACAATGTCAAGTGCAGCACTAGTGTTCTCTAAACAAGGGATTCCCAGGACTGACTACAGCACTGCTCAATGAAATCCAGTCGCAGCGTCACTCAAGTACGCACCACCGGGTGTTGCACAACCCTACACTTGCAAACACTGGACTGCGAAATGATGCAAGGAGCAAACTTGAGTGCAGTGAATGGATTATGTTGAGCAGGACTGTAGTTGTATTTTAAATATTTTTGGTTTCTATTGTCGAAAACTGTATATAACTTGTTAGAGGCATATCTATATTGTAGTGTGGTGAGGTTTGCTGGTTGCCAATGACTTTCATCTTTTTCTTCTTTTTGTGTTCTATGACTGTGACCATCCGCTAAATTGTGGGCTGCGATGAATTTCACAGTCCACACTAATAAACACGCTGGTGAGTGACTAAAAGGGTTGTGCATCTTTGATCAGGCTGGTTCTGCTTGGGCACTATGAATGGCTGTTAGAGGGATGTATCTGATATGGGTGTGTGTTGATCTTCTTGTGTCAGGTTCATAAGAAGCACATCCTTTCGTTTATTATGAAGTGATGAGATTTTTGCCGGTTTTCAACACATTTTTCAGTATCCGAGTTAGCTCTTTACCAGCCACAGAGAAAATTCCGAAAATCTGCATATTTTCATGTTCTTCAGATTTCAACTTTAGTTACACCAACCCGACAATCACAATCTTTGGCTTCCTGGAAAGGTCTTCATGAAAGGAAGAGAATGAGGCCAAGTCTCATGACAAGGACGCCCATCTCCAGTGCTGGAGAGCAGCGAAGGTGCTGAATGTACTGAGCTAGTTTTTGTGTTCTCCTTAACTTTTGATTTTTCCTGTGTGTGTGTGTGTGCGTGTGCGTGTGCGTGTGCGTGTGCGTGTGTGGTATATGCCTGTGGACATTTGCTCAGGCTCCGAAGATTGAGGTCGCGTCCAGTGGGGTAAGTGCCGTATCGTGTCCAGGATCTCTGAAAGCTGTTCTCTCTTTGCTTTGCAGAGATGTAGAACTATAGCTGGTGGTCCCTGTTATCGTGTGCATATTAGGACAATAGGACCGAAAGAACTCTACCACCTACCCCAGAGCATTACAAATCAAGGACCTTACGCTGGATAGCTGCCGAGCCAAGGAGAGAATTCTTTTGCAATTCAGACACAGAGCAGTAGCTGGTGATACCTATGGTGTCAATGTATCCTAGCAACTGTTTGCAAACAGTGCCTGAAGTTCCAACTACCACAGGAACAATGTGAGTCTCAACTTGCCATAGCCGATGGACTTTGCAAGCAAGAAGTAGAAACGTGACGACCCGGTGAAACAAACGGACATCGTCACGTCACTATGGCTGCCGGTTTTCAACACTTTTGCTTAATCTTTTGTGTGTATTTGTTTGCATGCATACGTGCGTGTGTGTTTGTGTGTTTGTGTGCTATATGACCGGGACATTTGTTCAATGCTTGATGGTGGCCTCTTTCCAGTCGGAGTATGTCGTAAGTAACTTTGATAGCTGTTCTGTGTATTTACCGTGAAAAATGCCGGTGTTGTGCCCAATCAATCAATTTTGTAAGACTAGGATGGGTTTTATAGAAGCGGATGATAATTTACCATCAAAGACGTATTCAGCTGTTCTTGTTTTTAAGGACAGGTACTTGAGTGAAGTCAGTGACTGATGAGGGTACTGGTGGTTTGTTCTAAGTACAGTGCTGCCCCGTGAAAATTGTCCCAGTGTATATGTACATAGCAGAGCCACAATCTAACACACAGCCTGGCCGCACAACATTGCCAGGGCATTGTAGTACCCAGCATTCGTTTTCAGCAGTGTTGGGTCCCAACAAGAGAGGTTTCTTGCTCACTAACACAACTGACAACGGGAACATGTAGGTTGGTGGAACGACATGTATTAGAGACGGGATGACTAAGACCAGGATGAACGAAACGACTACCTGTTTATTATTGAAGAGAGCGAGTTGAAGAGAGCTATTGAAGAGAGAGAGAGTTGAAGAGAGAAGCAACGCAATATAAAGGGCCCGGGTAGCTATGGCAAACATGGGCGCGCAAGTAGCTACCCAGGCCAAATGAATAATGCATGAACTAATGAATATGAACTAATTACTTGTGGGCCTAACAGTAGGATGAATTCCATTGACAAGCACTGTAGTCTGTAGTACATTGTGCCTTTTGCGTCGCCCCCCCCCCCCCTCCCCCCAAATTCATCACTGCTGGTGTCTCCAGGCGAGGAAGTCCGTTCTTGCATGTATGCCGAATACCGTCCAGTGACAAAAGCTCTAAAGGTGATAAAACAATTCACAGTGCAGGTGGACATGCATACGCATGGCGCTAGAATTAAACCACGTGCATGAAGAAGACATTTGATTAGAGGTTGACACTAGCGTTGCAACACATACATGGATAATGATAGATTGACACCCGTCAATGGGCTGAAAGAGATAAACGATTTTTTTGCGTGGGCGGAGGAAGTACATGGTTGCATGGTGAAGCATATGCACACCTGCTAGTTCACGTGTTTTGATCGTGCTACTTGCAGTACCTTAAAACAACGGAAATGTACAGGGGCGTCGCACACGGTACGGTCACTACGGTATTGACCGTACCACTATTTGCCCCAAGTTCCCCTGAATCAATAAAATGCACTGATTTGGGCTCTAAATTTCCAAAATATTCGGCTCGGCCATCCCATATTAATTATAATTCCCCCAAGTGTAAATTGTACTTCAGATGGCTAACTGTACCACACTACAATACCTTTCAACGTCCCTGATGTATCATGCAAACCTTCATGTACATTTATGCAGAGTTATACTTCTGAGTGTACATTATAGTGTACATCACATTTTCCGTCCTTATCTGCAAAAAGATCCAGCCTAGACCGTTCTTAAAAATTGGTGAAATTTTAGCCTGGCCGTTCTTCGGCGCTCTGTTCTTCGGTGCCCGACAGTATTGTAGTAGTGTCGAATCCCTGCGCTCTCAGTGACCGGACCCCGAAATCACTACGAGCGGCGACTGAATAGACGTGTGGCCTCACGACAAGCCCAACACAACCCAGGGGCCAACCAGAATAGTTGGCTTGGTCCAAGTTCAATCCCACACGATCAACAAACAAGGACTGTTAGTTTTCACGTTGTGAGTAGTCATTCAATCCGAGCTCAAAGTAAACCAAGACAGAGAGCTGAGATCGAGTCTCGACTGCTAGACTAGACTGAAGTAAGAAAGAGAATGAGAGCTTCTTTTATAGCGCAATTTAGAGATATGGCGTGATAATTGCCTAGAATGGTACGAGGTATTTCCAGGAACAACAAGAACAGGTAAAACAGGAATATGAGCAGCCAGTCAGCAGAAAAGAAAGACATGGAGAAGAAAGACCAAATTGTGAGGTGGGGGAGCCCGCTCACCCACGCCAGAGTACAATGTGTGTATATATGAGGGTCACGTTGGGGAGCCGGCTCACCCAACGTGCCATAGTTCAGCGGCTTCTTATGGTAAGTTCTGATGCATTCTTGGTCTTACTTGCGTGATACTCTGACCTCTTGCGCGGCGACGGTTTTGGTTCTTGCACACGTCTAGTCTCCTCTCTTGCACTTAGCTCGGTTGGTTAGTCTTGGCTCTTTGCACAAAGCACCGAGGCATCGTGGAAACCTGTAGAACGTCGTAGTGACGTGGTTTTGCACAAAGCCTGGAGTCACATTTCCAGGAAGTGAAGCACTTCCAGGAAACGTACAACGCGAGAACCTACCTAACCAGGTTCCGGCGTTGGGTCACATGATGTGCCATGCCAAGAAAACATGTCACCTACGTGGGAAAGCGTGTGTCGCTCAACCTACATGCTAAGCATATGGGACAAGACACTGGCCAAATCACGTTTTACTAAAAGGTCATGACAGCTCAGCACCGTGAGAGCTGCTCACTAGGTAGGTCCTGCTGTCACAGAACTATCAGGCAGCTGTTGTCACATCCAGGGACGTGACGTAGTATTACCAAGAGTAGATAAACAATAGTGTGCAATTCCGGGATGGGTTGGCCGGCGGCGTAATTTTGAATTGACGTACTCTTTTCTAAGACGCACGCGCTGAGAGTCTTTCGGAAAGTTTTACCTCGGGCACTAGGCCGGGCTTTACATTAGAAGGTCGGTGCCCAGCACGTGATCTCACACTGCTCTGCGGCAGAATGCATGTTTTTATGAAAAAAAGGTGACGTCAACAAAAAATTCCGCCACAGGCGGGGTATCTGCAGATTGTGCAGAAGAGATGCGGAGTTGCACAGTCTTGTTTATCTACTCTTGGTATTACTTATTAGTTATTACTTGTGTTGTTGCTATTATGTACATGTATGACCAGGACATTTGCTGTATAGTTGGATGTTTAGCAGCATGCAAAGAGTGAGGCATGACTCAAGGTGCCAATTTTTGTCCAGCATCTCTGTGTGCTCTTTCACTTTTGCTTTTCCTGTGTGTGTGTATGTGTGTGTGTGTGCGTGCGTGCGTGTGCTTGCTTGCGTGCGTGCGTGTGTGTGCTATATGCTTGTGGACATTTGTTCAGGTTCTGGAACTTGAGTACGCGTCCAGTGGGGTAAGTGCCATCGTGTTCAGGATCTCTGAAAGCTGTTCTCTTTGCTTTGCAGAGATGTAGAACTATAGCTGGTGCTCCCTGTTATCGTGTGCATATTACCCATCAGAAGTCAGAATTTTCGATTACCACTCTGTGTGTTTCATGCTATGCTATTATGTAATCATCTGGTTCCGTGAGTTCCTGGGTGGAATTTGCTTAGTCTTGGAGCATTTCCATCTGCCTACGTTGTTCTTGATTTTTAAGAAATATGTTGGTAGGTAAACAACAGAGAGAAACACACCACACTCTTTTTCTTACATATTGATCATAGGAAACACTAGAAGTTTTGAAGGACAATAGGACCGAAAGAACTCTACCACCTACCCCAGAGCATTACAAATCAAGGACTTTACGCAGGATAGCTGCCGAGCCAAGGAGAGAATTCTTTCGCAATTCAGACACAGAGCAGCAGCTGGTGATACCTATGGTGTCAATGTATCCTAGCAACTGTTTGCAAACAGTGCCTGAAGTTCCAACTACCACGGGAACAATGTGAGTCTCAACTTGCCATAGCCGATGGACTTTGCAAGCAAAAAGTAGAAACGTGACGACACGGTGAAACAAACGGACATCATCACGTCACTATGGCGGCCGGTTTTCAACACTTTTGCTTAATCTTTTTGTGTGTATTTGTTTGCATGCATACGTGCGTGTGTGTGTGTGTTTTTGTGTGCTACATGACCGGGACATTTGTTCAATGCTTGATGGTGGCCTCTTTCCAGATGGAGTGTATTGTAAGTAACTTTGATAGCTGTTCTGTGTATTTACCGGGAAAAATGCCGTTGTTGTGCCCAATCAATCAATTTGGTAAGACTAGGATGGGTTTTGTAGAAGCGGATGATAAGTTACCGTCAAAGACGTCTTCAGCTGTTCTTGTTTTTAAGGACAGGTACTTAAGTGAAGTCAGTGATTGATGAGGGTACTGGTGGTTTGTTCTAAGTACAGTGCTGCCATGTCAAAATTGTCCCAGTGTATATGTATATAGCAGAGGCACAATCTAGCACACTGCCTGGCCGCACAACATTGCCAGGGCATTGTAGCACCCAGCATTCGTTTTCGGGAGTGTTGGGTCCGAACAAGAGAGGTTTCTTGCTCACTATCACAACTGACAACGGGAACAGGTAGGTTGGTGGAACGACATTTATTAGAGACGGGATGACTAAGACCGGGACGAACGAAACGACTACATGGTGATCAGTATTGAAGAGAGCAAGTTGAAGAGAGCTATTGAAGAGAGAGAGAGTTGAAGAGAGAAGCAACGCAATATAAAGGGCCTGGGTAGCTATGGCAAACATTGGCGCGCAAGTAGCTACCCAGGCCAAATGAATAATGCATGAACTAATGAATATGAACTAATTACTTGTGGGCCTAACAGTAGGATGAATTCCATTGACAAGCACTGTAGTCTGTAGTACATTGTGCCTTTTGCGTCGCCCCCCCCCCCTCCCCCCAAATTCATCACTGCTGGTGTCTCCAGGCGAGGAAGTCCGTTCTTGCATGTATGCCGAATACCGTCCAGTGACAAAAGCTCTAAAGGTGATAAAACAATTCACAGTGCAGGTGGACATGCATACGCATGGCGCTAGAATTAAACCACGTGCATGAAGAAGACATTTGATTAGAGGTTGACACTAGCGTTGCAACACATACATGGATAATGATAGATTGACACCCGTCAATGGGCTGAAAGAGATAAACGATTTTTTTGCGTGGGCGGAGGAAGTACATGGTTGCATGGTGAAGCATATGCACACCTGCTAGTTCACGTGTTTTGATCGTGCTACTTGCAGTACCTTAAAACAACGGAAATGTACAGGGGCGTCGCACACGGTACGGTCACTACGGTATTGACCGTACCACTATTTGCCCCAAGTTCCCCTGAATCAATAAAATGCACTGATTTGGGCTCTAAATTTCCAAAATATTCGGCTCGGCCATCCCATATTAATTATAATTCCCCCAAGTGTAAATTGTACTTCAGATGGCTAACTGTACCACACTACAATACCTTTCAACGTCCCTGATGTATCATGCAAACCTTCATGTACATTTATGCAGAGTTATACTTCTGAGTGTACATTATAGTGTACATCACATTTTCCGTCCTTATCTGCAAAAAGATCCAGCCTAGACCGTTCTTTTAAATTGGTGAAATTTTAGCCTGGCCGTTCTTCGGCGCTCTGTTCTTCGGTGCCCGACAGTATTGTAGTAGTGTCGAATCCCTGCGCTCTCAGTGACCGGACCCCGAAATCACTACGAGCGGCGACTGAATAGACGTGTGGCCTCACGACAAGCCCAACACAACCCAGGGGCCAACCAGAATAGTTGGCTTGGTCCAAGTTCAATCCCACACGATCAACAAACAAGGACTGTTAGTTTTCACGTTGTGAGTAGTCATTCAATCCGAGCTCAAAGTAAACCAAGACAGAGAGCTGAGATCGAGTCTCGACTGCTAGACTAGACTGAAGTAAGAAAGAGAATGAGAGCTTCTTTTATAGCGCAATTTAGAGATATGGCGTGATAATTGCCTAGAATGGTACGAGGTATTTCCAGGAACAACTAGAACAGGTAAAACAGGAATATGAGCAGCCAGTCAGCAGAAAAGAAAGACATGGAGAAGAAAGACCAAATTGTGACGTGGGGAGCCCACTCACCCACGCCAGAGTACAATGTGTGTATGTATGAGGGTCACGTTGGGGAGCCCGCTCACCCAACGTGCCATAGTTCAGCGGCTTCTTATGGTAAGTTCTGCTGCATTCTTGGTTTTGCTTGCGTGATACTCTGACCTCTTGCGCGGCGACGGTTTTGGTTCTTGCACACGTCTAGTCTCCTCTCTTGCACTTAGCTCAGTTGGTTAGTCTTGGCTCTTTGCACAAAGCACCGAGGCATCGTGGAAACCTGTAGAACGTCGTAGTGACGTGGTTTTGCACAAAGCCTGGAGTCACATTTCCAGGAAGTGAAGCACTTCCAGGAAACGTGCAACGCGAGAACCTACCTGACCAGGTCCCGGCGTTGGGTCACATGATGTCATGCCAAGAAAGCATGTCACCTACGTGGAAAAGCGTGTGTCACTCAACCTACATGCTTAGCATGTGGGACAAGACACTGACCAAACCACGTTGTATCAAGAGGGCATGACAGCTCAGCACAGAGCTGCTCAGTAGGTAGATCCTGCCATCACAGGACTATCAGGCAGCAGTTGTCACATCCAGGGACAGTATTGTAGTAGTATTACCAAGAGTAGATAAACAAGAGTGCAACTCCGGGATGGATTGGCCCGCGGCGTAATTTTATATTGACGTACTCTTTTCTAAGACGCACGCGCTGAGAGTCTTTCGGAAAGTTTTACCTCATGCACTTGGCCGGGCTTTACATTACAAGGTCGGTGGCCAGCACATGCTCTCACTCTGCTCTGCGGCAGAATGCATGTTTTTCTGAAAAAAAGGTGACGTCAACAAAAAATTCCGCCTTAGGCAGGGGTATCTGCAGATTGTGCAGAAGAGATGCGGAGTTGCACACTCTTGTTTATCTACTCTTGGTATTACTTATTAGTTATTACTTGTGTGGTTGCTATTATGTACATGTATGACCAGGACATTTGCTGTATAGTTGGATGTTTAGCAGCATGCAACTGAGAGTGAGGCATGACTCAAGGTGCCAATTTTTGTCTAGCATTTCTGTGTGCTCTTTCACTTTTGCTTTTCCTGTTTATGTGTGTGTGTGTGCGTGTGTGTGTGTGTGTGTGTGTGTGTGTGCGTGCGTGCGTGCGTGTGTGTGTGTGTGCGTGCGTGCGTGTGTGCTTGTGTGCGTTCGTGCGTGTTCTTGCGTGCGTGCGTGTGTTTGTGTGTTTGTGTGTGTGGGGGGGGGGGGGGGGGGTGCCAGCTAGTTCGGTTTGTGGGTACACTTATGCCTGATTGTGTTCGGTCTGTTGGTTGAAGGTGTATTGTTGTATCTGCAACCTTTGTTGGTTTCAGGGTTCGTATACTTTCTATTTGAAGTATACATACCTGTTAACCATGGACTGCTTCTGGCTAGATTAACTCTTGTGCACTCAATGGTGCTAGTGACGCTTAGATCAGGTCCACTCTGACTTAGCCACCCACACTAGTAGCAAGTATTACCTTCACTGGGGGCAGGGGTAAATGCAGTTGGATCCCAGGATGGATACCCTGATGCCGTCAATCCCTTTTCTGCACCTTATCCTCACCTACTTACTGAGGTGTGGTGAGCCCATAAGTGGGATCATTTTCAAGTCCACCCAGAGTTTTGGGGATTTCAGGGGGGGGGGGGGGGGGAGGGGTGTCGGCCGTGTGGCGGTTCAATAGCCAGTTGAGTCTTCTTTCCAAGATTCCTTTTGAGTCTCTCTCCCCTCTCCCGGGGAGACCCATTTGACCAGTTTTGGCAGTGAGCAACAAGTACAAGTACAAGTGTGTGTGTGTGTATGTGTGTTTGTGTGTGTGTGTGTGTGTGTGTGTGTGTGTGTGTGTGTCTGTGTGTGTGTGTGTGTGCGTGTGTGTATGTGTGCGTGTGTGTGTGTGTAGTGTGTGTGTGTGTGCGTGTGTGCGTGTGTGCGTTTGTGTGCGTGCCCGCGCATGCGTGCGTGCTATATGCCTGTGAACAATACATTTTGTTCTATGGTTGAATGTGGTGACTACGTACATGAAGTTGCTTGTTGATATTTATTACATAATGCACACATGTACCCAAGGTGGGTTTATTAGTGAATGCTAGTGTTTGGTTTCTTTAGTAGAACACTGTAAGTACAGTCGTTGTCAAAGAAATGCAACCAAACTATTCAAAAGTAACGCAGTATATCCATTTCAATTACAGTAAAACCTGTGACTAACGACCACCCGTCGGGGACAGAGAAAGCGGTCTTTATTGCCAGGTGGTCCTTAGTTAGCGGTTTGCACGGCATAACCATAATATGAATGTCAGGCTGTCCGTGCCTGGCGAAGTGGTCTGTAGTACCAGGCTGGTCGCTAGTCACAGTGGTCTTTAGTTACAGGTTTTACTGTAGTACCAGACTGGTCGCTAGTCAGGGTGGTCTTTAGTTACAGGTTTTACTGTAGTACCAGGCTGGTCGCTAGTCACAGTGGTCTTTAGTTACAGGTTTTACTGTAGTACCAGACTGGTCGCTAGTCACGGTGGTCTGTAGTACCAGACTGGTCGCTAGTCAGGGTGGTCTGTAGTACCAGACTGGTCGCTAGTCAGGGTGGTCTTTAGTTACAGGTTTTACTGTACATCATGCACTGTCCAAGAACCTCTCTGACGACCATAGGAGCCGTAAGGGCTTTGGCGCTGATTTCGGCTCACGGGTTTGATTTCTTTGTCCACGACGATGTCATAGGCATACCTACATGTATATACATATTGTAGTGTTGTAAGGTTTGTTGCTTACCAATGATTTTGGTTGGTTGGTTGGTTGGTTTTTATTTCACTTCGCACATTCAAACGGGATGACGACCCAATAAAATGACGGCGAAGGCTTAGCCTAGAAGTGGCTATGGAAGAACATAGTAAAAGCTATGGAAGCACAAAGTAAGAGAATAGGATACTAATGACTGCGGGTAAACGGGGGGAGAGAGAGAATACGATGTATCTGTGATACTACGTGCGGGTTACTGAACTGCACGGGGAGGGAGAGCAGAGCAATCAGCAGCAACTCGAACTACTCCCTACAGGCGTATGGTACACATGCATGCTTAAACTCAGGTAGCCGGGTAATTGTGCGGACCTCACCAGGGAGAGCGTTCCACAGCAGAGCACCAGCAACAGAAAATCTCCGCTGACCGCGGCGGCTACGGTTTGCCTGGCTTAGTAGGCCATTTGACTGCTGATGGCGGGTAGGGGTGCCTTGTGCCGGGGTCAGAAGCTGGGCGAGCACAGGGCTGGTGCGGGCGTGGATGCACCGCCAGATGGTGATCAATATTTTCTGCCTGTAGAGCTCGCTGACACGGTACAGGGAGTGAGCAGTGAGCAGCGGCTGCATGGCTGTCCGGGGCGGGTTGCCATCGATACAGCGGATGGCTCTGTTTTGCGTGGTTTGCAGTCGTTTCAGTTGACCCTCTCGCATTGCGGCTGAAAAACAGCAGGAGCCATAAAGCAGGTCGGGCATTATGACCGCCTTCACATACACCTGACGAGAGCGTCTTGATAGGCTTCGGCGTGCCCGCCACAAGGCGCCAATTTTCTTGGCAACCTTGGTGACCACATAGTTTACATGGGTGTCCCAATCTAGGCGATTGTCAAGGTGAACGCCGAGGTAGCGCGCAGAAGACGCTGAGGGGAGGAGACAGTCGCCGCTTTTGACTGTTACTTCCTGTACATGCTGCTGGGGAGAGATAGTCAGAACCTGGCTCTTGGTGGCGTTCAAGATAAGGCCTCGGGACTTCAGCCAACCGGCCAGAGCAGTTGCCGCTGTGGTGAGGGTTCTGGACGCTTCCGCCGCTGAGGCCTGGGAGTCGTACAGGGCTATGTCATCTGCAAATTGTACACTTGGCACAGGCGAGGAAACCAAAGGGACAGCGCGTGTGTATATACTGAAGAGGACAGGGCCGAGAACAGAGCCTTGGGGCACTCCGCAGGTGCAAGCCAGAGCAGGGCTGGTTGAAGGCGAGATGAGGATCTGCTGCTTGCGGCCGGACAAGTAGTCGACGAACCAACTAAGGGCTTTTCCAGAAATTCCAACCGCAAGGAGGTCTTGAATTAACTTGTCGTGGTGCACTTTATCAAAAGCCTTCGACATGTCTAATAAGCACAGCCCTGTGGTCTTGCCACTGTCTCTCGCCTTCTGCAGATTATCAGTCAGCACACAGAGGGCGTCTTCCGTGGAACATTTCTTGCGGAAGGCAAATTGTGTTTCGGGTAATGCCTGGGTCAAGTCCAAATGACGAACTAACTGGTGTTGCACTACCCTCTCCAGCAACTTGGACACTATTGGGAGAAGGGATACAGGTCTATAGTTGGTGGGGACTGATGGGTCACCGGCCTTGTACAGTGGCACGACAGACGCCAATTTAAATGCGGATGGAATGGTTCCAGTCCTCAGCGAGGTGCAGAAGAGCACAGCAAGAGAATATGAAAGCAAGTCAGCACACTGCTGTAGCAGAGAGCCCGGTATGCCGTCACTACCTGTGGCTTTCCGCGCATCCAACTTCTCAAGGAGACGTCGGACGTCAGCAGGAGTCACAGGATCAAGTTCGGTCAAGGAGACGGGTCCAGCGGGACCGTGCGGGGTACAGAGTTGTTCAGGACGGTTGGGATCGGTGACAATGGAGTGGAACGTGTCGGCCACCTCGCTGATGCTACAACTAGGATCTTGGCGGCGACGTGAACGCCCAGTGACTGCATTTAGAATGGCCCAAGACTTCCTAGGGTTGGCCACATTTTCTTCGCACTGACGGGAGAAGTACTCGTTTCGCTTGCGCCGATACGCGTTCCGAGCAGTGCTACGTGCTTGTTTAAACTCTGCATACAGTGTGCCGTTTGTCCTATCCTTCCGCCAACGGCTGTGCAGCCGCCGTTTACGCTGTTCGAGCTGGTGCAGCTCTCTGTCAGACCAGGGAGGTATCGCCCTCCGGGAAGGCTTAGAGTTGTGCAGCGGGGCATGCTTGTCCAAAACGTACAGGAACTTAGTGTGCCACTCTTTCCACATGTGATTTACATCATTGTGATCCGAAAAATCATGTAGAGAAGCCTCAAGGATATCTTGCCGAAAAGAGTTAATGTCAACGCCACGTATATTCCTGGTCAGCCGCGACGTCGTGGATGACGCGGGTGGAACGTCAACGGCAAGCTGAATAAAGGCTTCCACAGCGCTGTGGTCACTAATATCAGTGGGCACAACCGTTGCTAGGGACACTAGCGCCGGGTTGGTCAATATGAGATCGATCATCGTGCCTTCAGGGCACTGTGGAGTTTCACGGGTCGGCTGCATGACGATGTTCTGGAGGCCAAACGCAGCACAGAGGTCGGTGAGGTGTTTGTGCTGGGGTGCCGGATGGGCTGGGTCCATATTTACATTAAAGTCTCCAACTAGGGTCACGGAAGAAGACTGCACAGCTGCTCGTACAATATCTGCTTCCAAATCTGCCCAGTAAGACACTGGCTCCCCCGGTGGCCGGTACACGCAACCAACCAGGTGTCGACCTGGTTTTCCATTTATTTCTACCCAGACTGTTTCTGTAGATTCAGAATGCAGATCTGGGCGGGATCGAACTGGGAGATCTTGACGGTAGTAGAAGCAGACTCCGCCACCCAAGCGTTGAGTGCGGTCTTTTCGAATCAGATTGTACCCGTCAATACTGAGCTCTCCGTCTGTAATCTCGGGATCTAGCCATGTCTCTGATAGACCCAAGATGTCGTACTGACGCGTGCGGATGAGGCTGGCAATCTCTGGCAGTTTGTATCTTAAACTACATGCATTGAGCGTGGCTATTTTTATGCCAGACTGAGTCGGCGTAGATGCATGGGGTATAAAAGGTGGTGCATGAGGATTGAGAGGGAGAGTCATAGTAGGGGCTAAAATGTTGATGCAGATAGATACAGACAAATGCGGAATAAAGTTAAGCCAATGAGACAAACAATGCAAGGCGCGCAACCTCTAACAACTTACAAGCTGTCCCTTCGCCTGCTCCCGAGCTTTCGCTGTGGCATACTCATCCGAAGCCTTGTGACGAGTTGACGAATGGCTTTGCTCTCCTCACTCTCAGTCACCTGGACTCCCTGCTTTGTAGCCGGTGTAACAGGTTTAATCAAACTTGAAAAGTAAGAGGCCTGGTTGAGCGTGCCTCGACCAGTTATATGCAAAATGTGATAGTATACATGTGGCAATGGCGCCAATGAAGGTGCTAATAGACAGGCGTAAGACGCATGAGGTGCGAGGGAGTGTAAAGTTATAGAGAACAGGGGAAAACTGTTACATCATCCCCCTCCTATGGAGAGGAAGGAGCTTATAACCCAAATGCTCAAGTGGAATAGAGTACAATAAGCGCAAACACGTGCGAGACGAAAAAAGGCTTCGCACTGAAGTAACACAATAAGACGACTGAAACTCCATGCAAATAAAGTGTAATAAGCTCAACAAATGTGTAAGGTGAAACTAGAAGTTCAACTGCAAAACTCAGCGGGCAGAAGCCAAGGTTTTGTACTTCTGAAGTGGAACAATGTCATTACCAGATTCATCCAACAAATAATGTTCAGGCTCCCAAGTGGCATCAGAGTAGCCTTGCCACTTGACTAGGTACTGAAGCTGATTCTGCCGGCGGCGGTGACTGAGAATGTTCTCCACCACATAGCGGGCATGACCATCAAGGTCCGTGATAGGCGGAGGCGTAGGCTGTCTCCTATTAGGAATAGCGTTCTTCTCGTAGGCACGGAGTGCCGACACATTAAATACCGGGTGACAGCGGCTGGTATGAGGCAACTTGAGCTTGTAGGCATTCGGGCCGACCACATGGGTTATAGGAAAGGGGCCAAACCACTTGGGGCGTAATTTATGGGATGGTCGGTCCCGAGCTTCAGGAGTCAGGAGGAAATCCCGGTAGACCATTACCAAATCTCCCACCTTCAGCTTTCCCTCGACCCTTGTCCGATCTGCATAGAAGGCCTGACGAGCTTGAGCTGCCACTAGCGCATCTTGTGAGATCTTGACCGCGTCTTGTCTTGCTTGCAGCCAATCAGCTGAATCTCTGCCTCCCTGAATAGGGTTGAGGAAGTCGGGTGGCGCTCTGGGATTTAGACCGTAATTTAAGAAGAACGGTGTGTTTCCTGTAGATGATTGAGTAGCGCTGTTGATAGAAAACTCACAGAGAGGTAGGAGCATATCCCAGTTATCTTGTTTATGATTTACAAAAGCCCTCAGCACATCCTCTACTATTCTGTTTACTCGTTCAGTTAGGCCATCTGTCTGAGGGTGATTGGCAGTACTAAATGCTAGTTTCGTTCCTAAGCGATCAAACAATTCCTGAAAAAATGCTGCCGTAAATCTTGGATCACGATCACATACAATACTAGAACTCAAACCATGAAGTCGAAATACATGTTGAATATACAGATCAGCACTTCCTTTAGCGTCAATAGTAGAGGAAGTAGGTGCTAAATGTACACACTTTGTCAAGCGGTCTACAAATACATATATAGCATCATGACCTGTATCGGTCCTAGGCAAACCCATGATAAAATCCATCGAGATATCCGCCCACGGCTGACTGGGCACTGGTAAATTCTGCAAGAGACCAGTTTTTAGCTGGCCGCCTTTAACTCGTTGGCAGACGTCACATGACTTGACAAACGCCTTTACATCCAGTCCCATTCTGGGCCAATAGAAATATCTAGAGAGTCTGAAATAGGTGCGATCTCGACCGGGATGCCCCGCAGTCACACAGTCATGGTATTCTTGAAGCAGGGCGAGTCGGAGTTTGCTACTCTTTGGAATGCATAACCTGTTCTGTGGTGAAGATCTGAGATAAAGATAACCGGGTGTTTCATTTAGAAGGTAACGGTCGTGCAGATTGTCATGGCTTGAATTTTTCAGTCTCCTGATAATGGGAGCAAGATCCTTGTCGCACTTGTAACCGCTGACAATTAACTGCGCTAAGTCTGGATTAATCTCTAGGGTATGCTCTATGGCATTCAACTGAATGTTAGGAGGATAGGATGACCCGCCTATTTCAGAATCACTGAACAGATCTGGACGGCGTGAAAGCGGGTCGGCAATGTTTTTCTTTCCTGGTTTGTGAAAGACCGTAAAGTCATAGTCAGCTAAAAACTCTACCCATCTTGCCTCACGCTTGGTGAGAGTCGGTTTGGTTCGTAAATAGACAACACCCATATTATCAGTCATCAGGTCAAAGTGGCGGAATAGATAGATTCTCCAGCACTTTAATGCAAATACCACAGCCAACGTTTCCCTCTCGGCCGCAGTATAGTTGCGTTCTGCAGCTGACAGTTTCCGACTACAATAGGCTACGGGATGCAAATCCATATCTTCTCCCTGCTGCAGGAGCACACCCGCCACGGCAAAGTCACTTGCGTCAGTTTCTACCATGAAGCTTTTCTCAACATCGGCCAGTTGCAACACTGGCGCCTCGAGTAATGCTGATTTTAGAGACTCGAATGCCTTCTGTCTAGCAGCGCTCCATTCAAAGCGTGAATTTTTTCCGGTGATTTCTTCTAATGGACGAGAGATGGTCGAGTGTCGATCTATGAACCTTCGGAAATAGTTTGCAAAGCCAAGAAACTTCCTCACATCAGTTACTGACGACGGAGTTGGCCATGTTTCCACAGCACTTATCTTCTTGGGATCAGGGGAAATTGATGTGCCGTTGATTTTATGCCCCAAGAAGAGAACTTCTCTCACGCCGAATTCGCATTTAGACTGTTTGCAATACAGCTCACTATTTCTAAGTGTTTCTAGAACTGTTTGAAGATGATGCTGATGATCTTCCCAGGTCTTGCTGAAAACTAGAATGTCATCCAAGAATACTACAACGAATTTTCGGAGATGCGGTTGCAGAATAGAGTTCATGAGTGACTGAAAGGTGGCCGGGGCATTAGTCAGCCCGAATCCCATGACTCTAAATTGGAAGTGGCCGAACGGCGTATTAATGGCCGTCTTAGAAACATCCGAGTCTTGAATTCTGATTTGATTGTAGCCTGACCGCAAGTCCAACTTGGAGAAATATGCACTGCCCTGGATCGTGTCGAATAAGTCATCAATATTAGGAAGACAAGCTTTGTTTTTGATCGTAATTCTATTCAATTCTCGCCAATCGCACACCATTCTCAGAGTACCATCCGACTTTTTCACAAAAAACACAGGTGCACCGTATGGCGACTTACTTGGCTCAATGAATCCCTTCTCAAGTAATTCTGATAGCTGTGACTGGAGCTCGTCCATCTCTGGTTTCGGCAGGCGGTAGGCGGGTCGAGACGGTGGTCTGGCTCCATCTTCTATCTGGATTTCATGGTCGACTGGTCTCTTCGGTGGAAGCTCATTCGGCAGCTCGTCTGGAAATAAATCCTGGTACCTCTTGAGCAGGTTCTGGATGTCTTGTTGCTCTGATTCCTGGAGTTGTGGCCCGGAACGATTCTCCTCGTTTGCAGCAGTGACCCATGCAAGAAACCCCTCGGCTCCACTCCTCAGGGCATGACGAGCTTGTCGGCCACTGATAAACATGCTTTCCACAGATGGCCGGTCGGCTGTCGGCGGGTTAGCTGAAGGCAATTTGGCAACAAAGGGCTCACCGTCCAACTGAACTTCGTTCGTACGGAAGTTGATGCTGGGGTTGTTCCTTGTAAGCCACGGCTTGCCAAGAATAGCGTCGTAGCGAGTCAGGGGATACACAGTAAAGTGCTGTTCCTCACTGAAGCCCCCGACTGTCACCCTTAGCGTGCGTGTGGAAATCTGCGGGACCTCGCTGGTCGAGCCGTCCGCCAATGTTACGCTCAGCACTGCTGAGCTTGCATCCGTGTCAAGATGATGCTTTCGAACAAAACTGTCTGCAATGAAGTCATGCGTCGAACCGGAATCTATCAGCATCACTGCACGGCGACCGCCGATCTTTCCCTGTATGCGCAGTAGGTCGTGTTCAGGTTCATTGCCGACGCTGACGTTGCTGACATGACACCTTTCTGCAACGGGACAATTTCCTACAGCTATGGGTGTCTCCGGCTCCGTAGGTTCCTGGAGAGCAACGTCTTCAACCTCCAGAGCTCCGAACCGGTTAGCGACTGGTACCGGCGTGGGCGCTTGGGTCGTCGCCAGTAAGCGCACCCCCTTTCTTACTGGCGACCAGCGTTTGGGTAGCGCTGTCCACCCTCAGTACAGTCTTTAGCGAGGTGGCCTGGCTTCCTGCAAGCAAAGCAGTGTCCCATTGCTCGCAGTTGGACACGCTCTTGGTCCGTCAGCTTGCGGAGGCCCTGACCACGGAAGCTGGGCACGGAACGCGACTCTCTACTGGCTGGTGGCCCCGACGCCGGTGGCCCTGACGACTGCTCCACGGTGTTTGCTGCCATGACAGCTTGCTCCAGGGTACGTGGATGCTCACGCATGACCTGTCGCTGGATGTGCGGCACTAGACCCCTGACGAACAGCAGCGCTCTGGTGTGGTGGTCGATTTCCGGCACTTGCAGGCTGAGGCGAGTGAAAGCAGCAATGTATGCGTCCAGCGACCCGCGCTGCGCTGCGGAAATTAGTCCCATACGCGATGTTTCCTCGTTGTGCCGTGGTCCGTACACATCGCCAAGTGCCGCTTTCAGAGCAGGCCAGTCGGAAAACACTTGGTTAGCTTCCAATGCCGCTATCAACCAAAGACGAGCGTTTCCAGTCAAAAATCCTGCCGCGTAGTCGACCCTCTGTGCCGCATTTGGGAGTGCCAACGACCGTAGGGCCATGTCCATTGCAAACGTCCATTCTTTGAATGTAGCGGAATCTCCTCCAAACACAGGCGGCTCTTTCGTAAGGCGGGGTGTTGGCTCCCACGGTTCCGAGTTCGGATGTATCGTTCGGTTTCCTTGGCTAACGCGCTGAGCGGTCTTGATATCGTTTATCAGCCGAACGACGAGTACGAGGAGCGTAAGCAGAGCGACCAGAACACCTGCCAAAAGCAGAGTAGTAACCATCCTCTGCTACCAGTGTAACAGGTTTAATCAAACTTGAAAAGTAAGAGGCCTGGTTGAGCGTGCCTCGACCAGTTATATGCAAAATGTGATAGTATACATGTGGCAATGGCGCCAATGAAGGTGCTAATAGACAGGCGTAAGACGCATGAGGTGCGAGGGAGTGTAAAGTTATAGAGAACAGGGGAAAACTGTTACAGCCGGAGTAATAACACGCGCTGGGAACGTGTGTTTCCCACGAGCCAGCTTGAAGCCTTGGTCATCGGGTGATGGGTGACCAGCTTTGCCTCTACTCATCGGGAACGCGGGCGTGGATGAAGATGTGGGGGCAGTCGCCTCGGTTCGAGCACTCGTGCAGGGAGTGCGAACTCCCAACGCATTGGCGTACGTCCAAGGTTGTGGTGCATCAGGGACATGATCCTGTGCCTCCTTGTTCACACTGCCTTCTTGTTGCTGTTTTGCTGGTGTTGGTAGCGCTGCCACTTCTTGGTTTTCCTGCCCCTGCCCAAGTGGTTCTTGGGGTGGTCCAAGCTCGCTTGTTGACGTTGCAGCTCCCGGACTGGGCTTGGTGCCCTGCTGCGAGATCGCCCTGCAATCCCTCGCCACGTGGCCGGGGGTGCTACATTTCCAGCACGTGGGGGTCTGCCCTTTGTGCCAAACTCGCAGTTTGTACCGGCCTACGGTGATGGAGCTGGGGACAGCGATTGTGGGTACCATGGTGTAGTATACGATACCTGTACTGAAGGTGCAGCCCTCAACCGTCTTTTTCTCGTTTTTCGCGGGCCCCAAGAGTGCCCCAAAACGACTCAGTGAAGACGCAATGGCCGACAGCGCCATGTCCTCCGGAACTCCAAACACATGCACCGTTTCAGCAGTGCCATCCCCTGGCAACAATTCCAAGGTCTTCCCTTGGGCCGACAGTCCGCGGGAGAGCAACGTGTCACGGGCAGCTGTCGAGGCAAGAGTTACTTTACACGTACCTCTCCTGCCCTGAGTATCAATAACTCGGATGTCCGTGCTCCGAACCCCTGCTCCGAGAAGCAGCTTGACGAAGAAGGCATGGTCCTCTGACGCAAGATCCTTACTAAGGTTGATGCAGCAACTCCTGGAGGTACTGCTAGACATACTTGGGACATAAGCTAAGAAAACCGCAGAGCGAGAAAATCTGCATCCGCACTCAAATTTGAAAAAGTTGATGCGATTTTCATCTTCTTCTTTTTGTGTTCCATGACTGGGATCATCGGCTAAATTGTGGCCTGCGGTGAATTTTGCAGGTCTCAGAATTAGAAAGACTCGTAAGTAACTAAAAGTGATGCGGTTCTTTGATATCTGTTCTATTCTGCTTGGTCACAATTAGTAGCTGTCAGAGGAAGGGACCTTATATAGGTGTGTGTGTTGGTCTTCTTGTGTCAAGCTGATAAGAAGCATATCTTTTCGTTTCGGGAAAATGAAGTCGAAGACACCACTGCAGCTGTACTTATGGTTGCTAATTATGGTGTAAAGACACACCTGGCAATATGGCGGTAAACACACGCCTGCCCACACACGCTCTCTAGGCTGCATTCCTTTGTCAACGACTGTAAATCAGAAGCATATCTACATGTGCATGCATATTATGCTGTTGTAAGGTTTTCTGCTTACCAATGACTTTCATATTCTTCCTTCCTGTGCTCTATGACTGGCATCATCGGCTAAATTGTGGGCTGCGGTGAATTTTGCAGATCACAACGCGTGCACTACGGGTAAGTAACTAGAAGTGACGCGCTTCTTTGATATCTGTTTTGTTCTGCTTGGTCACAATTACATGTAGTAGTTGTCAGTGGAAGGGATATAATTTGGGTGTGTGTTAGTCTTCTTGTGTCAAGTTCATAAGAAGCATGTCTTTTCGTTTAATTATTATGAAATGACGAGGCACTTGCAGCTTTGAACGCTTTTGCTTATTCCTTTGTGTGGGTGCGTGCGTGCGTGCGTGCAGTTTCCGTCCTTATCTGCAAAAAGATCCAGTCTAGACCGTTCTTAAAAATTGGTGAAATTTTAGCCTGACCATTCTTCGGCGTTCTTCGGTGCCCAACAGTATTGTAGTAGTATTACCAAGAGTAGATAAACAAGAGTGTGCAACTCCGGAATGGGTTGGCCCGCGGCGTAATTTTTTATTGACGTAATCTTTTCTAAGACGCACGCCCTGAGAATCTTTCGGAAAGTTTTACCTTGTGCACTTGGCTGGGCTTTACATTACAAGGTCGGTGCCCAGCACGTGCTCTCACACTGCTCTGCGGCAAAATGCACGTTTTTCTGAAAAAAGGTGACGTCAACAAAAAATTCCTCCGCTGTGCAGAAGAGATGCGGAGTTGCACACTCTTGTTTATCTACTCTTGGTATTACTTATTAGTTATTACTTGTGTGGTTGCTATTATGTACATGTATGACCAGGACATTTGCTGTATAGTTGGATGTTTAGCAGCATGCAAAGAGTGAGGCATGACTCAAGGTGCCAATTTTTGTCCAGCATCTCTGTGTGCTCTTTTACTTTTGCTTTTCCTGTGTGTGTGTGTGTGTGTCTTTGTGTTTGTGTATGTATATTTGTGTGTGTGTGTGTGTGTGTGTGTTTGTGTGTGCGTGTGTGTGTATGTGTGTGTGTGTGTGTGTGTGTGTGTGTGTATGTGTGTGTGTGTGTGTGTGTGCCTGTGCGTGCGTGTGCGTGTGTGCATATGTGTTGTTTGTGTGCGTGCCCGCACATGCGTGCATGCTCTATGCCTGTGAACGTTAAATTTTGTTCTATGGTTGAATGTGGTGACTGTTGTATTATGATGTAATGCATTACATAGCCATGCAAGAGCATGCGCGAGATACGCATCTCGCAGCTGCCTACTTTCATGCAGGATCTTTTAGATGTCGGCGTTTATATGATTTGCCTACAATGGCCAAGTGAGAATATAATCCTATCTTAAACAACTAACTTGTTTACCCCGAAACATGGTGTCAGAAGTAAACTAAATAAACGCCCTAGACTGATTGTCGCAGTAGCGCCACCGGTGCAAGAGGTAAAATGGCAGAAGCAGCCGGATTTACCCCGCCGTCGATGGATTGGCAAGCCGCAGATTTACCTGACAGATGGATGGAGTTGCTTGTTGATTTTTATTGCGTAATGCACACATGTATCCAAGGTGGGGTTATTAGTGAATGCTAGTGTTTGGTTTCTTTGGTGGAACACTGTGAGTACAGTCGTGGTCAAAGAAATCCAACCAAACTATTCAAAAGTAGCGCAGTATATCCATTTCAATTACAGTAAAACCTGTGACTAACGACCACCCGTCGGGGCCAGAGAAAGCGGTCTTTATTGCCAGGTGGTCCTTAGTTAGCGGTTTGCCTGGCATAACCATAATATGAATGTCAGACTATCTGTGCCTGGCGAAGTGGTCTGTAGTACCAGGCTGGTCGCTAGTCAGGGTGGTCTTTAGTTACAGGTTTTACTGTAGTACCAGACTGGTCGCTAGTCAGGGTGGTCTGTAGTACCAGACTGGTCGCTAGTCAGGGTGGTCTGTAGTACCAGGCTGGTCGCTAGTCAGGGTGGTCTGTAGTACCAGGCTGGTCGCTAGTCAGGGTGGTCTTTAGTACCAGACTGGTCGCTAGTCAGGGTGGTCTTTAGTACCAGGCTGGTCGCTAGTCAGGGTGGTCTTTAGTTACAGGTTTTACTGTACATCATGCACTGTCCAAGAACCTCTCTGACGACCATAGGAGCCGTAAGGGCTTTGGCGCTGATTTCGGCTCACGGGTTTGATTTCTTTGTCCACGACGATGTCATAGGCATACCTACATGTATATACATATTGTAGTGGTGTAAGGTTTGTTGCTTACCAATGATTTTCATCTTCTTCTTTTTGTGTTCCATGACTGGGATCATCGGCTAAATTGTGGCCTGCGGTGAATTTTACAGATCTCAGAATTAAAAGAACTCGTAAGTAACTAAAAGTGATGCGGTTTTTTGATATCTGTTCTATTCTGCTTGGTCACAATTAGTAGCTGTCAGAGGAAGGGACCTTATATAGGTGTGTGTGTTGGTCTTCTTGTGTCAAGCTGATAAGAAGCATATTTTTTCGTTTTGGGAGAATGAAGTTGAATACACCACTGCAGCTGTACTTATGGTTGATAAATATGGTGGTAAAGACACACCTGGCAATATGGCGGTAAACACACGCCTGCCCACACATGCTCTCTAGGCTGCATTCCTTTGTCAACGACTGTAAATCAGAAGCATATCTACATGTGCATGCATATTATGCTGTTGTAAGGTTTGCTGCTTACCAATGACTTTCATATTCTTCCTTCCTGTGCTCTATGACTGGCATCATCGGCTAAATTGTGGGCTGCGGTGAATTTTGCAGATCACAATGCGTGCACTACGGGTAAGTAACTAGAAGTGACGCGCTTCTTTGATATCTGTTTTGTTCTGCTTGGTCACAATTAGTAGCTGCCAGAGGAGGGGATATGATAAGGGTGTGTATTGGTCTTCTTGTGTCAAGTTGATAAGAAGCATGTCTTTTCGTTTAATTATTATGAAATGACGAGACACTTGCAGCTTTGAACGCTTTTGCTTATTCCTTTGTGTGTGTGTGTGTGTGTGTGTGTGTGTGTGTGTGTGTGTGTGTGTGTGTGTGCGTACGTGCGTGCGTGCATGCGTGCGTGGGAGGGTGTAACAGGTGTATTTATCCTAAAATACTCTATAATAAGGCTTCCTGCCATGAAACTATAACTTGGACCTATCCACTGGGAGTGTCTTGGGGACTGTTTAGCCAGGGCAGCTAACATGTATGTGTGCGTGTTTTATTTGTGAGATCCACTCTGATTTAGCTGTCCACACTCGTAGCAAGCATTGCCTTCACCAGGGGCAGGGGTAACTGCAGTTGGATCCCGGGACGGACACTCTGATGCCGTCAATATTCTTTTCGGCACCTTGTCCTCACCCACTTAGGGGCCGTCCGGGGTTACCAATAGTTTTTGCAAAACGAAAATTTTTAGTATTTTTCAGCACCCACCCACCCACCTATCTTTTCTGCAGGTAAAACGAATTCGAATAAAATATTGATGTCAATTTTCGGCACCCAGAAGTAATTGAGCATTCTCCATCCGCATTCAATAGTTATTTTCAAAAAGAAACTCCTTCAAACCCACCCACTTCCAAGCGAGAACTTTTCGTTTTGAAAATACTATTTGTAACCTTGGACGGCCCCTTAGGGGCTTCGGCCGTTGGGCGATGCAATAGCCAATTGAGTCATCTTTCCAAGATTCCTTTTTGAGTTTCTCTCCCCTCTCCCGGGGAGACTCACGTGACCAGTTTTGGCAGTGAGCAACACGTACAAGTGTGTGTGCGTGTGTGTGTGTGTGTGTGTGTGTATGTGTGTGTGTGTGTGTGTGTGTGTGTGTGTGTATGTGTGTGTGTGTGTGTGTGTGTGTGTGTGTGTGTATGTGTGTGTGTGTGTGTGTGTGTGTGTGTGTGTGTGTGTGTGTGTGTATGTGTGTGTGTGTGTGTGTGTGTGTGTGGAAAAAAGACCAAAAAGTAGGGATTCACTGGCCAGAAAAAGCCACTTCATAGCTGTGTGGTGTAGAGCAGGCTGAATAGTGGCGGTCAATTCTTCAGCCTTGCAAGCTGTTGAATGGTGCAATCCCTGCTCGAGCTGCTATGGCTTCTGCCGTAGCATCGCTATCATTGCCTCCGGCGATGGGCGTCCAATGGTCCAATGGTGTGTGTGTGGTGGATGTGTGTGTGTGTGTGTGTGTGTGTGTGTGTGTGGTGTGTGTGTGTGTGTGTGTGTGTGCGTGCGTGCGTGTGTGTGTGTGTGTGTGTGTTAGTGTGTGTGTGCGAGTGTGCGTGTGTGTGTTTGTGTGCTTGCCCGCGCATGCGTGCATGCTATATGCCTGTGAACTTTAAATTTTGTCCTATGGTTGAATGTGGTGACTACGTTGATGGAGTTGCTTGTTGATTTTTATTGCGTAATGCACACATGTATCCAAGGTGGGTTTATTAGTGAATGTTAGTGTTTGGTTTCTTTAGTAGAACACTGTATGTACAGTCGTTGTCAAAGAAATGCAACCAAACTATTCAAAAGTAACACAGTGTTTCCATTTCCATTACATCATGCACGGTCCAATAACCTCTACGAGGACTGTAGGGGCAGTAAGGGCTTTGGCGCTGGTTTCAGCCGACGGGTTCGATTTCTTTGTCTAAGACTAGAACTATATCACAAGCATATCTACATGTTTCGAGCTGAGATGACCGCTTCACCAAGCTCAGTGGTTAGAGCATCGCTGGCCTCAAGCAAAGGTCCCTGGTTCAAGTCTTGGTGGTGACAGTCAATTGTTTCTTCAGACTTTTCCCGTTTGTGTCCTTCTCTCAACCTATGAATATCTACATATACATGTAGATTGCAGTGTTGTAAGGTTTGCGGCTTACCAATGGCTTCCATCTTCTTCTTTTTGTTTGTGTTCCTTGACTGGGATCATCGGCTGAATTGTGGGCTGCGGTGAATTTCAAAGACCAAAGTATACCCTGCACAAATGCGTTTGATAAGTAACTACAAGAGATGGGTCATGCTTCTTTGTTATCCGTTTTGGCTCTGCTTGGTCATTATGAGTGGCTGTTAGTGGAAGGGATGTTATATGGGTGTGTGTTGATCTTCTGCTGTCAAGTTCAGAGCATACACAAAAACGATAATGGTGACAAAAGTTCTAAAGGTGGTGACAAAACTGACAGTGCTGGTCGGACATGCATACACATGGCGCTAGAATTTAACCATGTGCATGAAGAAGACAATTGATTTGAGTTTCGCACTAATGCTGCCTCATATACATGGAAAATAAATCGACGACACGGTGAAACAAACGGACGTCGTCACGTCACGTCACTAAGGCTGCTGGTTTTCAACACTTTTGCTTATTCCTGTTGTGTGTATTTGTGTGCATGCATGCGTGCGTGCGTGTGTGTTTGTGTGCTATGTGACCGGGACATGTTGTTCTATACTTATGGTGGCCTCTTTGCAGCTAGAGCATCTCGTAAGTAACTTTGATAACTGTTTCGTTTATTTTAGTGGTGTGCACACTGCACAGGTAGTCGGGTGCCCGTGCTACCCGGGAGGACCTCGGGTAGACGGGTACAGAATAGTACCCGAAAACCCGAAGTCGCAGATGACATGATGTACAGTGCACATGTACAAATTCATGTAATACTCCGCATGTCTACCCAGTGTGTAAGGGAAGGGGTGCATTGTTGTGTTACCATGGAGACATTACCCGATCGAGGACCCGTGCTACCCGTGGAGAACTACCCGAACCCGATACCCGGAGAAAATGCTGCTCGACTCATCCCTAGTTTATTTACGCTTAAAAACAATTTGCACTGAACGTACAATATGGCCTCGACTATTGAAAAAAAAGAAGAAAAAAGGCAACCGAGTGCACGCGCACGCTTGTGGACAGAAAGTTCGTACTACATGTATATGACAACACTGACTTTGTTCAAATCACACTTGAAAATAGCTCGTCTTCGCGAAAGTTCGCTGTACAGAAGTTTGTCGAAAACGAATAACTTTGACTTGCATTGATGCCTGGTCAACCATAGGATTAGCCTTAGTTTGTATTAATGGAAAGTTCGCCTTATCAGTGTTCGTCCTAACGAGGTTTGACTGTCTATCCATTTCAATTACAGTAAAACCTGTGACTAACGACCACCCCTTGGGGCCAGAGAAATCGATCTTTAGTGGCAGGTGGTCCTTGGTTAGAGGGTTGCCTGGCATAACCATAATATGAATGTCAGACTGTCCGTGCCTGGCGAAGTGGTCTGTAGTACCAGACTGGTCGCTAGTCACGGTGGTCTGTAGTACCAGACTGGTCGCTAGTCACGGTGGTCTGTAGTACCAGACTGGTCGCTAGTCACGGTGGTCTGTAGTACCAGACTAGTCGCTAGTCAGGGTGGTCTGTAGTACCAGACTGGTCGCTAGTCAGGGTGGTCTGTAGTACCAGACTGGTCGCTAGTCAGGGTGGTCTGTAGTACCAGACTGGTCGCTAGTCACGGTGGTCTGTAGTACCAGACTAGTCGCTAGTCAGGGTGGTCTGTAGTACCAGACTGGTCGCTAGTCAGGGTGGTCTGTAGTACCAGACTGGTCGCTAGTCAGGGTGGTCTGTAGTACCAGACTGGTCGCTAGTCACGGTGGTCTGTAGTACCAGGCTGGTCGCTAGTCACGGTGGTCTGTAGTACCAGACTGGTCGCTAGTCAGGGTGGTCTGTAGTACCAGGCTGGTCGCTAGTCAGGGTGGTCTGTAGTACCAGACTGGTCGCTAGTCACAGTGGTCTGTAGTACCAGGCTGGTCGCTAGTCACGGTGGTCTTTAGTTACAGGTTTTACTGTACATCATGCACTGTCCAAGAACCTCTCTGAGCTTTAAGGGCTTTGGCGCTGATTTCGGCTCACGGGTTTGATTTCATTGTCCACGGCGATGTCATAGGCATACCTACATGTATATACATATTGTAGTGGTGTAAGGTTTGTTGCTTACCAATGACTTTCATTTTCTTCTTTTTGTGTTCCATGACTGGGATCATTGGCTAAATTGTGGCCTGCGGTGAATTTTGCAGAGGTCAGAATTGAGAAGAACCGTAAGTAACTAGAAGTGATGCGGTTCTTTGATATCTGTTTTATTCTGCTTGGTCACAATTAGTAGCTGTCGGAGGAAGGGACCTTATATAGGTGTGTGTTGGTCTTCTTGTGTCAAGCTGATAAGAAGCATATCTTTTCGTTTCGGGAGAATGAAGTTGAAGACACCACTGCAGCTGTACTTATGGTGGATAAATATGGTGGTAAAGACACACCTGACAATATGGCGGTAAACACACGCCTGCCCACACACGCTCTCTAGGCTGCATTCCTTTGTCAACGACTGTAAATCAGAAGCATATCTACATGTGCATGCATATTATGCTGTTGTAAGGTTTGCTGCTTACCAATGACTTTCATATTCTTCCTTGTGCTCTATGACTGGCATCATCGGCTAAATTGTGGGCTGCGGTGAATTTTGCAGACCTCAGTGGATGAATCACGGGTAAGTAACTAAGAGTGACGCGCTTCTTTGATATCTGTTTTGTTCTGCTTTGTCACAATTAGTAGCTGCCAGAGGAAGGGATATGATATGGGTGTGTAATGGTCTTCTTGTGTCAAGTTGATAAGAAGCATGTCTTTTCGTTTAATTATTATGAAATGACGAGGCACTTGCAGCTTTGAACGCTTTTGCTTATTCCTTTGTGTGTGTGTGTGTGTGTGTGTGTGTGTGTGTGTTTGTGCGTGTGTGTGTGTGTGTGTGTGTGTGTGTGCGTACGTGAGTGCGTGCGTGCATGCGTGCGTGGGAGGGTGTAACAGGTGTATTTATCCTAAAATACTCTGTAATAAGGCTTCCTGCCATGAAACTATAACTTGGACCTATCCTCTGGGAGTGTCTTGGGGACTGTTTAGCCAGGGCAGCTAACATGTATGTGTGCGTGTTTTATTTGTGAGATCCACTCTGATTTAGCTGTCCACACTCGTAGCAAGTATTGCCTTCACCAGGGGCAGGGGTAACTGCAGTTGGATCCCGGGACGGACACTCTGATGCCGTCAATTCTTTTCGGCACCTTGTCCTCACCCACTTAGGGGCCGTCCGGGGTTACCAATAGTTTTTGCAAAACGAAAATTTTTAGTATTTTTCAGCACCCACCCACCCACCTATCTTTTCTGCAGGTAAAACGAATTCGAATAAAATATTGATGTCAATTTTCGGCACCCAGAAGTAATTGAGCATTCTCCATCCGCATTCAATAGTTATTTTCAAAAAGAAACTCCTTCAAACCCACCCACTTCCAAGCGAGAAGTTTTCGTTTTGAAAATACTATTTGTAGCCTTGGACGGCCCCTTAGGGTCTTCGGCCGTTGGGCGATGCAATAGCCAATTGAGTCATCTTTCCAAGATTCCTTTTTGAGTTTCTCTCCCCTCTCCCGGGGAGACTCACGTGACCAGTTTTGGCAATGAGCAACACGTACAAGTGTGTGTGCGTGTGCGTGTGTGTGTGTGTGTGTGTTTGTGTGTGTGTGTGTGTGTGCGTGCGTGCGTGCGTGTGTGCGTGCGTGCGTGTGTGCGTGCGTGCGTGTGTGTGTGTGTGCATGCGTGATGAAGGGATTTGAAGCGGGTTTTTTGGTTGGTCTCCTTTCGTAAGTGCACAATGAATAAGCATATCCCTTCCTGAATGATTTGGCACTTCAGTACAGGCTTGCAATGTGACCAGGACATTTGCTGTATATTATGTATTTCGAAGTAGTTGGATGCTTCGCGGCAGGCAAAGAGTGAGGCATGAGAAAGTGCAAGTTTCTGTCCAGCATCTTTTATACATGTGTGTGTTCTCATTCACTTTCGCTTTTTCCTCTGTGTGTGTGTGTGTGTGTGTGCGTGCGTGCGTGCGTGCGTGCGTGCGTGCGTGCATGCGTGCGTGCGTGCGTGCGTGCTATATTCCTGTGGACATTTGTTCAATGGTTGAATGTGGTGACTACGCAGATGTACAATAAGAAGAAGGTAAGTGCCATATTGGAGCCAGGACCTTTCAGAGCTGTTCTCTTTGCTTTCCCAGACATAGAACTATAGTGGGTGCTCCATGTTATCTTATGCATGCTACCGATCTTACGCAGAAGACCGAATATTCGATCACCACTCTGTGTGTTTCATGCTATGGTATTGTGTACTCATCTGGTTCTGTAAGTGCCTGGGTGGAATTTGCTTAGTCTTGGACTATTTCAGTCTGCCTATGTTTTTCTTGATCTGTGAGAGATCTACATGATAAAAGTGCTGATATGGGCACCTTGTTGATTTTTATTGCGTAATGCACACATGTATCCAAGGTCGTTATATTAGTGAATGCTAGTGTTTGGTTTCTTTAGTAGAACACTGTATGTACAGTCGTGGCCAAAGAAATGCAACCAAACTATTCAAAAGTACCACAGTGTTTCCATTTCCATTACATCATGCACGGTCCAATAACCTCTACGAGGACTGTAGGGGCAGTAAGGGCTTTGGCGCTGGTTTTAGCCGACGGGTTCGATTTCTTTGTCTAAGACTAGAACTATATCACAAGCATATCTACATGTTTCGAACTGAGATGACCGCTACACCAAGCTCAGTGGTTAGAGCATCGCTGGCCTCAAGCAAAGGTCCCTGGTTCAAGTCTTGGTGGTGACAGTCAATTGTTTCTTCAGACTTTTCCCGTTTGTGTCCTTCTCTCAACCTATGAATATCTACATATACATGTAGATTGCAGTGTTGTAAGGTTTGCGGCTTACCAATGGCTTCCATCTTCTTCTTTTTGTTTGTGTTCCTTGACTGGGATCATCGGCTGAATTGTGGGCTGCGGTGAATTTCAAAGACCAAAGTATACACTGCACAAATGCGTTTGGTAAGTAACTACAAGAGATGGGTCATGCTTCTTTGTTATCCGTTTTGGCTCTGCTTGGTCATTATGAGTGGCTGTTAGTGGAAGGGATGTTATATGGGTGTGTGTTGATCTTCTGCTGTCAAGTTCAGAGCATACACAAAAACGATAATGGTGACAAAAGTTCTAAAGGTGGTGACAAAACTGACAGTGCTGGTCGGACATGCATACACATGGCGCTAGAATTTAACCACGTGCATGAAGAAGACAATTGATTTGAGTTTCGCACTAATGCTGCCTCATATACATGGAAAATAAAGTGACGACGCGGTGAAACAAACGGACGTCGTCACGTCACGTCACTAAGGCTGCTGGTTTTCAACACTTTTGCTTATTCCTGTTGTGTGTATTTGTGTGCATGCATGCGTGCGTGCGTGTGTGTTTGTGTGCTATGTGACCGGGACATGTTGTTCTATACTTGATGGTGGCCTCTTTGCAGCTGGAGTATCACGTAAGTAACTTTGATAACTGTTCCAATTATTTTAGTTCTGTGCACACTGCACAGGTAGTCGGGTGCCCGTGCTACCCGGGAGGACCTCGGGTAGACGGGTACAGAATAGTACCCGAAAACCCGAAGTCGCAGATGACATCATGTACAGTGCACGTGTAAAATGTCATGTAATACTCTGCATGTCTACCCAGTGTGTAAGGGAAGGGGTGCATTGTGGTGTTACCATGGAGACATTCCCCGATCGAGTACCCGTGCTACCCGTGGAGAACTACCCGAACCCGATACCCGGAGAAAATGCTGCCCAACTCATCCCTAGTTTATTTACCCTAAAATCTGTCACTGTTATGCCAAATCAATCAAGTTTGTTAGCCTAGGATCAAAATTGTCCCACTGTACTTCAAGTATATGTATATAGCAGAGGCACAATCTAACACACAGCCTGGCTGTACCATTGCCAGGGCCTTGTAGTACCCAGCACTGGTTTTCAGAAGGATGAATTCCACTCACAGGCACTGTAGTGCATTGTGCGGACCACGCCAACCCCACAGGAAAGGAAAGTTATGAATCCTCTGTGTTGTTACCAGTTTGTTAACACATCCAACCCTTCACAGGCTCCCAGCTGCAGGACAAGAATACAGTGCTGCCAATACTTTGCCCATTGGGCATCATCAGGGCCATGATAAGGAGTGTGGTTGGGGGGGGGGGGGGAGAGAGAGAGGCAAGCATGACATATAAAGGCAAAAGAATGTTCTAGAATTGTCAAGCAAGCAAACAGTCTTTATTTGAAATGTACCGTAAGACAACTGAGCAAAAGAAGAGAAAAATTACGACACATCCTAGAATAGTGTCAAGTGTGGAAATGCTCAAGTTGAGATGTGTGTATATGACATGGGAGCATACTCGGCCCTACACTCTTCCTGATTTACGTGAACGACGCCTCAGAGACCCTGTCACCCGGAGCCCACCTGGAGGCGTACGCCGACGATACTACCTTGTATAGCCTGATATCCCTCGACACATCCCCAGCCGACGCAGCATTGAGCCTCCAGACTTCTGTTGATCGCTTGCATCAGTGGGGCTACAGATGGCGCATCTCCTTCGAACCGTCGAAGTCCCAAGCCATGACCGCCACTCTCCGCAGAACCCCCATCAATTTGCCTCGCATTGTCTTCGGCGGCACTCCTGTTCTTGAGGAGAAGGCTCTCTCTTTACTTGGAGTGACCTTTGACTCGAAGCTGTCATTCAGTACTCATCTCCGGAAGGTTGCCACTCGAGCCAAACAACGCCTGGGCTTCCTGCGCCGTGCAGCGCACATTCTCTCTCCAGCCGGCCGCACCACAGTATACAAGGCATTTGTTCGACCAGTTATGGAGTATGCCCCCCTCATCTGGATAGGTGCTCCGCCCAGCTACCTGCAACGCCTGAATCATATCCAACGCTGTGCTCTGCGAATCATCTGTCCAGTTGCACTATTACCTAGCCTGGCCATCCGTCGTACTGTTGCCTCGCTTGCCTGCCTATACAAGCTGCATTACCTGCCTGGCCCTCCGCAGCTACTCTCTGTTTTGCCACCGCGCCATTTCCCCTCATCCAGCCCCAGAACTCGCAGCGAGCATGGTAGCGTCATTGGCCATGACCACCAGCTCCAACACCAGCTGCTTGCATCTGTCCCGCTGGCATTAAAGCACTCGTTCCCACACTGCAGTATTAGTGACTGGAACTCCCCCCCGCCGCTCTTCTGTCCCAGCCTCCCCACAGCAAGGGAATACAAGCATTCAAAACTAATGTTTATCGCCATCTGCGAAGCACAAACTGGCTCTGGGCAGTCGACTCGCTATGATGATGCTCTCGTCGTTCTCCTCTATCCCTATCTATGCACCACAACTGGCTCAGAAAACCGACTCGCCATGATCAGCCATGATGATGCTCCTCTCAGTAACAGCCCTTGTAATTTGTTAATAGTCTCACAGTTTCTCCCGCACACTCGCTGGTGTTAACCCTTCCTTTCTTTTCATTTTGCTGACTCGTACAGCTCTATCTTTTGTTTTTGGTGCGTGTTTTTGGCCGTGATGCCGAGACCTCAGGTCGACAGAGCCATGAATGCCCCACCATCACTGCTGCGTCTCGGTGCAGCCCCTGCTCAATAGTTGTCACGTTCGTCCTAGTCTCAGTATCATTGTCTTTCTTTATTATTTTCGAGCTGGGAATGTGAACATAGTAAAAAATAAATAAATAAAATAAATAAATAAATAAAAAAAACATGTGCAAGTGCGATGTGTGTGGGGGTGGGGGTGCGTGTGTGATGTGCCAGGTGATAAAAGATGCCTGTCAGTATCCAGTGACGATCCAGTGAGGTCTTCATCAATTATGCCCCAGCCATTATCGCAATTGACTGCTGGTTTACGTTTCCGCATCTCGATGGCTTCAGGTAGTTTCCTTGATGGTAGCGAGCCCTCCCTGCTGAGAATCTTTGCCTGGTGGAAGGGCAGAACGTTGGAAGACGTCGAAAATTCTTGATGCTGGGTACGACGTGATTCGCAATTTTTGGACAAATCAGTTAAATGTGGAAGTAGAGTCCTCCTGAGTCGTTGTCCTTTCCTTGGTGGACAAATCTTTGACAAGAGTAGCTTCGTGTGGTCCTCAAGTTTCTTCTTTCCTTTTTTTTCGCGGCGAAAGCCGTTTCTTTCTGGGCGTTTTCTTTACTATTCTTAGGTAATGTATTGAGTATTTTTGAAAATTTCGATTAAATAGTAAATAATGGAGGGTTCCGTCGACCCTACGTCGCACGACGGAGAGAATGTCGACATGGGGATGTTGTATCCCTTCCATCAACCCCGGAGACTACGTCTTCCACCTCGAATCCGCCTGGAAGAGTTTCCTCGTCTTCTCAGCCCGTGCGTTTGTGGAGGAGTTCTGGTCAGGAGAAATCTCTTTTAGCAGTGCGAGCGTGCCACTCACCTGGCACCAGTTAACACTTCCTAACAAAGAAGGACGCAGCGGCTAGTTACCGCGCTAGCCCTTCACTCTTTGCGAAAAATGAGAAGGAGATGCACCCCACTGGAGTGCTCTCCTCTGTTGTTCCTGAATATGACGTCCATGAAAACCCTTGAGTGACCCTTTAAATTGTGTGTCACATTGAAAGGCCTTGAAAAGCTTGCTGTGAACGGCCTGTCATCAGAACTCATATCAGCCGGTCTCATAGGCATAGCCTTACCCCATTTTCATGTCCTGTGCAAGTTTTACTTGTCCACACCATTGCAGACTGCTGCTAGATGCTATTTCATTTAGTTGTCCAATAATACGGAGGATTAGCAAGACGAAATTCGCGTTCGCATTCGCTCTCCAAGGAAAGTCGAACTCAGTGACAGAATTCGCGTTATGAGAAGGATTAGCAAACAGAATTCGCACATGCATCATGTCGTTGACACGCCGTACATTGTGTACAGACAGTACAGCGTGGTAAATTTATGACTGCCCTGACACGAATCCGCGATTCGTGTTCCAACTACTTTTCCGAACGAAAAATGCGAAAGTTCGCAATCCAGTTCGCGAACTGAAAAATGTTTGCGAACGCGAACGCGAATTTCGTCTTGCTAATCCTCCGTATTTGCTCGCATTGTAAAAGCAGTAGAAAAAGACGCCTTCGATCAGGTCAAGTTGTGGCCACACGCTTCAACTCTAGGCCCTCAGGTGTGTGTGGTAGTGGTAAAGTATAAGTGTGCCAATAGAAAAGCAAGAAAAATTTTTTTTTTTACAAAACAACGTAATAGGGTGCTATTTAATTTGAGTGTCCAAAATAGCACATGACCTCGTACGATAGGGAAAACCCCAGGGAGCCTTCCCTACCATCGTCCTTGTCTCTCAGTAGTGCTCAGCAAATCAGTCTCTCACCGGCCACTCGGTCTCACCAACAATTCTGCGCACAACGTGCAAGACATAGAATTGACGAAACCTTTGACTAAACACTGGCTATTCGCCACACTTGTATCGCATGCACAACACTCCATTGGCCGACCTATTCCTCTCTTCACTGCAGCTCGCTGCTTCTCACGAGGACGCACGTGCACCAGTAGACAATGGGACCGGAACAAATCCTTTCAAAGAAGGACCAGACCCAAAGACAACATGAACTTGCAGACTGAACTTACGAACACGTCGTGAGACACTAGCGGCAAGTGAGTCGCTGATAAAGGCCAGCTTGATGACTGACTTGAACTCCGGGTCGTGTCTATGTTTGTTGTGATGCTAATGTTGCCGTTGAGCCGGGCGATGATCTTGGCATTGTCACGTCTCCTTGGCTACTTGCCTTGCTGCCTTTATCGCGGTTCGTGGATTGTCATTTTTCTTGAGTAGCGCTTTGATTATCGACGTGCTCCTGTCTTCGGCTTCTGGTGTCGACGAATTGTGGATGGCCTGAGAGAACTGGATTGTCTCATACATACATCTCAACTTGAGCATTTCCACACTTGATACTATTCTTGGACGAAATATTGGGAGTACTTTATTCTTGTCATGCAGCTGTGAGCATGTTCAGGGATAGAGGTGTTTGCAAGTGGAAAGAAAACGCTGCATTGGGGCTGGAGAGCATTGAGGAATTGTGACGTGTATCAGTTGTGGCAGCGAATGCAAATAAGTGACATTGTACAGTGACACCCTCAACGCAGCTCAGCACATATCAAATGAGTTGTTATGGATATTCAATTATTCATAAGTGATTATCTATACCTTCCAGCCATTCATTTTCTGAACTTGGCTAATTAGGTCTTTGTGATCAAAAGAGCTGCCTGATAGAATTCAATGCCTACTTGATATCTCATTTTGCTAATCATCATTTCATATCATTGTTATGGTGTTGTGTGCAGCGTCAGAAATTGAAGGAAATTGCCCTGGCCAGTAAGTTGAGTATTTCTTTAAAATCGTTCAGACACTCCTTGGTGCTTGTTACCAATTACATGTGTGGGGTATGGGAAGGCAGCAGGTGCTCAATTTCATGGATGAGTGAGACAGTTCCAAAATTAGTTTCAGCTGTTAGGACGTGATGTGATATGGCCCAAGTACTTCAGAGGTTTTTTTCCCCAGATATCTTACCATATTTAGCTTTGACAGCAAAGGCATGTAAAGGCAAGGGTAATTAGGGGAAGTTCATCCTAATATGAAAACGACACAACCCGTAGCGAAAAATGCACTGATTCCAATGGTGAAAGTCCCAGGTTGATCGGAGCAGTCGCTCCCGAGTTATACACGCTTCACCATTGGAATCAGTGCATTTTTTGCTACAAGTTGTGGAGTTTTCATTTTAGGGTGAACTGCCCCCCCCCCCCCCCGTCAATGTCTAACGACCGAACATCACCCGACATGGCCAAATTTCCGATTTCGCTCAAAGTTGGCTCATTTTATCCGGCCTGAGTGGACCTTGTTCGCCCACTATGACAGTTTGATCCAGTTTGGTTCCTTGGATAGTGGGGAAAAAAAGAGACTAAAATACGCACTGAAATATGGTACACAAACGAGGGGTCAGTCACTGCTGCTCACAACAACGGAGCGCGGCCAAACCAACTACAGTCAAACCTCATTAGTACGAACACTGATAAGGTGAACTTTTTTTTAGTACAAACTAGGGCCAATCCTATGGTTGGCCAGGCATCATATCAAGTCAACATTATTCGTTTATGGATAACTCTGTACGGTGAACTTTCATGAAGACGAACTAATTTCAAGCGTGATTTGAACAAAATCAGTGTGTAGTACGAACTTTCGGTCCCCGTGGATACACTGGCTGAAGTTTTTCCCCAATAGTCGAGGCCTCTTGTGCTGGCCAAATATGTCACAAGGCGGATGTAATGCTGTTATGAATTCATTGCACACTGTACTCGCCTGTTGCTAGGTTTTGTTATGAAAAAAAAGTTTTACATTTGCCACAGCATGCACGTTCACATAAATACAATCCATGTTGTGAACTCTCTGATTCTCTTAATTAAGTGTCAGGAAATCACACGGCACGAGAACAACTATTTCTTCTTAACGGTATATTTGACTTCAATCAAATATAATAACTAAAGTCTAAGACCGCCAACTATTTATAGCATGAAAAGACGGCGTATATGGTGGGTCCAATGTTATTAGGCATTATGCCTGTTTTGATTTCCACTATAAATAACGTATACAACAACAACATATCAAAAAGGCATATACATAATTATATAACATAAAATGACAGCGTGTACAGTAAATCGCCCATAGCGCATTTAGCATATACTATGGAGTCAGCATCAGTGTTACGGCGGAGCCGAGACACAACATTGAAATGGATACAATGTCATAAGTGAGAAGGCCTTTCACACTTGAGAACTTGTGGTTTTGGAGCAATCCATGTGATATGCATAGCAATTTCTTGTCAGATCTGGATAAGAAGAACTCCCGAGAAGACAAACAAACTTGTTCAGTCCTTTCAAGTTCGTCCTAACGAGGTTTGGCTGTCTAGTAATGTTTATTCATCCAACTTTCGATTGGCGACTTGCTGAGTCCCTCGAGTGAATCGATCAATTCAGCCTCTCCAATGGCGGCCATTACGAAGGCCATCAATCTTCACGCGCCAGCAGCAGCAGGGTTCCGTCCTGAAATTGGGGTAGACCACCACCATAGTCTGATAGTCTGCTACAACATGTCTCCAAGCGCCAACGAGTGGTCTTGAATGAAGTTATCCACTAGTTATCCACTAGTTATCCACTAAAAATCACTTGGGGGAAATAGTCAAATTTCGAGCTCTCCAATGGCCATGCACTAGCCGAATCCAACTTCATGGCAGGAAAGCACACACAGAGCATCTCCACATGCCTTGTCGCTATGCTACCATCACTGACATATCAAGGGCACAATCCCTTCTCTCGCAGAAACTCGAATGAAGCCGCTACGAAGCGTCATTTGCTGAACAACAGCCCACTATGATGAAAAAGAAGAACTGCTCCACAACAACAAATCGGCAAGGACTGCAACAGTTGTGCAAGATGGCCCAGATTGGGCCAGAACGATCTCTTGTGCTGGGCAGCTAGTGCACATGAGTTTCACATGCGTGCCACGCTCCCATCAAAAAATTCAACAGTTCTCTCAGGTTGCCATGAATTCATGAACCCATGTACTTCTGGTGCATGCGCGGTTACATCATGCATTTTCACAATTTTTCAGGTACAGGAGGGCCGCGGCTGTGCCCCAAAGAGAACCTTGTTTTTCAATTCTTGATTTTCCAACTCCAATGCATACTAGCGGTCGTTAAGAGCAGGTGGTCGCTAAACACAGAGGTCGCTTACACCAGGGCTACGTAGAATCTAGGTCATGATTTCCTACTTGTGCGACGAGGCATCGATGCACACGAGAAACTCACGTGCACTGGCTAGGACTGCCCTGTAAATTTGGACCATCTTGCGCTACTGTTGCGCTCTTTGCTGATTTGTTGTTGTGGAGGAGTTCTTCTTTCTCGTCATGTTGGGCTGTTGTTCAGCAAGTGACGCTTCGGGGCGGCTTCATTCGAGTTTCTGCGAGGGCAGAGATTATTCCCATGATGTCTCAGTGCTGGAAGCGTAGCGAAAAGGTATATGGAGGCTTTCCTGTGTGCTTTCCTGCCACGAGGTTGGATTCGGCTAGTGCATAGTTGTCGAAGAGACCGAAATTTGACTATTTTCCCCCAAGTGATTTTTAGTGGATAACTTTATTCAAGACTATCACTTGTTGGCACTTGGGGACATGTTGTAGCAGACTATGGTGGTGGTCTAACCGTAATTTCAGGACATAACCCCGCTGCTACTGGCCCTTGAAGATGGCCTTGGTAATGGCCGCCATTGGAGAGGCTGAATTGATCGATTCGTTCAAGGGACTCAGCAAGTCGCCAATCGTAATTTGGATGGCTTAATATTTCTAGGTAACTTGGATCGGTGTGCGAACATAGTTGGTTTGGCTGAGCTGCGTTGTTGTGAGCAGCAGTGAGCCCTCGTTCTGGTACCTTGTTTGAAGGTGTTTCAGTTCGTATTTTATCGATTTTTTATTTTGGTCAATATCGAAAGAACGGAGGGTTTCTGAACCGAACTGTCATAGTAGGTGAATGAGGTCCACCTAGGGACAGAAGGAGCCAACTTTGAGCGAAATCGGAAATTTGGCTATGTCGGGTGATGTTTGGTCGCTACAGACATTGATGAACCGAACGAGCTGAACCAATATTCATGAAAAGCTTCATTGAATTTGAAAGCAAATGGATGAAGGATAAGGAAAGAGGGACAAATGACAGTTGTTCCTCTTTGTTTGTCTTTCGTGTGAAAAGGAAGCTCATGATCAACAACAATGAACAAAATCCTGAACTAGTTTTTGTACAACACTCTTCAGGAGGCGATGTTGTACTGATGAGGAATGAGCTGAGCCAAGCTAAAAGGTGGCTTAGGCATAATTTTTGGAAATTTCTTTTTTCATGCCAAAGTGATGTCTATATATCCAACGTCCATCATGGAAATTTTGGTGCCCATCTGAAATGTATATGTGCCATAAATAAGCATACATTGTGCACATGTCACAGAATGGCTGGTATCAATGTCACTAAGGATTCCAAGACCTTCCCAAACTCCAAGAAAACATGGGACAAAAAGTGGAGACAAAGCTTAGCAGGTGTGCAAGCAATACAAGAAGAATGAGCACTTGTGTTCAAATCAGAAGATCCAAGAAAGAAGAAATAACAGATCTACATTTACAAATAATCTACGTGGAGATAAAAGTTTAATAATAGCTATGAAAAGTATGAATGCCGCAGACATCACCACGCAACATGACAATTTGTTCAAGGTTTGGTTTTGTGTGTTTCCAAAATCGATTTTCACGCTCTGATCATCAGTGGAAATACGGAACTAAAGAGATCAAGGGAAAAACAAAGGTTACAAATCCAAAGAAGTGTGACACATGACGGGTAACTTGTGGTAAGTATTACAAAAAGTGAGAACTAAAATAAAGAGTAAGTGTGACAAACGGGCATGAACAGTGCAGAAACAACTCATGAACACGGTACGCATAAGCCCGATTTGTGTAAGCAAAAAGAACATGTTTTAGCACTTAGGTTATTTTCGTGAGTTTGCACCCCGTGTTCATGAGTTGTTTCTGCACTGTTCATGCCCGTTTGTCACACTTACTCTTTATTTTAGTTCTCACTTTTTGTAATACTTACCACAAGTTACCCGTCATGTGTCACACTTCTTTGGATTTTTAACCTTTGTTTTTCCCTTGATCTCTTTAGTTCCGTATTTCCACTGATGATCAGAGCGTGAAAATCGATTTTGGAAACACACAAAACCAAACCTTGAACAAATTGTCATGTTGCGTGGTGATGTCTGCGGCATTCATACTTTTCATAGCTATTATTAGATCTACATTTCATCATGACTCATGTCATTTTATCATGCAAGACGAATTTTCATATCCTTCATCATGATGCTGTGACTATATTTTTCGCTGGGTTGGGGAACGTTGCATCTTACCAAGACAGTCCATCATACTCTCTCCAATCACCTATGTCAGGATGAATTAATCCTTTCACAGTGTAGCTTGTAGTGCTGTGCCAGAGATCTACCTCCATTGGTGTACTGCCCTCGCACCTACATATAGGTCCAGTAGACTGCACATCGCTAACAAGCGGCACTGGTTCTTTGTCCGTCCTAGTCCATGTCATTCTCCTTCCTTGCCAAGGATACTGGTAGAAGGCGCCACGGGACAATATGCTGGCAGGTAGAGTCAATGCATCGCTTCGTCGTGTGGCACTATTTCCTTGAATCGAGGAAATTTTGGAATCCAGTACGCCACGTCATGAACACTAAATTGAAGGTAGCCAAAACAAAGTGAAACATCGCAGCAAGAGCCAACTCACCAGGCCGCTTGTCAGAATGATAGTCGGAAGGCTCGTAGACGTCTCCCCATAGCTATATTCGCCGCTCTAGTCGTGGCCATGATAAAAAACACAGCCACTATGAATGAGCGACTCTTCCTCGTCAAGTAGGTTTGGGCGCACACGGACACAGAATGTCATCCTGCTCACCTCCACATTCTCTAGAAGCTCCATTACGATCTCTGGCAGCGCTGAGGAATCCCCACAACGATGAAAGAGGGAACACTGAAGAAGTGTTGCTCAAACATAAAAAGGCTTCTCTCTTCATCCGCTTGCAAACTAAATTACTTGAAAGTGAATATTTTCGCGATCGCGCTCGAGTAGAATTTTGCCAACTGTGACGTTTTGTTGATTTTCTCGATTTGTTGGCAAAACACGAAGCCACTTTTTAGCTTGGCGCGGCTCAAATATGAAAGTAACTAATCCTATGTAAAGAAATGAACCTAACAAAGTGAGACCTAAAACTGTATCAAGCTTGCACTCCGATGTGTGGTGACAGATAACTCGCAGGAGTAAGGAATGAAAGATGCATCGCAGCCTTCTCGGACCATTACCATTGGATTCTGGGCCCTGAAGACTACAGGTTCTGCGAAGTCCATTGTCGTCCGTGCTTCTTTGAGCATGAGAACGAGATGAAATTTCGAATGAAATCTTCCGTAGAAATGCCTATCCAGTAGGGTGCACTCCTCCCAATTTGGTGGAGGTGCACAAATTCAATTGTGACATAGCAGGATCAGAATGTCGAAGCTTCCTCGGACCAACACCATTTGGCACAGCGCACAGAACCCTACAAGTGATGACACTTGGATTTAGACCAGACTTCCCCTTAAGGCATTATGACAGAAGAAAACGTGCGTGTTGCTCCCTGCATGGGAGCTCGCGCTTCTCCTGCCGACTTGACTGGTTGACGACTGCCAACTGGAGCACATGAAAAGTCCATCGACCCTTATATATTAGCTTAGCAAACCTGGAAGAAAGCGCCGTTCCCTGCAAATTCCCATGGAAGGCTGAAAATGGGCTTCTCAAACATGAACATGCCCGTCATGTGATGGAATTTCATTAGCCTACTCAAGCTCAACTGATGAGGGGTGAATTCCCGGAAACACTGCTTATTGAGCAGGGAGTGGTGCTTTCATGAGGGTTTGCCTAGCTACTGGAAGGTTCGACGTGCTCCTCATGTTCTGCGGACGGCAGTCACGAGTCAGTCAAGTGTCCAGTTGCTGGTGTGAGCTGCATGTAGGAACAGCCAAGTTAGTCAGAGAGTTGTCAGAGATCCTGTGAGCAAACATTTGCCTAAGAGAGGAAGATTTGTCTATTATTCCGACGACCTGAGAAGGAATGATCGCAACCCATGCAAAAGAGGAAGCCCCAAGTTCCCTTTCTCCTGCCCATGTTCCTGCCCATGCTCCTACAGTCCATTCATCCAAAACACAGGCACCCTAATCTTTTGATGTTCTGTGCAATTGAAGAGCTGGAATGCGAAACCCACTAAATCCATTTCATCACTTTCTGGATGGCCAAAAACGAATTCATTTATGTGCGGTTTGTATCTAAATCCATATTTGGGTTCCAGTTTGGAAATGATTCTAGTCAGATCTAGAATGTGAATTTTGTCTGCTATTGCCCCTAGATCATTTGCTTACACTGAGCTGAGATTCTGATTCTCTCAAATTTGATGCTTATCGGTTTTGCATCTCAGCTCTTCAATTATTTATTGCAACCCAGATTTAACCCTTTGCAATTTGGCGTCCATGGTTCGATTTCGAACCATGGATGTATGCATGTGCATATGCATGTGGGTGCAATCAAACTTTCGGTTCTCGGCCAAATCCAACAATCAAAAGGGTCTAGGTGGTAGAGAAAACTCTCAGCTATCGCCTCGAACAGGTCCGAAGTCTCTCCTATGAAGTTTGAGTGAGCGGCAAGCGACGGAACATTTTGAATTTTCTGCGCTGCGTGCTGCAAGTCAGCAGTGCGTGAAAAAAAGGGATTTCCCCAGCTTCATGACACGCGGCACGTGCCAGGACCGGCAAGGCGCGAAGTCAGGGCAAGGTACTAGGTAAGCTTCTACTCGAAAAAATTGAACAGTTCCGAGCTAGATTCAGTGAAATGGCTACAGGGGACTAATTTAGTCTCAGATCTGAAGCTGGACTCGCGTTTGGAGCGCGTTGTGGCGGCCAATGAGTATTGCTCTTGGCGAATTTGGGCTCATTGTATTTCTCTCATTAAGAGCTTTCCAACGAGCCCAAGAACTCCAAAATCGGTGAAGTAGAACCAAAGTTATGTTAGAAATTGAGTGCGCATTTTCGTCACTGCCACAAATTCCGAGGAAGCAAAAAAAGCTATGGACTCCAAAGGGTTAAAGCAGGTTTTGAACCTCAATTCCGGCCAGATGTAGGCTTTAAAAGCCCGTGGCCACGACTTGTTTGGATGAATGGACTATAGGGTGCTGGATGGTCATTGCTGTCGTTGAGCACTGTACTGCACGACAAACATGCGCCCGTACTGCCATACAGCAGTCATGTACAGCATGGCCGGAATGTTCAATCCGTTTCAGGAATACAGAAACTTGGGAATTTAGTTATAGTATAACCTTCGGATGAACGGACGTTTTCGTAATCTTTTCCGGCTGGGTTCTATTATTGTTGCCTCAAACTTTGATTTCCAAAACTTTTCCAATGTACTAGTAATGAGATTGCGTTATTGTCTACCTTTGTTATGCCCGTCAAACTACAGAGCTCCGTACCTTCTTCCAACCTCAGTTCTGGGAGTATCTGCAAGCACAAGTCCAAGCAAGAAGGATTGCAAAATGTGTTGTGGGTGGCGTCTCTGGATCATCGAGCAAGCGGCGGGGAAGAAAGAAAGGTGGCGGCGCCGAAGGAGGTGGTGGAGGGACGTATGCGCTCGGGCAGAGCGAGGCGTGGACCATGTACTTAGTGAACCGCGACGGCATAGGTCGGCCGGTGCCCGTTCCGGCTTCGCTTGCACTGGGCCGGCAAGCGAAGCTACTGTGAGCATTACAAACGCTGACGTTTGTAATGTGCTCATCACCATGACAGTATACCGAAGGTCCCTTGAACTAGTGTTCCGCTCTACAAACACGCTTGACACCAGTATCACTGTAAGTAATACTCGGGTACAATTGATCGAAGAAAACAGAAAACAAGAAAAAAGAATATCCTTGATTCAAGAAAAACAGAAAACGTGAAAACAAAAGACTATTCTTGGTCGTAGCCACAGACTTGAGTAATCAGAGCCACACGGAGAGAAAAGCTCTTGTAAAAGACTTCCCATGGCAATGGGACATTTCTTCGGAGATTTCCAGTGTCCTCCACCCGTTGGCGCTGGTAATGGTATGCAGTATGCCATGCATGCAATGAGCCTATGATGGGCTCCACTGCACCAGAGACACTGGTGTAGGCGCATATTCAACATACTGAACTTGCCTCGGACAATTAAAATGTTATCGCAGCAGACTGGCTGGGCCTCAGTCGATCAAAAATAATTTTTGTGTATGTTTTTTTTGCCTAGCGTATATCCTGACTACATGACTGTCTTATTGTGTCCCCATACATTTCTTTCTATGATGCCGCAACATTGCCCTGGCATCTGAACAACCATTTCCGTTTAAAAAAATATTGTAATTCATGCATGATGCCTTTTGTTGGCTCTTCTGCCTGGATTTCATTGACAAATACCATGGATCCTTCCATGAGTGACATGCAAACTGTACCTATTATTATGCATGTTTTAGAACACATCATGGTTTCAGTCTTTGAGACAACCGTTGTATTTTTTTTATAAAGCTCTGTTCTTCTAGGAATGAGCCGTCACGCGGCTGTCCACGGCGGATGGTTTCCGCCAGCTTCGAATGCGATGTACGTGTATGGCGGTCCCATCCCCACCGGGAAGGTGCGTAGCCTCTTGGAGGCTTCTTTTTTCTGTATTTTTTCTGATCTCTCAATGCCGCTTGCCTTGCATGTCTATCATTGCTGCTGTTTGTTGATGCAGTATGCTCTTTGCCTGCTGTGCATAAGCCGTATAAAACTTGTCGAATGTGAACGGACAGCAGCCTGTCGTTACCTCTGTGCATTGCCAGCATAATACTTCAGAAGTGTGTTGTCTTTCAATGAACTCCACGCTCGCCCGTGTGCTACTCTGCATCATATTCACTCGCTCAAATAGTGCTCAGATAGCGCTCGAATAGTGCTCAGATAGCGCTTGAATATAGTGCTCAGTGCATGCCGTCCATTGCATCGGCCGTTGGAATGTTTTTACTGCTATGTTTTCTATAGTGTCGCTTACACGTCTTGTTCTTTGGCACCCCGGGGTATGCCGGTCTTAGAGCTATGGACTTTTGATGATCATGATGATGATGGTGATAATCTACCGGTGTTGATACTTGTTATATCATGTGACCATTGTCATGTCATGTGACCATTGTCATGTCATGTGACCATTGTTATGTCACGTGACCATTGTAATGCCAATTATGCCATGCAACCATTGTCATGTCACGTGACCATTGTCATCAGTACAACCAGCATGGCAACTCGCAGGAATACTAGTAGACGACTGAGAATGTGCAGTGCCTGTGCGTGCATGTAGGAATGGGTTATGCTGGCGGGACTTTGGCAGGCATCATAGTGGGCGCATGCATGTCAGATTGGATTACACTGGCGCTACTGCATGATATGTACTGTCGTGGACATGGAAATCCGGTCGCACGTCTAGCGGCCACAGGGCGCTGGCCATGCAGTCGTAGGTATGCAGCACACGCATGCATTATCATGATTACTAGTATGCGCTGCTGGTCGCACCGGATAAACACGATTGTGCACTGCATGCAACGTAACATTCTGAGGGCGCCGGCCTCGGTCAATCGACTGGATTTCCAGTTCCAAGACAGTATATAAGCCTCTATAGCGATATATTCCGGAATCCCACACCTACAACTGTTGTAGGGTGTAAGGTCCTTGAGCAGACCTGGAATACAGGGGGGAGGGGGGGGGGGGCATGTTGGTAGGGTAATACTTTTTTACAAGTGTCACGCCCTTCCGGCCCCGGGGAAATGCAGAGAAATAGAACATGGCAGACTACCAGGGCACATGTATATTTTCTCCAAACGCATTGGACACGAATCCATCCCGTGGCCTATATTGTATAATTCGAGAGGAATGGCGTTACCTGCACGAGCTTTAATTGTGCCAAAGTAATAATTATTTGAAAAGGTGGTCCTGGAAGCTGATCCTCACGACCTGTTGGAGGGTAATTCTATTGTCGTGGACATAGAAATCCATGTACATGGATGTGTGTACCGCTTCACACGGCTGCATGGCCTGGGGCCGCTAGACGTGCGGCCGGATTTCCATGTCCACGACAGTACCAGGTAGTGCCCATAGTAACAGTTTTGAAATTGGCATTTTTAAAACTACTTATACAGCATTAGTAGTCATGACAACTAACAGGGTGCTCGGTAGACCGAGGTGTCCGTGATTTCCATGTCCGGAGAAGAGAGATATGACTCGCCTTTTCTGCATCTCACACAGTTAGAACAATATCAATGAGAATAGGGTTGACGGGGAACAGGAAGGAACAAATGCCAAAAGATCACGAGATCAAAAGATGATGAGGATGGGGGGGGGGGGGGGCTAGGACCTGTCCATGTAATTTGAACCACGCGGCCGCACAGGGAGTGTACAGTCAACTTTGCGTATAACGATACTCAGCGGGACATCAGAAAAGTGTCATTATTCGCGAATTGTCCTTGTACCCAAAGTCTCATTATTATGGACTCAGATGGAGAGCCAAGGTTTAATTTATAAAAAGAGATGTATAATTATATGTATCACAATTAGATGGGACTTTGCTCTGGGCATGGAGATCCTGTCGTTATTCACGTTATATCCGCAGTCGGTTCTAGCAAAGTTGACTGTAGCAAGATGCGGTGTCTGTACCAACCAGCGATGGTTCAACACACTGTAAACAATATGACATATTCTATACCCTGACATGCTAGGCAATAGTAGTAAAACTGCACTGGTAGTTTACTACGTCAGGGTTAGGCTTTCCCCAAATCGGCCGGCCGAATAATCCGCCGAAAACGAGACATGGAAAAATCGCTCAGCTTTTCGCCGATTTTGAATGGTTCCCTTGAGAATCGCCGAAAATCTATCAAATGTTGTAGCAAAGTGCCTCTACGAACGAATGATGTTGCTGCAAGGATGACCACCTAAGCTCTCTACTTCAGTGCTTGTAGTACTAGTGCGTTGAGGTCGTGTGACTTGTGTCCTTTGACCTCCTCTCCAACAAACATTAGCCATTAGGGAGATTGTTACTAGCAAAATACTACACTACAACGTACAGTTGTGGCCAGTTCTATCTAGCAGAGCTGTATTTCCAACATCTCACCAATTTTGAAGCCAATATGCGAACAATTCTTTTAGCCGTATTATTCCAATTTTGAAGCCGATTTTCGAACAATCGAGGGAAAAGCTGAATAGGCGAAAAAACGGGCAGATTTGGGGAAAGCCTAGCCAGGGTCCGTACGACTCCTTATGAGCCACCGCGCTGACGTGAATATGGTGACCTGAGCCCGGGCTTCCTTTAGTCCATTCATCAAAGATGATCTCTAGTCTGATTCTGGTGAGCTCCCGTACTAAATACGGGAACTTGATTTTGTTGATTCTGTTGCTTTTATAGCACACTTTGCAGTGCCGCGAAATTTGAAATAAAAATGAGTAACTTGAAAGGTACCTCAACTGGGGTTTGAACTCCACAGTCATACTGTGCAGTGCTGTTGCAAGTGGAGTGAAACGGCCTGGGCTTGCATGGTTTATGGTACATGTCGCTTTCCCCAATCCCGTGCTTGTGGGGCAAAACCTGGTCGAAACTTCCTATTCTTGCTTTTTTGAGACATATACATTATACATGTACTTCGGAAAATCTGATACCGGTTGTTATTACTGTCGTTAGAAGAAGAGTCGGCGTGGAGAAAGCAATTAATTTTTATAAGTGCAATGAAGAAAATGAGAGATGCAGCCATGCAGATATAATGTTCTTTTCGTATCATGTGACCTTACAGTCAGTTCTGGCACTGTTCACTGAAGAGCGGAACGCGAAAAATCGATTTTGAATGATAAAATTCTTTAAAAAAAATCTTAAACTCGTTGTTGTCTGGCCATGTCTGCATCTCTCATTTTCTTTATTGCACTCATAAAATTGTTGGAAGAGGAAGAGCATTCCATAGGGGATTGCAAAAAATCTGATAAACTCAAACGGTTCGACCCATTTTATACGTATATGGCCAAAACGGCAAGAATATCATCATTCTTTTTATCAAGAGTACGAGAGCACATTGTACACATAGCCAGGACCATGGGTCGGCATTTGCAGATAATGCTCGAAAAAGGTGGCAGATTCTGCTCGAAAAGCAGTGAAATTGGCAGAACCATACAAACCTTAAGGGGGCAGCCTACCCATAAATTTCATATGGCATTCAGTTGACCGTAACTTTGGTGTTTCTCAATGGATTTGAGTGAAATTTTGACCACACACTTCTGCCACTATGCTGGCCCTCAGGACATGATTTACAAGTTCTTGTGCCTCACTGACAGGCTTTCCAGGCCGGAAAAACTCAAATTTCCGGCATAGTGCCACGGTGTGCGAGCTAGGCCTTGGCGGATAATGCCGGCAGAAAAATTGGCAGAATTCGGTACTTTTTCTGGTAAGTTTCATGCATGTTTGGTATGTGGATAAAGAAATGGAGCAGAATTCGAGGAATTGCCCGCCATAAGGTTTGTATGGTTCTGCCAATTCCGGTGCAAAAAAAGCAGAATCTGCCACCTTTTCGAGCATTATCCGCCAAGGCCTAGTGCGAGCCACCCAGGAGCCAAACAAATGCATTTACAATTTTTTCACATTTTCGTGCTCATTCTGTTCGTGCGCGGGACTCAAACCTAGAACAAGTCCAGAAGCAGCCATGGGTGATGGGGTAGGGCCCCTCAACGAGGCCCTGGAATCTGTCACAACGGAACGAGTGGGCGTTCTCTCACACACTCCCACAGACCCAAGTCAATTTTTGATTTTTTTAGGTTTAGCACGTGCTACGAGGTCGTACCTTTGATACAACATCCAGTGCTGGGACCTCCACAGCGAGCCATTTCCACAGCGCTGCACACCAAATCCAGGATACCCTCAGAAACCGGCAAAGACTACCACTCACGTTTCACTACTGCCTAGTACTGAATCCTACCTGACTTCTTGACACGACTCAAACTTGCCAAAGTCACTAAATCAACGTCAACTACAATAATCAAGCCACATATCTGCAACGTCACGAGGGTGCTGGCAAAAGTCCTGCTGCACGGCGGCGGGCTTCGCCCGCCGCCGTGCAGCCCAATACGTGGCTCAAAAACCTGATTTTTTTACTTAAGGGCACATTTTCGGCCATAACTCTTGAACGGCCGGTCAGATCGGGACACAATTTTCAGAGAATTTGCAGCTATTCATGCTCTTTCAACGGACGTAGCACTCAATATGAATTTACAAATTCGATTTTTCAGCGAATTTTTGGGTAGTCTGCCACCTTAAGGCGGGCAATTCCTCGAATTCTGCTCCATTTCTTTATCCACATATCAAACATGCATGAAACTTACCAGAAAAAGTACCGAATTCTGCCAATTTTTCTGCCGGCGTTATCCGCATATGCCTAGCCATGGGGTTACGACTCTTGTCTTCATGAATGGACAGCAGCCAGGAGTACTCCCTGTTGGACAGTGTAGCAAGTGATAGGAGTGCGCTCATTATTCCCGGAATATTTTGGTAATACTATCGTTTTGCAATCTATACCTTCACATGCAATGACGCAAATCCACACAATCAAGTAGACACTTCCTTCTATCAAAAGTTCTCAAACGTTTTTCACCGCCTCCAAACTGGGAATTTTAGGGGAATTATGGAAGAAAAGGAGAAGGACAACAATGCTAATAGATGACTTGCACAAAGATCCGAGCCGCGAGTGAGACGGGGCAAGTGCACCCTGTGCACCCAGGCTACACTGCGGGCACCATCTGTAGTGTACTTTTTTTGTCAGCATGAATGAACGGTGCACGGCATGTACATGATGTACATGTACATGATCAGTACCGTCACTGTCTTCAGCAGCTCATGAGTCATGTGCACTTGTAGGGTTAGTGGAAGTACATGACTGTATATTATGTGAAGAGAAGCCAGGCGTTCAAACCAACCCAAAATACTCTTGCCATATTCTTCGGTGAAATAGTTATAAAAAAATTGTCTTACTAAACAACAGTGAGCATAGAAGCAACCTCGATGCACCCAATCAATGAATATGGCATCCGGGAACAGCAAGTGTTGCACGAGGATCCCAAGAACACGTCAAGTTCCATGCTACCCGCCGCCATCAAAAGAACGAAGGATAACTGTGCTAGCCTAGTTCATATTCAATGTAACGCTATCGGTACGGGATATAGGAGCCTGTTGGGAAGGCGTGGGTGAGCTGTTAAAATCTTGTACGGTTCGCACAGCACAGCATACATGCAGCAGTTATTGCGACGGTTAACGTCGATGGACGAGAGTCATAAAGCACAGTCCACGGGGGTTGACGTTTCTGGGCTTCCTTTCTGAAAGGAAATTTTTATTTCTTCTCTAATAAAGCAGAATCATGCTGATTATACCAGTCTGTTATGAAGACAAGAAAGCAGCCATGGATATTGTGCCACACTAAAGGAACGACAGGTAAAAGATAAAGCACTTCATCTGAAAACTCAAGGACTATCCATAAATACAGCAAATGATAATCCTAGCCTGGTAATGTCCAACTCCGTCATGTGAGCCATTCGGTGGGAAGCATAATGTTCGAAATGCTGAAATTTGAACAGTTGCAGTTGTGTTCGTCGCCACACAATGTCATCACCAGTTCACATTCGAAATGTAGCCATTTTTACGCTTGTGTCCCTGTACATGGCATGGAAGGCTGAACAGATTCAACTCTTCCATCGCTTCCTGATCTGTACAGTAGTGCGGTTGCGTTCCCGTTCCTGACACTCACATCCGTCTCCGCTAACCAGCATCATGAGCACTCCAATGGTTCCCGCCGCTCCTTCCGTATCGTCCCAGCGCCCCGTCTAGATGTGAATTACTGTGGGCAACGAAGCCAGTGTATGATGAAGGCGAATGCACTGTTTGATGATGCTCCAACAAATCCTTTCACCGTTGTGCGGAATTTGTAAGAAGAGTAGTGGCTCAACTGTAGGTCCAACGCAGAAGGTACCTCACAGCGCAGTTATGTTACGTCCACAATAATGAACATACTCAGCAGACTGTGATGTGTATCAGACACACTCTGGCATTATTTGCTCCACATTCTCCCAGGAGGAAATGAAATGTAGTTCAATCATGTCTTTAGTACATGGGGTACCGTTGCCTCGTTGCAACTAAACAGGTATGCAAGTTACTTTCCCATGAGACCCAGCCGGAGCCGCATCGTCGTCATTACCAGGTAATCATGAAGAGGTATAATGTGACTTTCCACCACTCCCTGATTCAATCATAGTTTGCGAGCCTGCGCCAAACTGCTTTCTCACTAGAGCCAGGCATCGGATACATATGGCTTCAGTAAGGTTTACAATGCTATGTCTCTGGCCTAGCTCCAAGTCTAGACACAGCTGCTCAGAGTAAGGGCTGATGGAATGTTCATATCGGAACAAGTGAGACTTCAACAGTAGCTAGTACACATCAGGCCTGAGGACTTCGCAGCGTTTCTCCAGCACACTTGTTCTCTCCTTCAACTCAGATACTACTTGAAGTACTACTAAAGGCCATCTGGCTCTCATACTCAGTCCTTCCACCCTTTATTTTCATGGTTTAGGCTTCCACTCGTCACTCGGCAGGTTCCTGGCCTCTCCGCAGTCTGTCCTCAGGAGAGGGTCGCTCTGGAGCTAGTGCAGCCGATTGAAAGGGAATCGAGTTCTTTCTCAGACGTCCACAAACTTTCGTTGTGCTTCACTTCGCTTCCACTGCGGGGAAGTAGTCACACTTCAGGACAACGACGTGCTTGTTGCAGCCTACACCAATGATACTAAAATAATATTTTCTGCCTCCCGCCCGGCCGGCTCAGAAAGGAACGTATGGAATGGGAGCCTCAGTTCCATCTCTCGTCTGGTAGTTCATTCAGGAGCGCAGCAGCGCTTCGGCATGACGATACAAGTCGAATCAAAACAACTCTACTCTCTAGCCAAAAAACTAGCTCAGTGTTCGTCAGGCAAAATGCGAAACTTCGAAAGTCACGAACTCAAAAGGTGGGGAAGTGCAGAGTCAGAAGGTCCACTTGCCCCGTCTCGAACCCAGACAATCTTTGTGCAAGTCATCTATTCGTACGAGTTATGACTTACTGTCCACCAACAGTGGACAACAGTTTTCCTTTTCTTCCATAATTATTAAATTGACTCACCATCCGATTTCAACTTAGGAGAATTCTATCGATTTCTTTGCCAGATCCATTAACATCTTCAGAAGAACTATGGGTTGATTCTGTTCACCTCAGAGAACGAGCACGCATCCATGGACGCACGCACATATTATGCATCTGATGAACAGTACTCGCTTGGACAACACACGCGTGCGGCCTGAGTGCAGCAATACTACAAATCAGTGATCACGTGCCGGCCCCGGAGTTGCCAGTACGAAAAAGGCACAATTTTCCGAACTTTGAGGCTCCATAAGTACAAAAAAGTGAATAAGGTAAAGTCGCGGATAAAAGCCGGGTTTGCATACAAGCACATCGCGGATAGAAGCCTGAAAATCAAACGGGTCAAATGCATTATAAGCCTGTCGCGCGTAGAAGCCTGGCTTCTACGCAAGCGCGGATCGGGTAGGTCAAGAGTGCATGCGCTATGTACGGTGCATAGTAAAACTGCCGCCATACCGGTAGTCAGTGGTAGATGTACGCGTGTTGCGCATATCAGTAAGCTCCGGCGGATTATGCTCGCGAAATCAAGGAATTATGCTCCCGAAATCAAGGAATTATGCTTTCATGGATTCTCGCATTATGCTCGTAAAATCCTCATAATAATATGCTTTGGCACCCGGGGATATATATTCACTTTGTTCTACTTATGGAGCCTCAAAGTTCGGGAAATTGTGCCTTTTTCGTACTTGCAAGTTTCAAGTGGCCATAAGTACAACAAAATACATGTACTTGTGCATGAGTATCCCCATACCAAGGTGTCCATGCATGCACATGTAAGAGGTCAACATGGAAAAGAGAAAACAATACTTCTTCCTCCTAGGACTCTCATTTCTGCTTTCGCCACGCTCGGCCGGGTTGTCTCGACGTTCAACGGCAGCGAGCAACGGAGGCGCAAATGGGGACAGCGCGAGGTAGCGTCGGTCCGGCCACGTACGGTGCGCAGCAAGGTGTGACGGCCAGCGAAGACCAGTTGCTCGGGAGAACGCCGGAGGGGGACTCTGCAGGGACAGTCGACGTGGTGCGTCTCTGCATGCCTGCGCGGTTGGCTGGAGAACTGCCCAAGTGAAAAGTAGATCTACATGTCATCAACTTTTTTTGAGCTTTTGAAGTCGGTTTGGAATTTTGGTGCTCTGATCCATCCTTGGTCAGATCGAGCAGTGCTGCTGACATGTACCATTACTGTTCCTTTCCGGTAGATGGCTACGGCCGAGAGTCTTTTCGGCCCTACCTTGATGCTTTGGCAGCCCAAATAAGGAGCCCTGACTGCATCAAGCAGGTAAATTTTGATCGTATCCGGGGACATTGCGTAGTAACTCTGGATAAGGAAGAGTGTCTCCAAAGGCTGCTGTCGGAGGGCTTGACCGTCGACGCGTCAGAAACATTGCTGTGCAGGTACGTCCCTTTTATGGTGATGATGTTGTCCGGCTACATGTAATTGGGTGCCCCTTTGTCCTCGAGGATGCCACTTTGGTCACCATGCTAGAACCATTTATGAAAATTGTCCATGGACCATCACGGCAGAAAGTCCGCCTTGCAGAGGGGGTGGATGTGATGGTTGAGAGCGGGAGACGGTTCATACTCGGTACGCCCCTGAGGTCAATCCCCAGCACGCTAGTTGTACCAGAAATGAAAACAAGATTGCGCCTTTGGCACGAGGGACAAGAATCGACATGCTGGGAGTGTCACCAGCCGGGTCACAAATCCCGTAGCTGCCCACGCCGCCAGACATCCCGTGAGACCACTGTGATACAAAAAGAACTGACCAAAACATCAACAGCACCTGTTGAGGATAACAATGGTACGTCAACAGTAGAACCTATTAGATATCCTTAGCTAAAAAAACGCTAACGTAAACGCAAACCTTTCCGTACTTCGGATCGTTCAAGCTGACTTTTCCCTTAGCACAAAGTACGTTATAGTTGAGACGAAGTAGTCGTGACAACCATGGCGATATGAATTTTCGTGGAAACAGATGCGGGAAATTCAAAATTTTGAACCAGGGATTAGTTTGCTCTCGTTCCGAAAGAATACCTTGGCGAGGTCTTTTACTCTGGAATAGCAAAAGCACGGCGAACATGAGTTTTCGCTGTTCCCAGGTCCTTGGAAACCCTTTCCTAAACGCAGCACCGAAGACTGTAAGGGTTCTCCAGCTCCAGCACGTCTGGGAGAGGCCGATGAATTTCTTCCTCAGGAGTGCCGTGAAACTGGTCCTTTGTTTCCCAGATGGGATAGAGGGAGAAAGGCACGAAGCAGAAATTGTCAACTGAAAGGCAAAACTCGCCAAAAAGCTAAATGTCACAAGAGGAAGCAATCTCGACTCTCGATCTGCACGACGTGCTTTTTATCTCCCGCCAGTTACAAAACAATGCGAGTTTTTGCATTTTTTGCAGAATTTCCATAACGAACGTCGGCCCGTTATTTTGAGCTCTGTAACGTTTTTCCGTTATCCGATAACGTCTTTTGTCACGGCTGGGAGTGAGTACCGTAAAAGTTAGCGTTATCGTACTTTTGCTAAGGATGTCTATTGAGGATAACAACGCTACGGTAGACTTGAACTCCAGTGAGCTCAAGCCCAGGGCAGGTCAGACAACCCCCGCCGTGCGTGGCAAGTCCAGGGCTGAGCACACTCCTACAGATGATACGGCACAAGAAGATGACGACAGTGATGGCTTCACACCAGCCCGTAGGCCGAAAAAGAAGAGTCAACAAACGGCCGACCAGAGACCAGGTAACCAAGCTGCAAATTGTGAGCTCCTGGATGATGCCTTGAGTAGTGTTCTGCACCGGACAGGATCACATTACGAGGTTCTAGCCGACAACATTATTCAGGGAGCCAGGCAGGGAGCCGCTAACGCCCGCAGGCACAGCCAGGCGGCTAACGACACCTGCAGTCGCTAACAAGCCCCAACCTCGGACGTACGTACACCATTGCTACATAATGTATCCTCATTCAACAAAAACAATAGTCATGTATATTACATTGAAAATGATAGGAAATTTCACACACATTAGTTCTTCCTTTTCTCTACATCACTAAATCCCCTAGCATCATCTTTCATACCAATGAGCAACCGAAATCTGCGATCATGTACCAACCACGACACATCCCACTTGTCCTTAGGGTTCATGAACGTATGCAGTCTCCGCTTCAAGGTCCATGCTCTAGCCGCACTGATCCCCAAGTACAACATCCTGTGTATAGCCGAAACATGGCTAAACAGCGCGATCTCTGACGGAGAAGTACAAATCCCAGGTTATAACCTTACCAGATGTGACCGCGAAAACAAGACTGGAGGCGGTGTATGTATCTACTACAAATCATCACTTCCCATCACGCCACAGCCAAATCTCCGCCTAGACGGCGTGGAAGCCGTCTGGATACTGCTGCGATCGAAGTCCCAGAAGCACCTGGTCGGATGTGTATATCGTCCCCCGCAGGAGCCTGTCGCGTACTGGACTCTCCTGGACTCTGCCTTCCATAGAGCGTCTCTGGTGACAACATCAATGACCGTTGTAGGAGACTTCAATGTGGACATGTTCCGAGGCCAGAGAATGGCGCAACGTCATCACCTTGAAGATGTCGCATCTGCTTACAGCCTCACAAACCACGTGCTGTCCCCGACAAGGATCACACCTCTCTGTCCCCAAGGTAGCACCATAGATTTAGTCCTTTCTACAGAGAACTCAGTGTCAACGTGCACGGTTGTTCCGTCCACCATAAGTGACCACTTTACCGTCCGTGCTACTATGACCTTTACTGTACAGACGAAGAAGTGCGTGCGTGCTCCACCAACACGTAAGCTGCACAAAATCGATATTCCGCTATTTCGCGAGGACCTTAAATATTGCTTTGCGCAAGACTTCCCCTCTGATACCGATGTCGACACTTAATGGGAGCTCTGGCACGATCGGTTTATGACTGTGTTGGACACACATGCCCCGCTTGTACAAGGGGCAATGAAATCTGCAGAACCTGTGCCTTGGTCAAACCGCGACATTTATCAGCTGGACAAGAAGAAGAAAAGGTATCATCGCCTTTGGCTGGCCGACAAAGGAAATGTTCAACTCCACCAGCAGTACCGGAAGGTTCGAACTCAGGCAACGAACATGTATCGCCGTTGTAGGAATGAGTACTTCGCACGTCAATGCCAAGAACATTCCAGAAACCCCCGCCAGATGTGGAAAGTCATCAATACCGTCACCGGACGCGGGAAGCAGAAAACCGAACCAACCTGCAACATCGAAGAGGTAGCCAACGTGTTTCATGACATTGTGACGGATCCAAAGCGCCCATCATGCCTAGCCTCTCCCGTCGGCCCACTTCCATCGGATAGCCTGCACACGTTCCAGCCAGCCTCTTGTTCCGTAATCTACCGTCTACTAAGTCAAGTCAACCCTGCGAAAGCAACGGGCAGCGACGGTGTCCCAGGATTCCTCCTGAAGTCCTGTGCCGAGGTCCTCACACCATCTGTCACCACACTCTTCAACCTGTCACTGAAATCTGGTGCAGTGCCTGCCGGTTTCAAGTTGGCGGCTGTAAGCCCGCTGTTCAAGTCTGGGGATCCGTCTCAGCCGACAAACTATAGGCCAGTGTCGCTACTTCCGATTTTGTCAAAGTTGCTGGAAAAGCTGGTCCAGCGGCAGCTTGTACGGCACCTCGACCACACCGACGCTATCCCGGAAACTCAGTTTGCATTTCGCCGGCAGCACTCGACGGGTGATGCACTAGCCTTACTGGTTGATCAGCTGCAAATGGCTCGCGACAAGAAGGACTCCTCTGGAGTGTGCTTCCTTGACATGTCGAAGGCCTTCGACAAAGTGCGGCATGCAATTATGATCCAGGACTGCTTTGAAATTGGAGTTGGCGGTACGGTGATGAAATGGCTCGTTAGCTACCTTACAAACCGGACACAACAAGTCCGCATCGGTAGCGAACTGAGCAACATCACAGTATGCACAAGTGGAGTACCCCAGGGATCTGTATTGGGGCCCATCTTGTTCAATATATACACCCGAGCGGTAGCTGCAGTAGCTCACCCGACCCCTAGCATACAATTTGCTGACGATATTGCACTGTACCAAAGTGGTTCCAACACGGCAACTATTTCACTGGGACTCTCGTCATCCGTCACTGCGCTGGCCAACTGGCTCGAAAACCGCGGCCTGATATTGAATGAACGCAAAAGTCAAGTTCTGTCCATCTGTGGGAGGGATGCGCAAACCAGTATCGCTGTAAATTGCCATCAGACCCGCTTACCTGCTTGTACTGCGGCCAAGTACTTGGGTTTAACCATCACCGAGCAACTGACCTGGGACCCTCATATCCACGATGTTACAGCGAAGGTGAACAGGAAAGTCGGAGCATTGTGGCGAGCCCGGCGATCCCTTTCCCAGAAGGCCAGGGTCCAATACCTAAAATCCGTTGTGATGCCCGACCTATTATATGGAAGTGTGGCCTATAGCACGTCCCTCTCAGCTTTCGCTCTAGGGAAACTCCAACGTCTTCAGAACCGTGCCATCCGCGCTGTGTTCAGCCTACCACCCACATCTTCGGTAAGCCACCAAAGGGAGAGCATATCCCTCCGGAAAATCGAGGAGACACAACACCACCGACTCCTCGATCTCATCTGGCGCGGCCTGAATGGCCAATGTAGTACAGCGCTTTCAAAGCAGCTGAAGCCCGCAGCCACGGCCCCAACTCGACATCAAGCCAACGCCGGGCTCATTCTCCCGCTGGCCAGGACGAATACAGGCACTCGCCGACCGTTCTTCCGTGGACCTGCGCTGTGGAACACTCTGCCAGCCAGTGTACGTTCCTGCAAGGCCGTGGCCGATTTCGCAGCAGCCGTGTACCCGTACACTCTCAGGCCATAAACGTTTTTAAAAGAAGAGAAACAGTGACATGCCCCCCCCCCCCCACACACACACACGGACAGTATGTATAGGCATATAACGAACGGTCTTTTCCTGTTAGCTCTGTTTGTCCAATACATGAGATATAACGTCTTTCTTGTTGTTTTCCCTTCTCCATGTAGCTGCTTCCAGCATGGTAAACGACAGTACCATGGCCTTTTCAGATTTTCATTGTACCTATTTGTAGTACCTCCCGGGATCAGTATTTTCCACTTGAAATAACATCCACCCCAATGCCTCATTCTTAGCATTCTTTTATTCGCTTCCATGTAATTGGGCTTATTGCCCGTTTGGTATTGCGAATTCAAATAAAAAAAAACAAAAAACAACATGTAACTACAGTCCATTCATGCGTACGTGCGTGTGTGCACTCTTTGTAACTTTTGCTGCACTGCACGCTTAGTACTCTACTTTCTTTCACTTTGTTTGGTGGCTCGCCAAAATTCTTAAACTATCACCTAGCCGTTAGAAAATTAATGTTAGCAGCTTGTGATTGGATTTCCCACCTGCCATTTTCTTGGAACCCCTGGCACTGTGTTGCTGGAGAGGTTAGCAGCTTGTGATTGGATTACTCACCTGCCATTTTCTTGGAACCCCTGGCACTGTGTTGCTGGAGAATTGTAACTTCTCATTCTCATACTTTGCTCGTAATCTTGCGCCCATGTTTTGTAGTATAAATCTGACCATCTCCACCTGATATCATCCTATTCAATATCACCTTCTCTGATGAGCCTTATGAAGGCAAAACAGCTGTCAGGAGGAATTTCAGTATCTACCTGCAACCCTTCCTTGGTTGGTGTGTGTAATGGCTACTGAGGGTAGCAGTGAGTCGGCTGTGAGAGCGCACGGAGGAGAGGAGAGGAAGAATTCAATACTTCTTCTACTTCAAAGTATTCATTACATGATTTCTTTTGTACTTCAGTAAAAATATTGTTTCATTGCCAAATTAGTTTGAGTTACCTTTGAAAATTATCATGTTCAACTGTCTTCGTAATCATCATACTCGTCCATCCGATGTCACCCTGGCCCTCACCCTGCGAATAATCAGCTCATCTCTCCCGTAGCTCCACTTCTCCTTCCATCATGACCGAACATCAACTATACATCAATTTAGAGCAATATCCGTAGCCTGCAGTCATATCATGGCTGCTAAAATCCAGACTGGTCATGACTTCGTAACTTGCATAATGTTCAAATGTAATGTACATGTACATGTACACGGAGTTTTGCGGACTACCCATGTAAACTATGTGGTCACCAAGGTTGCCAAGAAAATTGGCGCCTTGTGGCGGGCACGCCGAAGCCTATCAAGACGCTCTCGTCAGGTGTATGTGAAGGCGGTCATAATGCCCGACCTGCTTTATGGCTCCTGCTGTTTTTCAGCCGCAATGCGAGAGGGTCAACTGAAACGACTGCAAAGTTCAGTGCAAACCACGCAAAACAGAGCCATCCGCTGTATCGATGGCAACCCGCCCCGGACAGCCATGCAGCCGCTGCTCACTGCTCACTCCCTGTACCGTGTCAGCGAGCTCTACAGGCAGAAAATATTGATCACCATCTGGCGGTGCATCCACGCCCGCACCAGCCCTGTGCTCGCCCAGCTTCTGACCCCAGCACAAGGCACCCCTACCCGCCATCAGCAGTCAAATGGCCTACTAAGCCAGGCAAACCGTAGCCGCCGCGGTCAGCGGAGATTTTCTGTTGCTGGTGCTCTGCTGTGGAACGCTCTCCCTGGTGAGGTCCGCACAATTACCCGGCTACCTGAGTTTAAGCATGCATGTGTACCATACGCCTGTAGGGAGTAGTTCGAGTTGCTGCTGCTGATCGCTCTGCTCTCCCTCCCCGTGCAGTTCAGTAACCCGCACGTAGTATCACAGATACATCGTATTCTCTCTCTCTCCCCGTTTACCCGCAGTTATTAGTATCCTATTCTCTTACTATGTGCTTCCATAGCTTTTACAATGTTCTTCCATAGCCACTTCTAGGCCAAGCCTTCGCCGTCATTTTATTGGGTCGTCATCCCGTTTGAATGTGCGAAGTGAAATAAAAACCAACCAACCAACCCGCCACTATCTCGTCCGCCCCAGGATACCTGATAAAGGCTGATTCACTCGCATCTTCTGCTACATGTACTGTGTCAGTCACTGAGTGTGAGAAAGAACTTTGAAGAAGACGAGTTCGAGCATAAAATTATGTATTGCCATGATTTCTACACTGGTTTTCATTGAAAACACTATCTGCATGACCTCTGAACCCTTTGCCATGCAGACCACCAAAACTGATCAGGTGCATTGTACACAATTGTGTAGCCTACATACTAGAACTGTGGTATAATCATGTAGTTATGCTCCTACCTCCGAGAGGATGCCATATTATGCTCCAAATTTTCAACCACTAAAATTATGCCAATAATTATGCCGGAAATTCGCCGGTGCCTAGTGCCTGGCCGTCCCTTTTGGATGCTAAAGTGCATGCGCAAGGCACGATTCGTGCTGGTTTGTTGGATGGATTTGAGGAATTCTGGAGAGTTTTTTCAATGTTTTGGAGAACACTATCGAATTTCCACGGGAAATGCCCCAAAACATAATAATTATCGGGTGCGTATGGGCATAATTATATTCCGCGCAGCCCTACTGAGTGATGCATGATGAGTGACACGGGGAGTCGTAAAATACCGGTTTTTACTACTCCTTGAGTGTCACCTCCCACCACTTTAGGAGCTGCATCTGCGCCTTGATCCTTGAAGGGTGGTGGCGTTCCTACGGATGCGGAAAATCCGGCTTCCAGCCGAGTCTCACGCGAACCGTGAATTTTTTTTAATTTTTGAGTGACACACACAGTTAACAGCTCCTGGCATGGCCCGTGTCCCGCCCCTGTCTTGCCCTACGTGCGTCCATCGGCATCCAGCCACTACAATGTACATAGATCTACAGCAGTGGTTAACCGGTCCCCAACTCCCCAACTGTCAAAATAATAATATTGTAGACTGTCAAAATAATAATATTGTAGACTGTCAAAATAATAATATTGTAGACTGTCAAAATAATAATATTGTAGACTGTCAAAATAATAATATTGTAGACTGTCAAAATAATAATATTGTAGACTGTCAAAATAATGGACCCTCAACAGTACACATAGCTAGTGCATGTCACTACAAAAAAACGTAGATCTACAGAGACAGCAGCAGACATCATGCTACACGATAGCAGGAAGGACAAGGTACTAAGGTAGTGCTGTCACACAACCTGTTTTCAGCCATCACCCATCTCAGCAACTGGCTTGGTGAGCGCAACCTAATCCTGAAAAGTCGAAAAACACAAAATACTATTTATTCCTGCCAATCGTCATGACAACAATACATTGAATGTGCACTGTGCAGCCACACTCCTCTAGCAAGTGACAAGCGCCAAGTACCTGGGCTTGCACATCGATGACGACCTGAAATGGAACACAATGGTAGCCAAGACAGTGTCCTCAAAGATTGCCATTCTTAGTCCATCGGCCAAGTCTCAAAATTGAAAGTGGTGATGCACTGAGCTTCCAACTAAACGCGACCATACCCAGCACGTAGAGAATAATATATCAGAGAACACTATTCCGTTTGTTGGACGTGCCGAATTCAGTTCAGGGCGTCGATACGAAGCGTTCTTCGTCGTCGAGTTTCTTCCTGTCTGCAACTGCACCTCTTTATGAGAGCCTCAGCATTCAACCCCTGCAATCAATGAAACGGTGTGGTTTCAAATTCTGGAGGTCCTGATGGAGAGGCCTACTGCTCACTTTCACCGCAAAGGGCGGACTGTCCATGTTGACGTAGCCAAGGCCATACTGTCGGCTAAGCTTGACTTGAAAGACGTGCTGCAGATTGACTTGCAAGGGCGCCCAGGGACTTGTGTCCTCACTTTTCGAAATTTCGACGCTCGTGATGGTCTTGTAGCTGCCGGACTGAACTTGAACGGCGAGCAAGTAAGTGTCATGCCGGGAATCATGCCGGGGAGACGGAACAAGAACTGCATGTAGAGTATACGTGTATGGTTGTGAACCGCACTTGCAAGAAGGCCATAGCCTCAACACTTGGAGTATTCGGGGAAGTGGTTGGGAAAATTGAGCCAGAAACTATTTCTCATGCTGAGGTCAAAATACTCACCGGAGCTCGGCGGGTTTTGATGGTGCTCAAAAAGACAGTTCCCTGCAAGCTACGAATCGGTGAAAATGAGTACAGGGTGTACCACTGGGGTCAAACCCAGACATGTTACCGCTGTGGTGGTGACCACCTGGCACGTGACTGTCCCAAGCGTACATCGCTGCCCGGCCAACACCGTACGTACGCCAGCACCGTGCAGAACGGCGACCAGCAGTCGACCCTGGCTGCGACCGCAGCTGCCACCGTACAAAACAGCGTGCAGAACAGCGACCAGCAGTTGACCTGGGCTGCAACCGCAGCTGCAAATCAGCAGCCTGGGGTTAGCCAGGTCACTATACCAGCCCAAGAGCAGCTGTCACCTCCAGCGCAGCAGCCAGTGCTACAGCAGCGAAAACCTGAATTGAGGTCCAGGATTCCAGTACCCCAGGTGTCACTCAAGCAGGCGCAGGCAACACCTGTCACCCCAGCTTTTCGACTGACATCCCGGGGCAAAGCAGCGCATGCGTCTCCAGACGAGGAAGGGTTCGTCCGGGCATCAGGAAAGCATACCTTTGCTCCTCGGATCCTCACCACTATGCGGCATCCCCAGTCACCAGCTGCAGTAAACAACATGATCCGCGACCGCAGATTGAGCTGCTAGTCATCCCAGTATTCGTCTCAACTTTATAACCCTTTCTATGGCTCTCCCCCTAAATCCTCATGCATTACCATTTAAGCCCCGTCCTACCTCAGCTAACCAGCCGATGCCTAGCAAGACATCCGCCCTCAATATTGCATTCCTAAATGTCTGTAGCTTGCGGTACAAGGTGCACGATGTCAAAGCTGTCCTGGCAAGCCAGAGCTTGGACATACTTGGTGTTGCCGAGACATGGCTGGATCAGACAATCGGAGATGGAGAACTGTGTATCCCAGGATACTCAATTGCACGACGTGATCGTGGTAGACAGGGTGGTGGCGTAGCCATCTACTACCGCTCCACACTTCCCGCAAGACCGCGTCCTGACCTAAGCAAAGAAAACGTTGAAATCATATGGCTTGAAGTCAAGAGCAAGTCCGGACCTCACCTAGTTGCATGCGTTTATCGACCGCCAAATGAGCCAGTCGCCTACTGGACTCGGATAGAGCAAGAGCTTGAGCGGGCGTCCCAAGTGACACCGTCGATGACCCTACTCGGTGACTTCAACGCTAATGTATGCCAAGGTAGTCATCAGGTGCGCCACTTGCTTGATCTCTGCGACGTATATGGCCTGAAAAATCACGTTATCTCCCCAACACGTGTCACACCAGAGCATCCCCATGGAACTTTGATCGACCTTGTTCTTTCAGATCCCACCAACGTCTCCGCTTGCAGTGTTATTCCCTGTGACATCAGCGACCATTTCCTGTTGAGAGCGCATCTCCATCTCCTCACTGCGCAAACTACTAGTCGTGCACCTCGCATCACTCGCCATCTACACCGGATGGACTTCGAGTCTTTTCGGCGTGACCTCATTGCAGCCAACTTGTATGCATTTGCACCTGGATCCGACGTGCACCAAATGTGGCACCAGTGGCATGGAGGGTTCATGGACGTGCTGGACAGGCATGCTCCGCAGATTCTTACAAGTCAGGGGAAACGGCCATCAAACCCGCCCTGGTCGGATAGAGACTTGTTCCAGCTAAATCAGCGGAAAATCCGACTCCACAAGAAATGGCTCGCGAACAAAGGGGACTGGGCGGCACATCAGGACTTCAAGCGAGCCAGATCTGCATGCTCAAATGCGTACCGCAGAAAACGCAATGAGTACTTCCGCACCCAGTGCAGTGAGAATAACTCTAATCCTCGTCAAATGTGGTCGGTTATCAATCAGGTCACAGGACGAAGCCGTCAACACCAGGAGCCCGCATGCCCTATGGATGCAGTAACCACCGCGTTCCACAAGGTTATCACGGACACCAGCCGGCCGCAAAGTCTCCAGATACCAAGCAGACCACCCCCACAGCAATGTCTCATCTCCTTTCCGCTGGTTACTGTCAGGGAAGTTGAGCGGTTACTCCGATCAATCAACACGACCAAGGCCACAGGAAGTGACGACATACCCGGTTTTGTACTGAAACATAGCGCTGATATCCTTGCCCCTTCACTGGTCACACTGTTTAATGCGTCCCTGTCCAGCGGGGAAGTGCCAAGAGGTTTCAAGCTAGCACACGTCACACCCCTGTTCAAGGCCGGAAACCCATCCGTGCCCACAAACTACCGCCCTGTGTCGCTGTAACCCGTGATCTCTAAGCTACTCGAAAAGCTGGTGCAGAAAGCCCTGGTTGACTTCGTCGACCCAGCTCTCCCTAACACCCAGTTTGCATTCCGCCCTGGACACTCGACCGAAGATACACTGGCACTGCTCTCGGACACCGTCCTCCAAGCAAGAGACAATGGTTCTGTTGTAGCAACATGCCTGTTAGATATGAGTAAAGCCTTCGACAAGGTGAAGCATGCCACCCTCATCCAGGACTTGTTCAGCATCGGTATCTCCGGCACAGCCCTGAAATGGTTTCGCGACTATTTGTCTGGGCGCCATCGACGCGTTCGTATGGGCTCCCGACTGGGCAGAACTGTACCGTGCACTTGTGGTGTGCCGCAGGGCTCTGTACTAGGACCCATGCTGTTCTCCATATACACTAGAGATGTCCCCTCTGAATCTGCGCCGGCATCATCACTGCAGTTTGCGGACGACATCGCCCTGACATGTGCAAGACGGACAGCGCAAGAGGTGTCTGATGCGCTCAGCTTGGCGGTTACCTCCCTCTCAAGTTGGCTGGACGCTCGTGGTCTTGTACTAAATGCAAAGAAGAGCAATGTATTGGTTTTTACCAGCAGCAGTGGGCAGCAGCCGGACGTGGTTGTACGCTGTCGAAATGATGTCCTTCCGCACACCACCAGCGCGAAATACCTCGGCATCTTGATCGATGAACGAATGGCCTGGCAACCGCAAGTTGACCGGTGCATCTCACGCACTGCTAGGAAGATTGGTAGTCTGTGGCGGGCGCGACGTTGCCTCCCTCTAGCTAGTCGAAGAAAGTACTTCCTATCTGTCATCATGCCGCATTTGATATATGGATCGTCCGCCTATGGCTCTGGCTTGACCCACAACCAGCTAAACCGCTTGCAGGTGGCCCAAAACCGCGCAGCAAGGGCGGTGTTTGGACGACCACGATTTACCAGGGCCAGTGACCTCTTGGAGAGGCTCTCTGTTTATCGCGTGGACGAGGTATATCGCCAGAAACTGCTCGTGCTGGTATGGCGGTGCGTTCATAACCGTGCCAGTCCTGCTCTGCAGGCACTGTTTGTCAGCAACTGCGGAACAACTCGCCTTCAGCGCAGTCTGGGCCTGCAACAACCAATAGCCAGAAGCCGAGCAGCTAGGCCAATGCCGACCGGCATCTCGCGGTTGCCTGTTATGGAACCATATACCTGACACGGTGCGAGCCATTGGCAACATCCCAGCATTCCGCCGAGCTGCCATTCCCTACACGTTGTAGACTGCTACACAATTGGTCACACCATGGTATTCAGTACCCACGAACTTTGCAAAGCCGCGCCGATAATATGATAATGTACCGTGGTGCATGCACCGATGGTACCACCACTTCGTAGACTGCCTCCCGTTCATTTCTGTGCTCCTGTCTTTATTCTCGTCAGCTGTGTACATCAGCAGTTCAATTCTGTGCTCCAATCCTCTTTATTCTCGTGAGCTGTGTACTTGTTTTGCTGTTTGTTTGGTTTATTTGAATTCGCTCAGTAACCGTGTACTTCAGCTATTCTCTCCTCCCTCTTCTGAATTTGACTCTCCGCTGGCCTTCTCTCCTCCCATCCCCTTACATTGTATTGGGCCTCCGCAGCTCCCCCCCCCCCCCCTCCACGCACACACTACATTGTCACATAGCACAACTCAACCATTCGCTACCCTGTTATAGGGCACTCCTGCTCGTTTGGTCTCGCGAATCCAAATAAAATCAATCAATCAATCAATGTATTGCCGCAAACTCCTCCTGCTAACCTTTCATGTAATTCATAATAACTGTAGTGTGCTTCTTCATGACCTCGTCACACCTCTGTCACACACCCGTCGAACGAGGAGCACAGATGTTCCCCTGCTTCTTTTCCCGAGGATCATATCTGCCGCCGCCACACGCAGTCCATCATAACAATGTCCCGCTCTCTGGAATAAGTTGCCTGCATCTATACGATCACTGAAGAAACCAAGTAAATTCCGGACCTCTCTCTTACCCCACCTGAAAATTCACTGACTATTATATAAACGTTGCTCACTGATAAAATAATTATGCAATATTTCCTCTGCTGTCTTAAATCCTACTCTATTTTTCTTTTTTCTTTTAATATTTTCCTTTTTCTTACATTTGCGTGCCTGTAACTTAGTCGATCTCATGTAATAAGGCAACACTGCCTGTTTGTTATTCGACATTAAATAAACCAATCCAATCCAATCCAAAGTACAAACGAGTATATGTCAGTGTACATTACCCATATACATGTACAGTTTCTTTGGTAATGGTTTTCCCATGATAATAAGCTTCATTTACTTTTGTATTTTCAGTTCGTTTTCTTTGTATTTAGCTCCTCATTGATTTTTTAACCAGGCGTGGGCCATCCCCTGACTTCATAGGTGCCAAACATTTACGTTTTCCATTTTTATTTTGAGAGTTTAAAATTCTGCAAGGAAATTTTAAAAAGTAGTACTAGTATTGAGTTATACAATGTACAATGTACAATGTACAATGTACATGTATCATATAAATTATGGTGAAAAACGAGAACACAATGTTACGATAGATACAATTGGGGGGACTCACCCATTCCACAATACTCTACAAATGCCCCACACCATTCCATTATGGACAACGTTTCGGCCAATGGCCTTCTTCAGGTAGTCAATGATGTCCCTAAGCCTGCAAACTGGCGGTTTAAATATGTGCCTGTTCCGCCCGAAGCGCGCGATCTATTCTGCTAAAGGGGAGGAGGGAAAACCCCCAAAAAGCCAGGTGTAAAGCTTTTGTATAATTATAATGGAATGGTTCGGACATTTGCAGAGTATTGTGGAATGGGTGAGTTCACCCTATTTTATCTACTATGAAACTGCAGGAAGCCTCCAAACTTCTTCACAATGTTACGAGTTATGATTAACTGGCCACCAACGTAACCAGATCTTATACAGTCAGCGGGTGCGACAAAATGGCACAAAACTGACAAAGAAGTACTGAGACATCGGGACACCTAGCTCCAACACTTCTCCAAGGCGCAAACCAACAACCTTCTAACTTGGAAGGCTCAGGTTCGGAAAGGTCCAAGAGGGGAAGGAAAGCGCAACGAAGAAGAGCACGAGCTACGCATCACGGCAACAAAGAATGCCGAAAGTTACTGGATGATGACGAAACTAGTAAGACTATTGGACAGACCGGCCTTACTACAACTCGACGACGCAAAGCAACAGACCACTGAACTTTGGAGGCTCAAGTAACTTAGTTTACATGTATGTAATAAACATAGAAGGAGAAGCTAAGCGAAGACGAATTGTGACAAACCGAAACGCCAACATCCTACTGAACTCCACAATCATGTATGATGGACTAGTTATGTACAATAACAAGTTGTAGTAATAGTAACAAGTAATACAATTCCTGTCGCCAGTATACTGCGAAAGATAACTGCGACTGTAGACATTTCCGAAATCGGCCAGGAAGAAAAGACGACGAAATCAATGGCTGTGAAGAAATCGCCGATAATTGCGCCGAATTCGCCGAACGTCGTTGTTTTAGTGCCTCCAAAGCGTGCATGCAAATGCACATTGCACATGTATTGGGAGCGGTAACTTCAAGTACTGCTTTGATCCGAATTCTGACTTTGGGGGTCATAATATGGCCGAATTCCGACATTTTCTTAGCCGATCGAAAAAATCAGGCCGATTTGCGAAATGCCTATCGCCATGGCAAATAATAATGGAAAACCCAAGATCAATCATGCACGCAGTATGCTCAGTATGCTGTTGCTGATAGCACAGTACTGGTTTGATTATTATAAAGCGTGTGATGTGCCAGCTGGTACTGTACTTACTCAAAACACCCGGATTTAAGTGAATAATAGCAAGAAGGTACAAGAGAGGAGCTAGAGAGAAAAGGGAAAACAAGGAGGAGTCCAGGTAGAAAAGGAAACGTCACTTGAAAGATTAGAACATTGAAAGGATCAGTCACGCAATACGGTTAATTCCCATCGTCAATCGGATAATTATTCATCCCTACGCAAGAAGTAGGTCGTTATTATAAACAAGGAAAAAATAATATTTACCAAGCATGCCTGCCAACGACGCAGAACACACTATTATTGATGCAGCCAGCCTATAAATCATGCAAGCGGCATTGATCAAGAAATGATCAGTGTGCTCGGCGACGCAAATAGGAAGCCCTGCATCCACGAAAGCACGTTACAAACCATTTTAATAGCAAGAAAGAGATACAGCACCTCAATCTTGCCATAACGCTTGAATAATGTAAATCAGGATGCTTGTTGATAATTAAAAGGGGGGAATGACCCATCGCGCACGCCATACTGGACCGTACATGTCCGAACGACCACAACTTCTGTTTCCTTCAATATTTCTTGAAGAAATTTTCACCATGTCTTGATGGAATAACATACAACAGATCAATGACACTCTGAATGAAAATAAACTAAAGAAAGTTAGAAGATTTGACAACAAAAGGATAATTATCGCACAACGGACGAAAGATAAACGGTGCGCAATTTTATCAGAATGTAGTTCATCAGAATCATCTCTTTCAGCCATAGATATTTAGATTACAGGTACACGCAGTGCGTTTGCCTAATATCACACAGTCCTAAACATCAGTGGCAGTGGTACAGCTCTCACATGCTGCACTACCGCACATGCGCAGTTACCTCATGGATGGAATGGGCAGAATATGCACACAGGATTGAAGAAATCTCCTGCCCATAGGCAAACGCACAAGCTGACATCACACAGATTTCAAAAATGTATACTTTTGCATGTCCATTCTGTACAAGTGAGCCAGGAAACTGCGCGGAGTGTCAACAAACCACTAAAAATGGCGAAAATTCAGGGTATATTTAGGTCTATATTCAGGGTATGTTCAGCACTTTTCATACAGCACCATCACGATGCAGGCAGATAGCTGCACTAAAACTTGCCCGGTCCATAAGTATCTCCTTCCTCTTCAATAGTGGTCTCCTCCCAGCCCTTCTTTCGCCTTCTTCTTTTCTTTCTCTTCTCCTTCTCTTCTGCTGAACCTTTGCGATCGGCTTTGCTGATGCGGGTGAAATCCTCATCTTGGCATGCTTTGTGGGTCAGCACGCCAGGTACACAGTCTGCTTCCAGAAGCACACTCTCCACAGCCAGTGCACCATCATTGAAGTGGGCAACTGCAAGGCTGGCAGCGAACCGGACAACATCAGCGCCACAGAAGCTTTCCTTCTGGCACATACCCCAGATGACGCCGTTGAAGCTTTCATTCGCATTCTGCGTGGCTCCGAGGAGGCATCTCTCGAGAAGCTTGCGCTCTGTCAAGCGGAGATACAGTGGCTTGACGACGTCAAACACGGCCTTGGGGAGAATGTGGCGATGGGTGTACTCTCCCTGACTCCAGCCTGCACCAACTGCCACTTGCACCAACTGTCAGGACCGGTCGGGCAAAACTGGTGCTGGGGATTGTCGTCCGACGAACACCGGTGCATAAGGCCACTCCAGATAGCCCGGGCCATGCCTTGGATGTCTTGGCTGTGCTCCCTCACTGCCCATCCATAGTACGTCTGGAGAGTGTCAATGGCTTTGTCGGTGAGCCGGCCTTTCCCAGACAACGCCTTGCCGTCTGACAATTTCGTACCCTTCATCGTCTTCTTCAGCTCCCGCAAGCCCGTTCCGATGCGTTTCTGTACATGTCCAATGCACTCCTCCTTTTCAATGGCTACACCATTGTACGGGTCAGCTTCAACGACAGAATTGAATGCCTTACTGTCGCCATCTCCGATGTACGTTGTATACCGGAGACCACGATCAGCAACAGAGCGACTCCATATGATGACAGCTGCCTCGCTCTCCATGGCTGGTGCAGATTGCGCTGTATTCACTCCACAGGTGTGGGTACCTTTCCAGGCAGTGAAATCAGCTGCACTAATTCTCCCGGACTCCTTCCGGTCGTTCCACACGACACATTCCTGGCAGTACTTGCTGCTCACGTGTATGTCCAGTACACGGCCTGTTCTCCACGATATACAGGCAAAGACACCGTAGGGAGACGTATAGCCGCGCCTCATCCAGGTGCCATCGCAAGTTACCGCCACGGTGTCGCAACCATTCAGCACCTTCACCTCGTCAGCAGCATTGACCATGCTCTTATGAGCCACAGTGGCTGCAGCGATCACGAGCGCTTCCTGGTGACGGGTGTAGGCATGTGTGTTCACAGGGCTGGGCATGTCCATGGTTCCGCAGAACTTATTCAGAGCGGCACGTCCCTTGCCAATTCTCCGCATGGCTAACACTGATCGCCGGTTGACGTCAAAGAACCGCTTCTCTTTCAGGCATAGGTTAAATCTCCAACTGTGACTGCATAAGACATTGTCGCACTGCACGTGCACCACCGATGCGAGGCCAACGGCGCAGCAGTCAACAATATTTATTTTTCCAGATTTGCACTCGCTACACACAGTGGCCACGTCCAGAAGCTCCTGAAGACATTTCAGGTACACAATTCTGTTGCTCCGCAAGCAATCCTCTTCTATCTCTTCTCCAGATCCCTCAGACGCCTCAGTATCGTCGTCCTCAGAACTGTCTGGGTTCGAGTTCACATCTGAGCCGTCGCTGCTGTCAAAGCTTTCATCAGCTAAATAGGCCGGCTTCCTGCTCAACTTTCGCGTGGACGCGCTCTTCTCAGTCACTTCAACATCACTGGCGACCTCAGGAACCTCAACGACATCGTCGACTTCAGCAGCAACTGGCTTTGGACCAAAATATTTCCTTTTCTGTCGTCTAGAACGTCCACTCGAGCTCGTTCTTCGGTTCCCCATTGTTCAAATTTCAAATAATAATAATTATTATTTTGTTCTCAAGGCATGAAGCTATTCAGGCGAAAGGCTAAACTTGTAAAGGGACAAGCTTATCTATTTTTGCGGATTTTCCATCATAAAAAAATAAACGTCACAGCCAAGCCTTCGTACGTGGCCGCGTCGCGCGACCGCGATACCGATCGGAAGCTCCGGGACACTTGGCCGTGGCCATTGCAGGGTCGGACAGATGACGGATGCATTTCAGCTTGCAGTCTAGTCGCGTACACGTACATTACCCGTATAAAACCGCTCTGTGAGCGGTTTTGAAAAACCTCTACTGGTGTAGCCCCGTCGTAAAAGTAAGAAATTAGAACTGGCGCATTGTCTTCCCAAATGTGAACTGATCCACCTAAATCGCGATTGACGGGACCCGAACGCACCAGTAGCACGAGGTTCCTACCTGTGGATGCAGCCGGGGACACTGGTCCATTGCCAAAGCCAAAGGTGGGCTTCGGGCTACTGTAAGTGTTGTATGGTAACTGTTACTTGATCAGTGACGGTGTCGGCCCATTGCTGTGATCCTGTGCCCTCCCGACCTCGTGCTACTGGTGCGTTCGGGTCCCGTCAATCGCGATTTAGGTGGATCAGTTCACATTTGGGAAGACAATGCGCCAGTTCTAATTTCTTACTTTTACGACGGGGCTACACCAGTAGAGGTTTTTCAGAACCGCTCACAGAGCGGTTTTTATACGGGTAATTTCAGTTCTTTTTCTGTTCCCTCCCCCACCCCGGTCCAGCTCCGAAGATAAACATGGTGAGCACGCGCGCGATGCACTGTATGTAGCCATGCGACTGCAGCACACTGATACATTCCAGCTCTCCCCACCTCGCTACCCCGCACACAGACACATTGTGACAAACACGCAAATGCACATGGCACACATACATGGGCACACGCGCACACACACACACACGACCCAAACAGGAAATTCTCGATGAACATTGTATAATGCCATGCAAAGCAGTGGCCACCTTACTTCGGGAAGTCAGTTGTGAAACAAAAATAATTCAACTACAATGCGTAGGTAAGCTGGCGACCTAAGCACAACATTGCAAACCGTGATGACATTTGCCTAAGGATTGCAGTTTGCAGACCTCACCATGGAAGCAGTGAATACAGAATGATTGTAATATCATACAAAGACAAGCAAAGAAGTGGCCACCATACACCAGAAACTTGCAGAAAGTCACATATCCAACAGATAGAGAAATGAACAGTCTCTGGTACAGCCCACACAAAAGCAAGCCGACCTGATACTCGTCCGAAGATCGTAAGTGGCAGATCCTTTTCAACGATAGCATGCAGGTGTACGTTACACGCATGGACAAAATCTGACCGTGTCACCGGCATACATTGTCATCACATGCATACCCCACAAGTTACACACATGCACAGTAGAAGCACAATAAAAGCAATGGAAAAATATGAAGGGATTGCTGAAGCATCTTCACACTTCAAATTCAGACTTCGATGTGGTCGTCACGGGATGATATACCTGCAAGATACAAGTGATGCAGAAAGAAAGCATAAGGTCGTGAGGTAGGCTATGAGACACCACAATGGGTCATCTAAATGTAATACGTTCAGGGCTGGTGTACACACACACACACACACACACACACACACACACACACACACGCGCAGAATTGTCATAATCGAGAATTTCCCAAACTGAGAAGTGCAATGAAATCCACTTGCATGCACAGGAGCAATTTTGCAGTATGATGCGCAGCTCGGGAATACACCTGTTGGCAATGGATCACATTCCCATTGGAATTTCCATTCACATGGGATTCACAGAAGCAATTTGGGAGTGTGCTGCGCAATGCGACACGACCTGCGATTCTGCGCGCGATGCAAACTCGCACAAAATACCATTCACAGAATCACGACAAGACGTCAGCGATGCAACAGCGCCTTGCTGACGTGCCTCAAGTCAAGCGCTCAATGAGAATCCGTTTGTCGGTTACAACTGGTACAAATGTACAAGCAATTTCTGAAAATGCTCTTGTGAATCCTGCTTTAAGCAGTGCAGGAATGTCCCTCCTCCGCTCTCCCCCCCCCTCCACACCCTCAGGGAACTTGGCAAGGAAGGGTGGTCTTCGCGGTTCCCAACATCTATTTGCAGTTTCTCGTCTCCACTATGTCTTTTCAATGGGGATTTGTACGTACCATAAAAGCAAGCCTAAAATGAACAGCACATTTGCCGTTCCCCCACTGGTGAGGATGCGTTCCACAGCTATCCTGACAAGATATTCCGAGAAGCGGTGCTGAGTGCAATGCATTGTGAAGCTGAAAAAGCTGACCAAGCGCATCTAACGTCTAAACTTCAATTGTAGTTCGCCAGCTGACTACTTTCAGACTCCATGTAGGTTCGAGTACATCTGGCTTAAAAGTTGACAACAACGGCGCACGAACATAAGCAACGGCCACCTTACCTGTACTGTAGCAGTACTTCCGAGTTCCCGTATGGGAGTTCCCTCACTGTGTGTGCAATAGCAGCCTCATCGGACCAGTTCAATGCGACGCGGACAGTCCGACACTGAGGAGGACATTGAAGAAGTCAGAGACAGGAAGAATGGTTGATTTACAACTCAACTAGCAGGGCTGCACACCCACGAAGTTCCACTCACCATTGTGCCGTCCTTCTTGGAATGCAGAAATAACGCTTCTTCTCGAGAACGCAGCCTGTGACAGAGAAAAAGGAAGGAGCATCGCCATCGGCATTGGTCCTCTGCTATCACCGATTGCCGAGTTGCACAGTTCACTCTAACAAGACTGAGGACGTTCAAGAACTCCCCATCCATACCATCATTGGAGTAAGAGGAAAGGTCAGACACGTTGCCTAGTTCCACCCAGCATTCCTGGATGCCAGGATGTGCTGCCCCCCCCCCCCCCCCGCCCCTCCCTTCTACTGCCTGGAAAGGGCAACATATGTGACAGCGTTCACCAGTACAGTCGGAGGAGAACATAGGAGAAGACAAAAAAAGGGCAACACACATGAATCCCTTATAAACAAGCAGTGGCAACTCTAGCACCAGTAATGTTGGCCTTACGTGTACATCCCAGCCATTGCCGCCGGATTCAGCGGCTTCTTCTTCTTCTTCGTCTCCCATCTTGGAAGCACTCCTTCCCGTAAGTTCAGTCCTGGGAGTACAGTCGGAGGACGTCGGAAAAGGCAAAAAGGCAACACACATGATTCCCTTATAAGCAAGCAGTGGCAACTCTAGCACCAGCAATGTTGGACTTACATCCCAGCCATTGCCGCCGGATTCCCACGCTTCTTCTTCGTCGTCTTCCAGTTCCTAGGTTCCATCTTGCAAATACTCCTTCCCGTAAGTAAGTGCAGTCCTGGCCTGGGTGGATGCGCAGTATAGTACATTGACGATGGCGGAGATGGAGCAGGTCAGGGAGCCCTATAGGGGTCCCGAGAGCAGATTACGGCCAAATTCGGGACGATGCCGGACGCCAGTCAGTATGAAGTAGCGAATTGCGGACTGCCACGTAGATTGGGGTCGCGGGGTCATAATTCATGGGCACTACTCGTACGTTGCTCCAAAAAGGGCCTGGCACTGTTCCACAGTTGCTGTTAGCGATCGCCAAAGGCACTTGGTAGGCCGGTAATTGGGTCACGTGTCAACAAAGTGTCAACAACGTGTCAACAACGTGTCGACAACGTGTCTTTAGCGGTACACTAATTTTGGTGTCCCCAAACTGAAAACATCGAGCACCAGTATGGAAAGGCTTTAGACAGAAAGCCTTTCCAATACATACATTGTACAACAATACACATTATAATTTTTATGACCTGAAACTTGAAAGGTCATTGCGGCGGGAAGGGAAGAATACCGGTAGTGACAGACGACGTTTTGGTTTTTTGGTTTTGTTTTTTAGATGGACACGTTTTGGTTTTGGTTTTTGTCCTGATCATGATCCGATATGATGGCAAACGAGGTTAGAGTATTAGATGGAGCGGAGGAATTGGAGGATTTCCTGAAAGTTGCCCTACGGCCACACATATCTTGCATCAAAAACTTCCGCCGCTCCATAACAATGCCAGATTTTCGGGTAATCGAAAAAGCACAGCTCCATTTCAAGCTCCAAGGCAGACAGTCCTGCAACTCGCACAGCATCAACTGCAAAGCTACCACGATGTTCTTAGGCTTGACATCTGCCAACGACAAAGCTCTTTTAATTCTTTTACCAGAGCCAACAGACGGGGGAAGAACCATCTAAATAATTACCGGTAATTGCAGTTGGCGCAATGCATAATCACAATCAGTTCGTATCATTATTAATTTTTCTCCTTCAACAAATTCTCTCTAGACGAGATAAGAAAAATACGGTATGCATACACCAGACTACTTCGTACTTCATGCGACTGATTCAGGTTGCTCATCCGTCTGACCTTGCAATGGCCACGGCCAAGTGTCCTACACCAGGCAACGAGCTTCCCGGTCGGTATCGCGGACCGCTGCGACGCGGCCACGTACGAAGGCTTGGCTGTGACGTTTCTTTTTTTATGAAAGAAAATCTGCAAAAATAGATAAGCTTGTCCCTTTAGTCCTACCCGCTATTCAGCGCTTCTCCTTGTACGCCATGGTATCCAGTAGCAACGATTTCCAGGCAAAAACTCGCTAGTAGTACGCGGTTTCAGTGAAAATCACCGACTGCATGGAGTGCAAAATTGTACAAATTTTCGTTCCGTGCGTACTCATTTTCATTTGAATTGTTGAATTTGAAACGGTCGTAACTTTGGAACCAGTAGTCCGTTTCACCAAAATTTTTGTTTCTACACCCTATAGCCTTATAGGGTCCGCTGGCCTAGTTGGATACCCAAAACAGCCAGAATTGAAACTTTCAATTTTTGAGTATCTGAAGGGTCATTCCCCCCACCAAATTCTTCAGGGCACGTGAACACTCCTGGCTGCACATACTATTGCCATAAGTACTGGACAAGGTGCCATCCTTGCATGTCCTGCATTGACTAGCGAGTAACTCAGTTGCATGGTACATCTATGTATGACTATGACTGTACTACGTACTGCTGACAGGTACATGCCCTGCCGTGCTTGTGCTAGAACCATAGATGTGCATTGTTTGGTGTTCTATGTAGGTGTAGGTATCGCTATTCCACCAGATGGTCGCCAGATTTCCCTCCTTGTGACGACCCCTTAGAAATATAGTTGATTATGGTTGATTAGGTCTGCTGATGTTCTTGCCGATACATTGTGTAATGTAGCTTTCTATTCCTGGTCAGCCTGCTGTCTGTTATGTGCAAGCACCGTACTGATCCTAGCCTAAGCTCCGTAGTCCATGACATGATATAATGCATAACATATCCATGAAAGATTAGTTTTTGAGACTCTCCAGACGACGTTGTGTGAGCGAGCCAGGTCCGTAGTATTCTACTACAGCTTTTGTGGTGCCGAAACCCGGGAACTCTCGCAGGGGTTCACAGCGTCGTACCGGCGGAGGACGCGGGAAACGCTCAAGCTCTAGCGGTGGAGCAGCAGGAACAGCGATCTACGATGGCGTCGCTGAAGGTCGACAACTTCGTGCGTATCGTGGCAAAGGGGACGACTGGGAACACTTCTGGGGGAAGTTCAGCGTCCTAGCCAAGATCCAAGGATGGGATTCTGCGGAGAAACGAATGAAGAACTTTCCACTGTTCTTGGATGGAGACGCGTTCCTGGTATTCACGCGGATGCCGGCCGACGACCAGAAGGACGAGGAGAAGGTCAAGGAGAAGATGAAAGTGTCCTTCAGCCTGACGAAGGCACAGGCGTACCGTGCATTCACGACTCGGACTCTACGAGAAGACGAGTCGACCGATGCGTACGTGGCCGATCTACAGAGGCTCGCGAGCCTGGCGGGGCACGCCGCTGACGATCATAAGGACCCATTGTTGATCGAACAGATGGTGTCCGGATTGCCAAGCGCCTTCACGAAGGAATTACGCTTGTCCATGGCCTCGAAGGAACATTCCGTGAGCGGGTGTTTGGCATCGATCCGAGCTCTGAGGTCAGCGCAGAGCGACTCGCGATTGCTAGCTAGAGCCTCGGAGGAAGTGGCAGCGGCGGCGAGCAGTATAGTAGCAGTAGTGGAAAGAGCCAGCCAGTTGCCAGCTCGGCTTGTTTCGAGTGCGGAAAAGTTGGGCACCTCCGCCGAAACTGCCCTTCAAGGAGCCGCGATCGGCGTGGTCGTTCTCAGCCTCGCGGGCTCACGTGCTTCTTTTGCGATAAGCCTGGCCACGTCAAGCGAAACTGCCCTGCACGTGAGCGATGGGAAGCGGCTTCGAAGGGCGGCACTGCTGCTGCAGCTGCTGGTGAGCGCGGAGCTAGCACCGACAAGTGCCTCTGCACAGTGACGAAGGCAGGACAGGGGACTCTGCCCAGGGTGTACGTCGATGTCAAGCCGCGGGACCAAAGCACGAGTGCATGGAAGAGAGCAAGGGCAGCAGTAGACACGTGCGCCACACGCTCTCTGGTGGCTGAGGCTTTCCTTACTGACCATGGCATCGAGTATGAACCCGACACTGAAGTCCAGATGAACGCCCTGAACGGCAGCGCAGTCGAGCTGCTTGGAGCCGTAGAGCTGCTGGTAGAGCGAGTAGAGGCGGGCTGCCCGGTTCATCTTCCGCGGACGCAAGTGAAAGCCTTCGTTGTCCGGAAGTTGGACGCTGTGAATGCAGACGTCCTCGTTGGCGCTGACGTGATTGCGGCTGTCGGAGGAGTTCACCTCGGGTATGGTGACGATGGTTCCCTGTCGAGTGTCCAGTTCGGCGCCCCAGAAACTGACCGTCCTGCCATCGTGGCGGCGACAGTGCCGGCCGCTCACCCTTCTCGGCACGTGACTGTGAGCAAGGACGGAGAGGATGTGGTGCTGAGAACGGACGACAGCGAGGTCCGGTGGGACAGCGCAAGCCAGCGCTGGATCGTGCGATGGATGTGGGCTGATGATGAACCGCCAACCAAACAGATCGGTTCTGGCATCGGACAGTATTCTCGGAAGCGGCTGTCGCCGGAGCAGGAAGCCAGCTTCTGTACCGAAGTCGATGCTTGGGTGGAGAACGGCTGGCTGGTGGAGCACGACCCATCCGTACACGGGGAGCCGGCAGCTATCCTGCCTCTGCTAGCCAAGGTCCAAGAACACAAAGCCTCTACCCCAGTCCGGCCGTGTTTAGATTACCGAGCACTGAACGGTGTCATCAAATCCAATCCGGGGACCGAGGCGCCCGTTTGCGCCGATAAACTGCGGAAGTGGCGCATGGCCGGCGATCAAGAGTGCAAGCTAATCGACATCAGGAAGGCCTATCTCCAGGTTCATGTAGACCCGTCGCTCGCCCGCTGCCAGGTTGTCGTTTGGCGAGAAAAGCTGTACGTAATGACGAGGATGGGCTTCGGCCTGTCCGTCGCGCCCAAGGTGATGGACATCATCGTCCGCTGGGTGACCCGAGAGTGGCAGGATGTTGATAGCTACGTCGACGATGTGCTCGTTCCGGGAGCGAAAGAGCAAGCTGTGACGTCCGCTCTTCACCGCTACGGTCTGCCGACCAAGCCCGCAGAACCGCTCACCGCGGCCAGAGTTCTCGGTCTCCAACTGTCAAAGGAAAGTGACGGCACGGTCAACTGGGCTCGTAGAGGAGGTGTCAACCTTGGCTTCGAACAGCCGCTGACGAAGCGTGAGGTCTTCAAGTGGACGGGACGCCTGACTAGCCACTACCCAGTGTGCTCGTGGCTCCGCCCGGCATGTGCGTGGTTGAAGCGACAGGCCTGCTCAGCTGATGGCTGGGATGACGCCGTGCCAGAAGCGGTCGCCAGGTGCTGCGCAGAGCTGGCCGACATGGTCCGGGAGTCAGACCCTGCAAGAGGTGCCTGGCGTGTTCCATCGCCGGATAGCGACGGCTGGACCGTGTTCTGCGACGCGTCGGACGTCGCCATTGGAGCTTCCCTGCATCACGATGGTACTACGATCGAAGACTGCTCGTGGCTGCGCGAGCCACGTGACCACAAACACATTAACATTGCCGAGCTGGACGCCGTCTTAAGGGCGCTAACACTCGCCGCGGAGTACAAGGTGGAGAAGGTGACGTTAGTGACTGACTCGAAGGCGGTTGCAGGCTGGGTGTCGCAGGTCCTCGGGAACGTCAGACGAGTCAGGGTCACTGGCCTCCACAAGCTTCTCGTTGTGCGCCGTCTGGACATCATTGAAGACCTAGTCGCAACGGCTGGCCTGACGGTAACAGTTGGCTGGGTACCGACGAACGAGAATGTCGCTGACAGACTGACCCGTGTCCCAAAGAAGTGGCTGCAAATAGCTCGCGTTCCCGAGAGCGACGAATCTCCGGAAGTTGCCGCGTCCATGGCAATGAAGCAGCCGGCGACCGTCATTGGCTGTGACGACGTCTGTGATGCCCAGCGGAAGTGCCCGTTGATTCAGACGCTGGTCAGTGCTATCGAGAGCGACAGCGAGATCCAGCACGCCACCTACCGGAAGATTCGTGAACAGCTCGTCATCAAGGACGGCCAGCTGAGCCGCACGCTCAAGCTGCCTGCACTCGGCGTTGTCACTGTGCCGATCGTTCCGGAGTGCCTTGAGCACAGCGTTCTCGAGTCGGCCCACGTGATGTCCGGGCATGCCAGCTGGAGTGTGATGTACGACATGCTCCGCGCACGTTGCTTCTTCCCCAGCATGGCGGCTAGGTGCCGGGGGTATTGTGACCAGTGCCGACAGTGTGCAGCCGCTAGCAGCCACGCAGGACCCGCAGCGCCGCCGACGCAGCCAGACCTGCCTGGGCGGCCGTGGAGTGTCGTTCAGATCGACACACTTCACCTGGGAGAGGAGAAATCCGGTCAGTACCACTGCGTGTTGGTGTGCGTGGATGTGTTTACGAAGTGGGTCGAGGCAATCCCTCTCAGGCGGCACGATGCGATCAGTGTTGCAGAAGCGCTGACCAGCCTCTGCTGCCGTTTGGGCCCGCCAGACGAAGTCCGTATGGACAATGGCTCCGAGTTCAAGAACGCCGTTGTCCGGGCTCTCTTCGTACGGTTCGGCGTGCGTGTGAAGACAGGGGCCGTACGTCACCCGCAGTCGCAGGGAGGTGTCGAGAGGGCAAACAGGACCATCATCACGCTGATGCGGAAGGTCCTCACAGAAGCAGCAGATTGGAAAACTGAGCTGGATCTGCTGCTCTACCACTACCGCACGAGGCCACACACCACGACAGCCATACCGCCGATGCTGGCCATGTGTTCATGGCAGCCGCGCCAGCTGATTATCGAGGCTGAGGTACCAGAAGCCCTACTGAGCGAGTGGGTTGACCGAGTTGGCGAGACAGCAGCAAGGGTCCGCGACCACGTGGAGGTGGAGCTTGCTGCTACGACTCCGGAGAAGCCAATCACCAAGTTCGAGGCACCCTACACAGAGGGGCAACGTGTGATGCTGAAACAGCCTGGCCGGCGACGCAAGTTGACTCCGCCATACCAGTGCGGCTGGAAAGTGAAGAAGATCATTGCGCCGTCGACAGTAGTCATCACCAGAGATGATGGCGGGGAGAAAGTCGTGAACATCAACCTTCTCAAGCCTGACGTACGACACCCACAGAGTGCCAAGCAGGATGGTGCTCCGCGTCCAGGAGCGACGGAGCAGGCGCACACGAGCGCCGACGATGGGCGTGACGACGGTGATGGTGAGATGTGGCTTGACCAGCCGGAGCCAGCGGACGACGACGACGACGATCGCCCTGCACCGGCTTATGACCTACGTGACCGTGGAACCTTGGCGCGTCCAGCTAGATACAATGGCTAGAGTGAGTGGAGATGTCACCTAGGAGAGGGGTGTGATTGTACTGTACTGGACAAGGTGCCATCCTTGCATGTCCTGCATTGACTAGCGAGTAACTCAGTTGCATGGTACATCTATGTATGACTATGACTGTACTACGTACTGCTGACAGGTACATGCCCTGCCGTGCTTGTGCTAGAACCATAGATGTGCATTGTTTGGTGTTCTATGTAGGTGTAGGTATCGCTATTCCACCAGATGGTCGCCAGATTTCCCTCCTTGTGACGACCCCTTAGAAATATAGTTGATTATGGTTGATTAGGTCTGCTGATGTTCTTGCCGATACATTGTGTAATGTAGCTTTCTATTCCTGGTCAGCCTGCTGTCTGTTATGTGCAAGCACCGTACTGATCCTAGCCTAAGCTCCGTAGTCCATGACATGATATAATGCATAACATATCCATGAAAGATTAGTTTTTGAGTTAGACTCTCCAGACGACGTTGTGTGAGCGAGCCAGGTCCGTAGTATTCTACTACAGTAGCAAAAACCAAGGGCGTGAAGGCACCTCTCTCCACATGTATTACCCTCTGCAGGTATGCTCTCTTCTTCTGTTGCTCATTCCTGGTTAGCTGAGCAAGAACCTCTGCTCTAGGCCTTGACCAAATATGCTAAAAAAAGAGCACAAGTATGCTCGTCGCATATCAGGGAAAACGTCCATAATATGCCAAAGGCTTAGCAAGATATGCAAAAAGATATGCCAAAATATGCCAAGATATGCTCGACATAAGCAGAAAGTGTAGATCATTTCAGTAAAATTGCAACCTTGGAATATTCACTGGCTTCACGGCTATCATGCTTAGGCCACACTGAAGAAGGTCTGTGGTTCGACTCACCCGACCGACCGTACATTTTTCAGCCCGACCGTAACTTTTTTTCGGCGGGCTGTCGTGTGACTGACGTACGTACGTGGACTGAACACGTCCACGTCTACGTGCTGTGCAGCGTGAGTCTGCGGACGCACGCGGCTCCTTTTGGACTTGACTTGTAGTTGTGCAGATTAAGGACGGCCTTCTGTTTTGGGATGAAGGACAGACGAGATTGCACTTTCCTCGTGTATTGGGAACGATATTTCACCTGTACCGGTAAGTTGCTGCTCCATGTGTGCAAGCACAGGAAGCGTCGATGGAAAAAGCCCATGTATTCGTGCACGCCGACACCAAACTAGCAATACATGTACCGGTACATTGTACAATTTGTACTTCGAAGTAGTTCCCGAACTTACTTTCAACTCGCATCGTTCTTCATTTGCTTGATGATTTGGACAGTCAGAGTCACCGCTTGAAGTTATTCTCTTCTCGTTCCAGAGCTACACAATGTTTCAAAGTATTAGCCAGTGATCCCTTTATACAACATGTATGGCATAACACTGCGTAATAATGCCGATGTACTGGGTGTCTAAAGGCAGTACAGTGTATTTACATGTACTAAAAAATATATTAAAAAAAAAATCCGCCCGCCCGCCCGTAAAAAAAATGTCCATGTTAGTCGAACCACACACCTTCTTTAGTTTGGCCTTATGGTGCAAATCAAAACACATGCGGAATAGTATGGCTGGGGTGTGTCCGCAGCGCTGCAACCGTAGTGATAGTGTTCATCCATGGGGAAATGTAGCAAACGCCTCAACCATTCCAAATTCATCCATAAAAGGCATTTCTGAACGCATTTTGTCCATAATATGAATGTTTTGTCCTCGTTTTCTTCAGAATATTTGAATTATATGCTGGCTTCATTCCAATATTCCCTTTGTCGCTCCATATGCCATAATGAACTGTCTCACAAAAATATTCGGAAATATGCGCAAGCATATTTGGTCGAGGCCTATGTACTCCGCTCTCAACAGCAAGGACGCTGAAGGATGAGTCACCCTAACATCAAAGAATGCGTCTTGCTGCCGAGACCAGACTGCCCCTTGCACAGATATCCAGACGAGCCTCCGGACGCCGGTTAGTCGTGGCACCAGGGAGCGCTTCACGCTCGAGTGGGAGCAGCGGAGGCTCAATCCGCACATCGGGGATGGCTGCATCCATGGCCTCGGCAATCAGGTCACGCAGAGCATTGTGCGGTAGAGTGGGGTACCCCCCAGTAGGGCACGTTGCCGGATGATCGACGCTGAAGTCCGCACCACACACGCACGAGCTTGGAATGTCCCGCAAGGGCCAGCCATATCGTAATGACAACGCGTCAACAAACTCCACCTTGTTATTTAGGAGGCTCCGAACAGTTGCGCAGCGCAGTGTAAAAAGGGCACCTCCGAAATCTGTTTTTTTGCCGCGAGATTCGAAAAATGTTGTGTTCCATGCGGAAACAAGCTGTTGTTCAGAAAGAAGTTTTTTGATTTCTCCGTGCTCGCAGTTGTTCCAGGATGTACATGTAGTTCTACTCGTTGCAGTGTTTCTGTAGCCGTGGCTGTTTCTACGCTGGAAAGAATCACTGGCCATGGCTAATGCAAAACAAAGGCAGTTCCTACGCTGCTTGATTTTTTTGTGAAAACTTTGTTGAAGCGGTACGATGTGGCCACGAAGAACAAATAATTATATTACTGACGAAGAAGGGTGAGAAAAGCAGGCTGAAGTCAATGAAGACATCGATGTCGAACGTAGTGATACTACTAGTACTGGTACTGGAATTTAGCATGGACTACCTGTGGAGCTTGAAGTGGCTGCCCACTCGCTAGTAAGTGGACCCACTTGCAGCTCCAGTCGCACGGTACTTTCTGTGGATCCTAGAGTATCCTGAGCTCAGTGGACGACGCATCTCAGAGCTGCTGAACTTGGGCTACTGTCCCTGTAAGGCTGTAGGAATGATGTTCGTGTCACTGTACTGCACTGATGGTGTAAGGAAAACGCTGGCCAGAAGCTTGTGTTCTGAACCAGGGACGAACTTCTAAATCCTGCTTTTGTAAAAATAGGGATGCCACAACTAAGATGTGCACACTCAGGTGTGTATTGGGTAAATGCCTGTGGTTGATTATTTTGAATCCTTTCCTATGCGCAAGTACATGCGTTTGTGTGTGTGTGTGTACGCGCGCGCGCGCGCGCGTGTGTGTGTGTGTGTACGCGCGCGCGCGCGCGTGTGTGTGTGTGTGTACGTGCACGCGCGAGTGTGTGTGTGTGTGTACGCGCGCGCATGCGCGCGCGCGTGTGTGTGTGCAAGCTGTTGAAAGGTGTACTAGTAATCCGAGCACAAGTTGCTATGTGTAACGTAGTTTGTTCGCTATCCTCGCTTCAGCGTTGGGCAGGTGTATGAGTGTGTGTGTGTACGCACGTGTGTGTCTGTACGCACGTGTGTGTGTGGGCGCGTGCTCGTGCCCGCATGTGTGGGTTCGCACGCAATGTTGATCTGGGTTATGCACATGTCCCCACGAGTGCACTGTGTGCATGTGCATGCAAATGTCTGTGTACATGTATGTGTGTATGCACGTGCATGTGTGCGCGCGTGTGCAAAGCTAGGTGTGGAAGGGGGGGGGGGGGGGAGGGGCTCACGGTGCTGGTTCTGTATGCCTCTCCTCTCTGGTGTCCGCAAGGACAGTGTGGTAATGGCTTTACAGTACAGGAGTTGCATGTGAATGCGCATTTGTGAATGGTATTTGAGACACAAAAAGAATTGCCGAGAGAGCATGACAGTACACTACATGTATATCGTATGTGTGCACGCCAGCGTGTGTAGATGCATATTGCCCTTCATGCGATGTTTTTCTGGAGTCTGCTGCTATCAACGCAAGTGACAACCAGCAAATGCATGCCCAGTGCAGTGGCTGGTTTTCATGCTTTTATTTACACTAAGTCCTACTATGGACTAGTACTAGTAGTGTTGGCACGCTAGTAACTCACACAGCTGCAGCGTGAATCACTTTCAATGTATTGGTCACGCGTGTTACACCGCACCCGTACCCCGCACTTGCAACTCTGTACCGACTGTCCGTGCTTGCAGATCCATGACATGGATAGCAATTAGTCTCACTGCGTTCAATGTACATGTACATGTAACTATTGACCTTAGAAATACTGCTGCACTTTCAACCGCCTCTTTTACGCTCATTGCCCACACTGCTATTCAGCTCCTTCTTCTGCATAGAATCAAATGGCATTCCTTGTGCAATGACTGTGGCCCACACATCTTACTTTGACCTTTCTGTTTCTGCTCTACGTATCCCCTGGTCATAGGCTGGCTTACTTACACTAATAGTTCTTCACCCTATAAAAGCTGCTGTTCACAATTCTCTTCATGTCAGTTTGGAGTTAGAGTCAGAGTTAATGTTTACAATGTAGTCTTCCGTTTAGTTCAGTAATAATTTTAAAGCAGTGTGTTCACTGAGACCCGTGTGCATTTGCCTCAGAAAGAAAGACTGCGGCCCGCTACACAATGATGCGTGCACGAGAGTGCGTGCGTGTGGGTGGGTGTTTATGTGCGTGTGCACGCACGCGTGTGAGTGTTTAGTGTGCCTTATTTTGAATGCCTGCTTTCACATTATTCATGTGCCAGTTTCATGGTCGAGGTTGTTATGAAACCTCGCTGCCCTACATGTACATGTACACTACTCGTATATCAATGTGCTAGGACTGAAGGCTGCATGACATACATGTACATGTAATGATACATGTACCTTTCCAAGCACAGACTGTCTGGTATGTCCAAAGGAGGTTGCAGCATGAAAAAAACTTCTTCTAAAATAATAATTTTTACCATGCTACCATGTCATTGGTAGTGATATTTAGTCAAGAAGGCAAGAATGGTCAGATTTTCTAAAAATGTTTTTTTTCAGAATTGGCCTAAAAATACATATTTTGATACCTACATTGTTTGATAGGGGCCTAAAGTGCCTGGTGACACCATCAAAACTGTCCATTATCGGTTTCCTTGGGTCTCAAGGATCACAGAAAGCCATAAAAATCAATATGTCCATGGACAAAATGTTGCAGGCTGAACCATTTCACAATTCAGCACCCGATGGAAATTTCGGTACCCGTAATTTCGAAAAAGTGGCTCGCCAAGGGCAAAACCACGACACAGTCTATTTTGTGTAGCCAAGATACCTCCAAATGTGGTTCTTTAACATAATATGATGAAGAAAATGCTTAGTATCCTCCCTCCAGGAGGCTTCTTTGGGTCAAAAACCAAAAAATTACCATTTTTTGCCGAAAATCAAGAAATTGTACACTCACTAAATACACCAGAATACCTCTTATATGCCTGGTGACCCTACCTAAAAACTATACCAAATTGAAGAAGAGAAATCACTCCACCATTCTATGCATGAAAAACAGGGTGTCCATGGACCTTTTATTTTTACTTCTTTAGGTGGGAGCCTCCTTAAGAATGAAGCCACTCTCTGCCAGGGGCTCAGCAGTCAGCCAGCTTGAAACCTCAGGGTCAGCAGCACATTCCATCAGCAACCTCTGCTGATTGCACAGCCCCAGGGACATGTCCGCCTGCAACTGACGATAATTATGCCGACGCACGCAACTTCTGCTCACCCCTGCGGAGAGCCCCTGCCTGAGCAATAACGACGGCCGGTGGAGCAGCATCAGATTTGCACTCTATCATGTCCACAATGGGCCGCGTCACCCTCAGACTCACTCTTCGCTGTTCACTGGCGTCCTGGGCAATACTCGGGAGGGCGAGGCCACCGAACCTGACAGGCAGTGCCAACAGTTTGCGTTCAGTATCCGACTGGCTGGGACGACCAGTGAGGGCCGGAATCAGGTCTCTTCCAATGACCAGATGACACTATCCAGTTCATCGAAACCCGCAGATTCTGGGTCTTTGTGAGATCGCAGATGATAGTGCCAGTGATGTGCCAGCTAGCTGCATGCAGTCTGAACTATTACCGGTACTTGAAGTGCTTGCTGCACGTGCCTGCAACGGTGTGCGAGGGCTAGGGGAATCCCGCACCAGGTGCTTCCCCGGACACAACTGCTAAACGAGGGGAAATCCCTCATCGGGACATCGCATCTCGGCGGCTAGCCGCCGTAGTCATGGTAGTAGTAGTAGTACCCGGCTGGTCCGCGAGTTAGCCGTACTGACTACTGACTGTGACCTTGGTCCAGTAGTTGGTGACTGTACTGCACTTCTGCAGGGCGATATCGATAGATAATTCTGTACGCACCGGTAAGCGCGAAGCGTGCACCACGCCATTACAATCATGTGCATGAAATTGTGTGGCCTTCCTGGCCTACCTAGGCCGGCCCGCGCCCATCTTTCGTTCGCTGCGATCGAGCATGCTGCTATGCATGCATGCTCTGTGTCAATATAACACCTCGCACATGCTTGCAGCGTCGGTTTCTACCCGATCAGACCTTGTGAACGGATGAAGATCGTGTGCTAGTATCGGCAGCGCTTGCTGGGCATTGCCAAAAACCTAGATTCTGATTTCGTGCAGAAGCCTCTGATTCGTAGTGTGGTAGATCGACCACTACCACTGAGTCTGTGCCAGCCTCAAAGTAACCGTTGCTTACCTGCTCAAGACGCAGCGGTAGAGTGCAGGTGAGGTATTCTAGCCATGCATGTATCATTGTACTTGATGCAGTAATGCTAATGTGAAAGACACTCTCCGACGCCGAACTAATACTTCCCCCTCTTACAATGATGTGCTACAGACAGTACGGATTCCTACATGACAGGACGATTTAATGATTTTTAGTATTTTTTACTGTCTCTTTTTGTCTTCCAGCTTGCTCTCGAGTCTCATGCTCATATGTCATAGCTCACTCAGTCCAGGTCTTTCACTTTCAGCGCTAGCGTAGATCGCGGAGCGTCACACTCAGGTGGTGTTTGCGACGGACTCGTGCTGCTGCATACTGTGGCCAGCGTAACCAGTGTAGGCTGTAGTACAGAGTGCCGTGATCGTGAGCTCATAATAATTATTATTATCAGCCGCTTCGTTCCTCACTGAGACTTGTTGTCAAGGTTTTCATCGAGCGAAGCAGGGCGCACGTCGGCAGATACCCGCTCGGCGCTGGTCTGACCTACCCGCACCGGTCGCTTTGTCGTGCCACGAGCACAACTGAGCAGCGAAGAGAATGGCGGGGCGGCCATTCCTCGACCCGCGCCCACCCGAGGGGGGCACAAATTCTGTAAGTACTGAGATCTGGATAATAAATTATTATTAATTTAAAAATAATTTTATATTCATACAGAGGTAGTACTAGGTGGGAACTGAAATCCGATTACTAGTAACGTGTTCGAGTGCAGTACCGATGCAACATCCAGCTGGGGTCAGACCACCCCATGCTGCAGCCAGTGCAGGATAGCTGGGTGCTTGGCTGTGCTACAGGGAACCCAAAGTCCATGCAGACGTTCTCACTGCTGCAAGGTTGGCCGGCCACGAGTTCTCAGGTAACTCCAGCGGAGTCTCGCACAAACCGTGATTGTTTTTAAGGTGACCAGACGCTTGGATGTGCTTCATGAAGCCCAGGGTCCATGCAGGGACTCTCACTGCTGCGAGGGTGACAGGGCGATTGGCTCTGCTTCATGAAGACCAGAGTCAATGCAGGGGCTTTAACGGCTGCGAGGGAGACAGGGTGCTTGGCTGTGCTTCATGAAGCCCAGGGTCCATGCAGGGGTTTTCACGGCGGCGAGCTCAGCAACCGGTGTACGGCACTATGTACACTGCTAATCCACACGTGCCAGCAGACTTGTAGCCCGCTTCACATTCAAGATGGACGGCTGGAAACGTCTGTGCATACGTAGAGTACCGGCCGGTGTAGATTTCCATTGCTCCAACCGTAGAGTATAGAATGTGCACCTGCTGCATATTGCCATTTGAACACTCGATTGTACTGTTGTTTCTCCAGAAAATAAGCCGCACTGGAGTATAAGTCACAACCAGATTTTTTGGCACGAAATACAGACATTTACTCCATTTATCACTGTTAATTTTACCATCATAGTTTAATGGTGGTGTTTAAACTAGGGCTGAGTCGGGTAGCATTTTCTTCGGGTATCGGGTTCAGGTCGGTTTCCACGGGTAGCACGGGTACCCGATAGGGTAATGTTGCCATGGTAACACCACCGTGCACCTCTTTCCTTACACACTTGGTAGACATGCGGAGTGTTACATGAATTTGTACACATGCACTCACGGTACATGATGTCATCTGCGACTTCGGGTTTTCGGGTACTATTCTGTACCCGTCTACCCGAGGTCCTCACGGATAGCACGGGATACCCGACTACCCGTGCACACCGCTAGTTTAAAGTGCTTTTTATACTCCACATAATACGTAGACAATCATAGAGTTCTGGCAGGACTTTATGGCTGAATCAAGGCCGAGTGCATACGGCCAAGGGCGCAGGCCAAGGCGCGTAGCGCCGAGGCCTGCGCCCGCGGCCGTGCGCACGAGGCCTTGATGAAGGCGGAAAGTCCTGCCAGAACTCTATGATCGTGTTTCAGGTTTCCACTTACATCCTTTGAGCCACGTAGACTAGTATAAGCGCGATACCACATGGCCGGGTGGAGGTTGGGGACGTGGTGGCTAGACCTGTTGCCTTTTTTCTTTGCTCAATGCTCAAGAACAAGTAGGTTGGTCGGGGACGTGGTGGCTACACTATCACTCCTTTGCTGACACGCGATGATCTTATCAATTTTCGCTTACATCAGTACATGAAGGCCTCGTGCGTAGATCTACTGTGCTACGCGCCTTGGCCAGCGCCCGGGCCTTGGGCCTGCCTGGCCGTAGATCTACGCTCATCGGAGTCATGGTCATGTTTTCACTGGCATTCTTTGAAACTGTATATAAGCGCGATACCACCTAGGGGTGGAGGTCGGGGACGTGGTGGCTGGATCTATCGCTTTTTAGAAGAAGTAGTTGCAGAATTGCCAAAGCTCATGCGTACGGCCTGCGCCCTTGGCCTTGATTCATGGTCAGGTTTCACTTGCGAACTGTATATAAGCACGACACCACCTAGGGGTGGATGTCGGGGACGTGGTGGACGGATCTCTTGCCATTTTTCCAATTATTTACTCCTCAGGTTAAGTCATCCTTTGATGCTCGTACTCGTAGACTGTATATAAGCGCGATACCACCTAGGGGTGGAGGTCGGGGACGTGGTGGACAGAACTCTTGCCATTTTTCCCTTGGCCTTGAAGAAGAAGAACGTTTTGAATTGTTTTCAGGTTGTAGCTGTTTAGTTTTGTCACTCCTTTACTGACACGCGTACAAACCTGTTGTCAACATCGCTCAACATCGCCATTAGCTTGTAGAATACAAGCTAATCGCTTTTTAGAAGAAGTAGTTGCAGAATTGCCAAAGCTCATGCGTACGGCCTGCGCCCTTGGCCTTGATTCATGGTCAGGTTTCACTTGCGAACTGTATATAAGCACGACACCACCTAGGGGTGGATGTCGGGGACGTGGTGGACGGATCTCTTGCCATTTTTCCAATTATTTACTCCTCAGGTTAAGTCATCCTTTGATGCTCGTACTCGTAGACTGTATATAAGCGCGATACCACCTAGGGGTGGAGGTCGGGGACGTGGTGGACAGAACTCTTGCCATTTTTCCCTTGGCCTTGAAGAAGAAGAACGTTTTGAATTGTTTTCAGGTTGTAGCTGTTTAGTTTTGTCACTCCTTTACTGACACGCGTACAAACCTGTTGTCAACATCGCTCAACATCGCCATTAGCTTGTAGAATACTGGATTGCTTACTACATGTAGCCACCTTTGCTACCTTACATCATAGTACTTGTATGTTTATTACATCAATGAACAGAACTGAGCATGAGGTCATGGCTACAGGCATGCCCAATCTACATGATTGTAGACCTGGTTTCAACCATGTACTTACTCTACTCTCCTCTAAAGCCAAGGACGGCAACGGGCAAGGTCCAGAGATGAACTGAGATGGCAACGGAAAACTGACGCAGACCCCTGCACTGTATAGCTAGGCTGACAGCGTGCGGGCCTTTATCGGCTCATCAAGGCCACCGCGGGAACGTCGCTCATTGGCTACAACCATGGAAACGGCACTGTAAAAACCTGAAGGTACTATAAAACATTTAATTTAAGGTGCATTAAAAATTCGGTGCCAGGGACCTGACAGGTTTCAGGTGTAATTAGGTGACCAGCGTTCCCTTCATATGCAGTGCATACTCTAGTGCCTTTTAGGTGTAATCTAAATTTATGTGCCTGGTGTCTCCACTGAAATCACCGAAATTACGGAGGATTAGCAAGACGAAATTCGCGTTCGCAAACATTTTTCAGTTCGCGAACTGGATTGCGAACTTTCGCATTTTTCGTTTGGAAAAGTAGTCGGAACACGAATCGCGGATTCGTGTCAGGGCAGTCATAAATTTACCACGCTGTACTGTCTGTACACAATGTACGTCGTGTCAACGACATGATGCATGTGCGAATTCTAGGCTATACCAGTACTGTCAGTCTATAGTGGTGTGCACACTGCAGTCTGTTGTCTATAGTGGTGTGCACACTGCAGTCTGTTGTCTATAGTGGTGTGCACACTGCAGTCTGTTGTCTGTAGTGTAGGATCAGACTACATCGTACTAGTAAGTTTTCATCGGTGACCTGTGCAATGTAGGCTACTGACACTGTAGCACTATCCTGGACCATGTGTGTGTAGTAACCAGAGTGTCTAGATTCTTGAGCCTGTTTCGGAATTATAGAAGCCTGGTTTTGAATAGAAGCCTGATTTTTCAAGATACACGGTCGGCACACAAGCCTGCTTTTAGCGCTGACACCGTGACATAGAAATACCTGGTTTGAATAGAAACCTGATGTGAATATAAGCCTAGCCATGACATCGGCTTCTACAGGAATAAGCCAAGCTTAACTTTTAGTGCGCGATATCACCTGTTGTCCACCATTACGGTCTGCCTGGATATTGTGAACAGACCATTACCTGTCAGCTCAGCTCAGGTGCATCATGACGTGCACGGTCATTGTCTTCACAATCTGTGGCCACTGCATGTGCATACCTGATCTCTTGGTGTGTGTGTGTGTGTACATGGTGTGTGTGTACATGGTGTGTGTGTGTGCACATTGTGTGTGTGTGTGTGTGTGTGTGTGTGTGTGTGTGTGTGTGTGTGTGTGTGTGTGTGTACATGGTGTGTGTGTGTGTGTGTACAGTGTGTATATGTGTGTGTACATGGTGTGTGTTTGTGTGTGTGTGTGTGTGTGTGTGTGTGTGTGTGTGTGTGTGTGTGTGTGTGTGTGTGTGTGTGTGTGTGTGTGTGTGTGTGTGTGCATGGTGTGTGCTTGAGAGTAGCTATAGCACTGCAGCCACTGACTCTTGAGCTGAGCTCTCAGCTCTGAGCCCATTCTTTTCTACTCACTTTGAAGGTCATTAGAGGTGACAGCTGGTCATCATCATACCGCCCCAGGGCACACTGTTTGGCTAGCCTTCAACAGTTGTCCTTGACAGCATGCTCAGAATACTTCAGCTGGCGCCTCTCCTGCTGGGGCACCTGGGCCGAAAATAAGAACTCATGCAACCACCACTGAGCCCCCTCACTGTGACCACACGCTGTTGAAAGAGAATGGCACTCAAAGGGACATCCCCCAGCGCACGACTGCTGGGGACTGTCCCTTCGGCCTTCAGCAAGCTACATGTGGATAATCATTGAACTAGTCACTGAACTAGTAATACCCACTTATAGTACAAGTACATGTACATGTACAATTAGTCATGTATTATAAACTGAACGTAGTAAGACTTAGTAACACTTGAAGTAACGTGTTGAACATTGCCATTGGGAGAAATCTCTGTACCTGAGGCTGACTTTGATCACTTACTAACGCTGCCTTCATAACACGGTCACCCCCGTGCCACCAGCATAGTACTATGTTGATCACTTACACTGCCCTAGCGCTGAAACACTAGCATTGCGTACCTGCCATGGGATAACACCTATAGTGAATAAGACCACACAACCCGGAGTATCCCCAGTCTCCTCCTGATGATTACCTTTCAGCATGAAACTCGTGAGTAGAGACATTTACCAGTAAATCACTTTTTGTTCCACCGGGTTTTTTGTTTGTACTGATTTTGTGTAGTCATTCCCCTGTGCACTGACCGTGCATGCTGTAGCTAGGCATAATCATAATCGCCACAGGCCTGATCTACATCACATGTGCGACTTTAAATTTTTAATTCAACGACAACTACTAATACTATACATCGATCATGTAAATCAAATCAAATTGGTAAAAATTAATGTTGATACTATTATTTGAACACAGTGATTGGCTTGACACTGTTGACAGATGCGTCGACTCTGCTCCTGTCTAACAGGTGCAGGGAAGATGCCAGCTGTGTTTATAATCATTATTACATTGTACTAGTACAGTGACAGTACACAGTAGTACTAGTGATCTGGTGATTGGGCCAGTGCTACACCGCTGAGGCAGCCACATGTGGATGCATGTGAAGCAGGTCATTGCGCCATGGCGAGTGGCTGCTATAGCTGTGCCTGTGTTCATGTACAGTGTAGACCGTACAATTACCGGTACAATACTACCTCTTTACTACATTTAATTATTATCCTGCAAAGTATTTTGTAGATGCGTGACTACTACGTCATGTACTACAATTGGTACATGACTTAAATAGCCGTCTGGCATGGTACAATAACCTTTTTTCTTTCTTATTTTTCTTTTATTTTTTAATGGCTTTCTCTTCTTCCTCGAATGGTTTACAACCTGTATCACAATTATTTGTGGGTTCAGCAATAAAGGATGTGTGACTATGTTAGTAGTACATACTCAAAATGGGAGATCCTCCAGATAGGCGTAAGCCTTTGGTTAATCCTGAAATAAAGATTATATAGTGTTTCAATGACTGCAGTGTCTGCTCTAGGATTTCAAACCAACTGGGACACCTGTACCTGGCACAAGTCTTGCAACCGGGTCAGAGTTGGGTACATTCAAGTGCGGCTATTGTACATCAGGGAGTATCCCAAGTTGAAGTGTTTTTTTTCCAAGCGTGTTGAAGTACCCCCCAACCGGGTCGCTGACCCGAGTATGGAGCAGACAGACTCTGTTCTGGCCTTGTCTTTCTTTCTGTGCTAAGTCGCGCACATGTTTGAAAGAAGGCATCAGCGCAAAGGCCACTTCATTGCAAACATGAGATTCAGCTATAGCGCTAGGAAGCACCCACTATATGAATCGTAGCAGTGGTGGTGACCTTTTAGGGAGCTCCGTTGGCCTAGGCCTAGGACTTCATGGCCCCCCAGATGCACCATTATCGCTACTTTGTCACACCGGTGGTCCGATGGAACAGATCCTTGTTACTTGTATGCTGTGTGCCTCGTTGGAATCCTCACTGACGACGCTGGACTAGCGCTCGCCGCTCGCTATGCACTGACTGTCTGTGTCTGACTCTGTGCATGAACGCATGCCAGTCATGGACTACTGTCTGATGAAGATCGTCTCTTTGGCCCAGTCTGGGTCTGACGATGACGAGTGACGGTCGCTTTTCCTCACCCAGCCAACCTGTGTGTCAAATAGCCGGCCCTGATACATGTACATGGGTTTTAAAATATGATGCCAGAGAACTCGGATCCGACCTCAAGACTGTACCGCCCCAGGCGACGCGGCCCTAGCACCACACACGTGGCACCTATATACAATCATGTCCATTGTATGCTAGAATGGGGACTTTCCCCGAGTTTGGCAGAGGGAAAGTACCTTGCTGCACTTTGCTCTGGCCCTCTGTCTGGGGACCCCCGCTGGTAAGTTTCATGCATGTTTGCTATGTGGATAAAGAAATGGAGCAGAATTCGAGGAATTGCCCGCCATAAGGTTTGTATGGTTCTGCCAATTTCACTGCTTTTCGAGCAGAATCTGCCACCTTTTCGAGCATCATCCGCCAATGCCTACCCGCCGTCCGCGATGCGATCTCTTGGCTGGCACGTCACCTGGTCACACTCACAGGTAGATCGACTACAGTGCAGAGTAGACGGTACACAATAGTCACTTACGAGTATCATTCTTTTCTCATGCACGATCGAGGGATGATTGAGAGACGATCGAGAGACGAGACCGTAGGCATTGGCGGATAAGGCTCGAAAAGATTGCAGATTCTGCTCGAAAAGCAGTGAAATTGGCAGAACCATACAAACCTTATGGCGGGCAATTCCTCGAATTCTGCTCCATTTCTTTATCCACACACCAAACATGCATGGAATGTTTCAGAAAAGTTCCGAATTCCGCCAATTTTTCTGCCGGCATTATCCGCAAAATATATTAATGCCTTGTAGACGAGGGTCGTATTCGCAAGGTTGACTGTCGTACTTCCAAGAACATGTACTGTAGTAGATCTACCAAGAGTAGAAAGGGTATACTCTTGGCAGTGGGAGTCGAAATAAAACAAAGCCTAGGCCGAGTAAAACTATCAGTATGGACTCACTTGTATGGTCTAACCCAGAGAAAGGATTGATGGGCATGGCAGCCATCTCTTTCCCAGTGATCGCACCAACGCTGGCGTTTCTTTGTGTCTCCGACGTCTATACATGTACATGATTGTATTGTTGTTGGTTTGACAGCATGAAACAAGGTGGAGGACACCGTGTTCGGAACACAGTCACCTTACTGCTGTCATACCAACAACAATATGTGTGAACTAAAACAAGGTTTATCTAATACTGTACACCGGAGCGAGGGTGTACCCAGTGTGATGACAGTGCTCAACACCATGGCGGAGGCAGAGCATAGTACACAGAACAGAACAACAAGGACAATCAAGGCTTGTTTGCTGCGACTTGAAGTTTCATGCTCTCGCAATCATCAGGCAACAAACAAGCCTTGATTGTCCTTGTTGTTCTCTTCTAATAGTACTGTACATGTACATGCTGCCCATTGTATTTCCAGCGTTCGTCCTGTTCTTGCCTTGTTCGGTCGCAAATCAAATCAACTGCCCTGTACTAGCTATGTGGCACTTTCCTGGTCATCTGTCGCCAAGGACTGGTCATCTGTAGCCAAGGACTGGTCATCTGTAGCCAAGGACTGGTCATCTGTCGCCAAGGACTGGTCATCTGTAGCCAAGGACTGGTCATCTGTAGCCAAGGACTGGTCATCTGGAGTCAAGGACTGGTCATCTGTAGCCAAGTACAGGTCATTTCCGGCGATTCACATTCTTCGAATTACAGAGGCTCGACTGCAGCCGAATAATCATCTGTTTCAGAGTTTCTTCAAAATTGTAGAACAAATTGGAAGCGTCTACAATTCTTCAATGCTGTAGACTGGCTGGTATATGCATCTCCGCAATCCACGCCAGTCCAACCGAACACTTAGGAAATGTAAAAACGAACGTTTTCCTTCCCTTCTCTTCATAGGCTCTTACAGGGAATAAAGGAACAAAAATGACGAACACGGCAATTCATATGGGCAAAGAATTGAGGGACATACACATCACGCTACAAGTGTGAAAAGTTAGCGGGTCAAAACAGCATGAAGATTCTCCTCGAAGCAGTCGTGACGTAAGTACGATCATGTAGATCTGCATGGACATGTACAAAATGTACCATACCATGTACCATGTATACGCCCGTCGCAAGGGAAGCATGCAAATCTGCAAATGCACTGGATGTGCACCCACAGATTTTCTCAATATAGCAACGATAGCGAACAGGATCTGAATGAGACAGATCAAGACTTGCACCAGATAACTGTCTAATCCACACAACTGGCGAAGCCATGTGAATTGACCACCAAATCACCAATGCACACCTGGTCTACACCACACGGAGTACATCGGCATTAAACGGCCAAGACCTATGCACACCCTACACTTGCTGGGGTAACCAATATAGACAGCACGCTGCTCTACTAGAAGCAGACACTAGATGCACTGGTACCTTGAAGTGAAATTGGAGTTACTTTACCAACCGGCCTCGGCTACTGAATACTGGGAACCAGAGCCAGCAGACATACCGACAACCTCAGCCATGAAAGCTATTATACAATGTAGTAACGAGTACTAACGACACACTGGATTGTGGAGCCGAAATTAGTCCAAATGCTTTGGCAAGAAGGTAGCCTACAGGTTGGCACAAAATGTAGATCTACATGACTGCACTTACTTTGATCGGACGGCCCGCGGCCGGATGTCGACATGACTGATTGTCTCTGCAGCAGCAACAACTGCAACAGCAACTACAACAGCAGCTGCAGCAGCAGCAGCAACAACAACTGCAGCCGGACCAGCAGCAGCAACAACTGCAACAGCAGCTGCAACAAGAACTGCAACAGCAGCCGCAACAACAACTGCAGCAGCAGCAGCAGCAACTGCAACAGCAGCTGCAACAGCAGCTGCAACAGCAGCTGCAACAGCAGCTGCAACAGCAGCTGCAACAGCAGCTGCAGCAGCAGCAGCAACAACAACTGCAGCCGGACCAGCGGCAGCAACAACTGCAACAGCAGCTGCAACAAGAACTGCAACAGCAGCAGCAACAACAACTGCAGCAGCAGCAGCAGCAGCAACAACTGCAACAGCAGCTGCAACAGCAACTGCAGCAGCAGCAGCAACAACAACTGCAGCAGCAGCAACAACAACTCCAGCAGCAGCAACAACAACTGCAGCCGGAGCAGCAGCAACAACAACTGCAACAGCAGCAGGAACAGCCGCATGTACAGCAGTGGCTGTGGCATCAGCAACCGCAGCAGCGACACTACCAGCAACCAACGGAGCAATACCAACAAGCTACCAACCAGCTTGCTGGACTAAACCAGGTAGGGAATTGTTTGACCTCCGTGATATGCATCAAGTAGGCTGCTAGTGTAGTATCAACTCTCGAGTGCATGTCATGCTAGGGACTATGAGATATCAGTCCTGAACAGTTCCATCTGGCCATGGCAACCGACAATAGGGGACTACGTCACAACAGTTCAGAAACACCCACAGGGTTGTTGCAGGTGTCGTACAGTAGAATGTGGATTCTGCACAGTTCTGCAAGTTGTGAGGTGAACTATCTCACTCATATTCCACTCTCATGTAGGAGAGCGAGGCAGTTCTTCTTATTACAGCCCCCCCCCCCCCTCCCCACCCCTATCATCTCCCCCTCCCCCCCCCCCCCCATCTCCCGATCCTTTCTCCTTTCCTTATTTCAAATTGCGGCGAGGGAAAGGGACCACACTTTGAAATAACAACAACACCGCATCGTGCAACAATGTCAGCCGTTGAACGAGTTTTTATCCTTCTGTTATCGTGTATTTGTCTTGTCCAGGTTGCATCTGCACTGCCTGCATCCCGTACCGGCACTGCTTCTAACGGCTCTGACGTCGCTGGTCAGCAGAATGCCCTGCCAGCCATTGGCGCTGCATTTGGGCAGGACAATGTAAGAACGGCAATGGAGGATGGCATGGATTCGTCTGACAAGGGCTACTCTTCTGGACCAACGGCTACTCTTGCCACCCTTGCTGGTGACGTTGAGCTGGAGCCGATGTCAATGCAATCTTCTGGAACGCAGGTAAGCCACTTTAAAGTGCCCCGACCAGGGAAGGACCTGGTGATGGGGTGCTCTCGCTGTACTTTTCGGTAAATCCAATTGCCAATGGCCTTGCTTGTTCCCACCCCCTGTTCATTAATGCCAATCCATTCAGTGGTCACTCCTTCAACCTCCCCCCCCCTCCCCCCCCCCCCCCGCCCTCCTCTGATGTCAGTTCCCACACTAGCATGCACGGGCCTGAGGTGGGTTCTGGTATAAAGGGGTTACTGCCACATTATTTGTGCACGGAAATACAAGAGGCTATGTAGACTGCTGTACTGTAACTTGAAGTTTCAGACGCTGAGCGACCATCAAACAGCACCATCAAACAGCACCAACAGACAGCAGCATCAAACAGCACCAACAGACAGCAGCATCAAACAGCACCAACAGACAGCACCATCAAACAGCACCAACAGACAGCGAAACACTGTCCCCATTGTCACAGGGAATTTTTCTGCCGCTCTCCACTCAGATGCAGGTGTGTGGAGCACTCATCCGAGATGCCCCGGCCAGCCCTGATTCACCGTGTAGGCATAGCACGTTCAGCGCCATGGGTACATCAGTTAAAGCCATGTCGGAATGTTTTTTGTGGGGTGTGTGTGTGTGGGGGGGGGGGGGTGGGGGGTGGGGGGTAGGGGGTATTTGAGTACCGAAAGCAACCCCCAGCCGCCTGGTGCTTAGCTGCCTAGCACCGAAGTGGAACTTGTCGAAATATTGACACTTGCATGAGACGTACAGGTTCCTGGCATCATTTTTGGCAGTCACGTGAAGGTACAGTTTCATACGTTTTTTTTAATCTCCACAAATGCCTTTTAATTTCTTTAGGGACGACAATTGGGGCTGGGCATTGTGAGTGGTTGCATCTTCAAGGCTACATTGTCCCGTGTTCTGCGTGTGATTATTCTATGCAATTCCTTGTAGGGGCTATTACCAAACAACACCACTCCAACTGGAATTCTTCCACTGGGTGGCTCTGCATCTTGCAATAATGGTGGTGGTGCGAATGGAGCTCCATTTCAACCATATTCTCAAACCAATGGCAATGGTTCAATGGCTTTCAATACCACCACTAACACTAGCGATCCTCGCACCACCCATAATCAGGTTCGTATGTGAGCGATCGTTGTTGTCTCTCTGTGTCTCTGTGTCTCTGTCCGTCTGTTTTGTTTCCGCCTTGCTACCAGCAAGGCAGCAGTGGTGTTGTTTCTGTCGCATTCTGTACTCTCTCTATTTTGCACTCAGGGTCCACAAACAGTCCATACTGTGAACGCGGCTGCATTCTCTTGCAGCAGCAGTAGTGACAACATCAACAACATAAGCAGTGGGAGTGGCGTGTCCGATGCGGACACTGCCCTGCCTAATGTGAATCAAATTGACCGGCGTCGGTTGGTCTCCCCATCCGGTCTTTACCAAGAATGCGGATCCAGCTTGAATGTCGGTACTGTGCCAGTGGCCAACCATATGATTAAACTAGCACATGCTGGAATGCCTGGATCAAACACAAGCATCTCTGTTCACTCAGTTCCTAACAGTCAGGTACTTTATATGCTCCTTGGTGTCTACATGTGTGCGCGCGTGTGTGTGTGTGTGTGTGTGTGTGTGTGTGTGTGTGTGTGTGTGTATGTGCGTGTGTGTGTGTATGTGTGTGTGTGTGTGCGTGCGTACGTGCATGTGTGTGTCCATGGGCAGAGGTGGGCTGGATGCTGAGGCAGTGAAAAGAAATCATGCATGCTTTCTGAAGACCGGAACAACTGTGCACTTCTTGCAAGGGGCGTTTATTGCAACTCGCTCGACAAGTACAGAATGAGATACTGACTTGTTTCCATGTCCCAAATTGGGCCGAGCTGGCTGGGCATTGCGATGTGTTTGGCAATGAGTTTATCCCGAGTGAAAATTATTATGAACTTGTTATGAACCAATTGTAGAAGTTTCCTAACCACCTCTATATCTCGTTGCCTTTGTGCTTGCTGAAATCACCCCAGGACAACTTCAGGCCGCCTGATGAATTGGACACAGCCTTCATCAACAGTCAGCCTCCCGGCCGCAACAATGGTTCCATGTTGCATGCTGCCGTCTCGAAGTCACACACTGGCGTGGTAGCTACCAACGAGACAGCTGTTTCACTGCCGATAAACGATCGGTCATCTCTGGCTGGCAAACAACAGCAGCAGCAGCAACAACAACAACAACAGGAACAGTTGCAGCATCAGGAGCAACAGCAAAATCAGCATGAGCAGCTGCGGCAGCAGCAGCAGTGGAATTCACACGGTGTAGGCCTGCACGAATGCCCCGTACTATCCGACAATGATATTGAGGATGTACTTGGACGTATGACACCGGATGTGAGTTGACCTGGCCTGTGTGTGTGTGTGTGTGTGTGTGTGTGTGTGTGTTTGCGAGTCTCTGGGTTGTGTGCTTGCGAGTCTGTGTGTTGTGTGTTTGCGAGTCTGTGTGCGTTTGTGTGCGTGTGTGCGGGCGCGCGGTTGTGTCTGTGTGAACTTTCTTATACATGTAATATTATATTTTCTGGGTTTCCTCTCTTCAGGGGTCTGACTGGGTTCTCTTTCTTGCGCTTTGTCATTGTGTTGTGTTGTTCTTTGTGACCAGTCCGGAGAGGCAAGGCACATGGCTAGTTCAGGACAATGTGGGCCTCACATCACGACTCTGGCATTGCCGGCAGGTAATGACGATGGAATTGACCCCTTCCCGGCGATGGAATTCAACCTTGCAGAAGTGCCTCACAGTGCCCCCATGGCGGCTGCATCTGTTGCTGAAGCTGCTTGTGCAGTCAGTACCCCACACGGACATAGTGTGGAGGAAGTCGAAGGTAAGACCAGGGCCAGTGAGGATGAACAGCTGTCTGGCCAGTCTGAAGCACGTTTTCTCTGTTGCCTTAGTTTTCTTTTTGTTCTAAGCACTGTGAAGAAACGGGGATCTATCCAGTACTACTTGGTCCGCGCCAGCAATATTGTCGCTTATCTTTCGACAATTTGAACTTAGACTTTGGACATGAACGCGTGCACTTGAAGTGATAAAACTTGGTACGATGGACGGTAAGGTATAGAATGACAACTAGCTGTAAGGAATTTATTGTCCAAGGAAGTGTTCCTACTTTTTTCGGTCCTCCTCGTCGCTGCTCTCGACGCTGGTGACAAATATATTTGCTCGCGATCGACTCTCTTGGTTTTGCAAGCTCATCTCTCTTCCTCTCCGCTGCCTGGCTATTTTCTAAACAGAAGTCGATCGTGACTGTCGCCTTCTCTATAGGACTTCGCGTGGGCAGTACGACAGCCTGTGTGGTTCAAATCAGATGCCGTTCTTTGCAAGATTTTATTTTGAACGACGACGACGACGCGTACAGTACTTGCAAATCTCCACGACGCGCTGGATACTCCGAGCGTTGAGTTGGAGGTAAGGGAGCTGAGATCTCAGCTTGAGGAGCGATCCCTGAGGTGAGCGATGTCGGCCGTTCAGCAAAATGGAGCTGATTCCGAGTAGCCGATTACACTGTACTTTCTTGTGGCTTGCGCTGCTCTTGCCTGCACAGCGTAACAAGATCATGTATTTTGATGCCTCGCTGTATCAATCAGAATCACCCACCCGTCGCTCTCGAAATCCAATCGAAATCTAGCTAGACCTTTCAGGTACTAGTAAACTAACTTACTAACCAAAATTGGGATGAAATGGGCTGCCATTTGAGCATCGGCGACATATAAACAAAGCTGAAAGATAAGCGACAATATCGCTGACGCGCGGACCAAGTACTTCAAAGTAAAAACCAGAAAAAAAGTTCCAGAGTTTCCAGTAGCTAGTGTCGGGAGATAGCCTCATGCCTGAAACTCAGTTGGAACGCAGTCTTCATTCTGTTCATCCTTGTTGCTATTTCGAACTATATATTTGTCCAATCTCCGGACAACTACAGCTATCTGTTTGAACATAGCTTGAGTGACTGGCCGAACCGGTCACAATGAAGTCTAGTGAACTAAAAAGCATTTTAAACCGACAAAAAGTAAAGTATCAAAGTTAAAGGGCTCTAACTGTGGTGAAAACACGAGCTCTGTTTGGGAACAGCAACTTTGACGCTTACCAGATGGATGCCTGCTCACTCAGTCGCCCATCTCTCTTGCCTCCTGTCTCTCTTTTATAATACTTAGTGTTGTTGTTAATGTGGCTCGCTGATAATTACTGTAAGAGTTGAAAGTGTAACGAGTCTTAAGTTTAAAGATTTTTCCAATTTTCCCACGAAGCGGGCACACCGTTTAATGACCCTGCCAGCACACACCTATCTTCTATTTCTCTAGTGCTACGTAGAGAAGGAATAACATACGTGTAACGTTTCTTGAGATAACGGTGGACTCTTTCTCGTTGAAAAGCTAGACTTTGTGCCCCGTTAAAGATTCAACTCTTACAGTATCTTCTTTTCAATGTTTTCGCCTCTTTGTCAATGTCACTATTGCTGTTCTCTTTAGAAGCTGATGACATGGCCACTAGCAAAGCTACACTGTCCACTCAGTCGGATGACAATGTCACTGAAATGACGGCCAGACTTCTACAAGTCCTGAAAGAGAATGACGAGTTGCGAAAAGCACTGAAGTTGAGGGAGGACGAGGCAGAGCAGAATCGTGTTGCGGCCCTGGAGACAACTCGTCTTGCTGAGGAGAATGCCCGCCTTGCTGAACACAATAGACGTCTTGCTGAACAGAAGCATGTGGCAGAGCAAGCTAGGCATGACCTCCAACAAGCTGTGAATCGGAACAAGGCCAAGCCAGGGCTGCTTGATGCCACCAGGTCAAAATCAAGGCCAAGACGCGCACGTTCGTCATCAAGACCGAGCGTTGAGCCAACCGAAAGAGAGGGTAGGTGAATACCGTATTTCCCTGTAAGTTAGTACGTACTAACTTTCGAACTTAGCAGCCGCATGAGTACTAACTTTTGGGGGTGGTACTATCTTTCGGGGAGTACTTTTTTATCGGGGGTAAATGACACGCAGTGGGAAGCCTGCGCAAATCTAGTGTCCGTGCATATGATGTATGTACTGTACGGTGTCTGTACATGTAGGATGGGTACGAACTTACTATCTTTCGGGGGGACTGTCTTTCGGGGTGATAACCTCGGAAGTGGAAAGTGTATTTTTTATAGGGGGGTACTAAGTCATTGGGGAGAACTAACTTACGGGGAAATACGGTAGTTAAGTGGGGAAATGAATGTACTGTATTTCCCGGGGTATAAGCCGCACCCCCCCCCCATTTTTTACCATGAAATACAGACATCTATCCTCTTTATCCACTTTCGCCATCAAGACCGAGGGTTGAGCCAACGGAAAGAGAGGGTAGGTGAACAGTGAAATGGGGAAAGGAATGTATTGTATTTCCCGGGGTTTGAGCCGCCCCCCCATTTTTTTGCCAGGAAATACAGACATCTATCCTCTTTATTACCGTTAAGTTGATCATCAGAGTATAAACCACACCCCCTTTTTGGGGTGAAATTTGAGTGTTCAAAGTGCGGCAATTCGTTCGTTTGACTAGAACAAAAGGTTCAATTAAAATACATAATGTACGGACTGTGCTTTATTGCCATGCATTGTACGTACCAACTGTGGCCATTTGTTTTGGCCTGAAACTCAATTCCATCTCGAAGGTAAGCAGACAATGTTGAGGTCACACCTCTTTGTTGAGGTCACTGCCCTTTGTCAAACTCACAACCCTTTTTTGAGGTCACAACCCTTTTTGAGGTCACAACCCTTAGCCGAGGTCACAACCCTTTGTTGAGGTCACAACCCTTTGTCGAGGCCACAACCCTTAGCCGAGATCACAACGCTTTGTCGAGGGCACACCCATTTGTCGAGGTCACAACCCTTAGCCGAGGTCACAACCCTTTGTCGAGGTCACAACCCTTAGCCGGGGTCACAACGCTTTGTCGAGGTCACACCCATTTGTCGAGGTCACACCCGTTTGTCGAGGTCACAACCCTCAGCTGAGGTCACAACCCTTTGTCGAGTTCACAACCCTTTGTCGAGGTCACAACCCTTAGCCGGGGTCACAACGCTTTGTCGAGGTCACAACCTTTTGTTGAACCCGCTGCTCTTTGTCAAGGAGATACCTATATCTCGAGATCTGACGTCTTATGGTGAGGACATTCCCATGTCGAGGTCACATCTCCTATTTCACCTCTCGCTGAGTCTGTTCCTCTGTCGCGTGGGCACAAGGTGCACCTGTGTGACTTGTGTGTGTGTGTGTGTGTGTTTGTGTGTGTGTGTGTGTGTGTGTGTGTGTGTGTGTGTGTGTGTGTGTGTGTGTGTGTGTGTGTGCATTGGGTGATTCTCTTTGGTTGGTTTATTGTGTTTGATGGCGTGCATGTTCTCTTATGAAATGATGAATGGAGCCTGCTACACTACAGTCCATTCATAAAAAAGATGATATCCTAGCTTTTGACGGGTCAAATTTTGAACTTTTTGCAATTCAGATGTTGAGCAAATAATAAATGTAAAAAGCAAAGGCGCATATGGATACGAGTGAAGAGTAACTCTCCATCACTGTAACCAGATACTGTATACAGTCAGAAAGTGCAACGACTAGGCACACAACTGACAGAGTACTGAGACGTTCGACGACCTGACACCTAGCTCCAACACATCTCCGAAGTGCTAACCAACAGCGTTCCAACTCGGAAGGTTCTAAGTTAAGGTAGACCAAAGAGGGGAAGGTAAGCGCAACGAAAATGAGCACAAGATTAAGTCCCATGGGAACAAAGAATGGCGACTGTTATTGGACGATTCTGAGACCAGTAAGATATTTGAGAAAGCGGTCTAAGTAAAATTCGAAGCAGCAAAGCAGCACTCCGCCCAACGTGTGCGGCTCAGAAATTTCAAAGATAAACAAAGAAGGGGAAGCTCTGCGAAAACGAATTGTACAAAACTGAACGCCAAACTCTCAGAGCACTCCTGCATTACAATGTGATGGACTAGATGACTATGAAACAAGTAGTTTCACACAACGTACGTTTCGCCGTAATGTTCGTGACAGCAACAATCGACATTCCTTGTTCCCGTGGGACTTCAGCTTGTACTCATTTTCATTGCGCTTACCTTCCCCTCTTTGGTCTACCCTTGACTAGAACCTTCCAAGTTGGAAGGCTGTTGGTTAGCGCTTCGGAGATGTGTTGAAGCTAGGTGTCAGGTCGTCGAATGTCTCAGTACTCTGTCAGTTTTATGCCTAGTTTTTGCTGACTGTCACATGATGATATAATTACAGTGGTGGACAGTTACTCTTAAATTGTATCCATTGTATCCATACGCCCCTTTCTTTTTTAACCCTTTCAGCCCTGACTGGAAAATCACCTCCCACTGGGCCAAAAATGGCAATTTTTGAAAATGCATATTCTGGTCCAAAATTGGTTGGATATGTTGGGTATGGACATATGCACTGTGAATCCAAAGAAATTTTGTAGGATTTCATTGTACGAGACTCATAACACCATATTTAGATATGCGACTTTTGGCGATTTTTCCTCAAAATTCATTCAATTTGGGCAATTGACGACAAAGATCAGACAAGCAATGGCAAGCAGTGCTATAACTGGTCAGTATTGACTTCAGAATGGAGAAATGTCATATAACATGCTTGATATGATCCTGGTGTTCTACGGCAACCTAGACTAGAGTACAGCAACTCGTTTTATACGGCGCTTGCATCATATGCGACTTCGCGATCCAGAATGGGTCTTTCTTTTTCTTGGGCGCCTCGTAAAGCTTGAATCCTCCAGCAGCCCTACCTACTTCAAGCCAAAACCATGTGATGGACAGTGAGGATGCCGAGTAACTGGAGTAGCAACCACAGCAACTGCATCAGCTATAATAGCAGCCGGTGCAGTGGCAGCGGTTGGCTCACTGTGCTCGGCGCATCCCAGGGTGATTCATCTCTGGCCGCACGCGTACGTACGTACGCGGCACAGGTAAAGTCATATTGATGGAGAATGCAATGCTGCTCATTCTCTGATTTGGACACTCGCCGGCAAGACAATCCAGCTATCTAAATAGTCTGAAGCATTCCCTAAACAGCCGAGTGCATACTGCGTACCGGTGTACGTACGCATGAAAATTCAAGAAACAATCGGCTGCGCAATTATTTCTGATAGTGATTCAAAATAGCACAATTGTTGACTATTCTGGATTATTCTGGATTCATATTAGATAGCAATCTCCATCCTGTAGGTGCCTGGCTCTGTACTCAACATACAATACCTACATGTATGCACATCTCTATTGTGGGCTGCATGCATGCCTGACCAGTACACTTGACTTCAAATTCAAATATTTTCAAAAATCTGACCTTCAAATTTGATCGCAGTTTACTTGAAGAACTTCAGCAAACGGGCTCACGACAGATAGCTCCTGCTCAGAACACCATGCCTAGGTGTCAGAGACTTCAGCATCGCTTTCCAAATCTCTTTGGTCTCCAGCATCCCCTGCGTCCGAGTCAGCTGCGATCTTTTGAATAGCAGCAAATTCGTAATCCTCAGAAAACGACTCCGACACAATTTCGCTGTCTCCAGAATCATCCTCAGAGTCATTACCCGCCTCACACTGCTTCCCAGGACTCCTTCCATCGACACAGAGTAGTTGAGCTACTTACCTTGCCGAGAAACAGCAGGGCAAGATGACGAAAACGAACTTTGAGCAAAACAATTTATTTGAACGATATGCCAAAAATACGCACTTCAAACTCGATGCTCGCGGCTGTTCTGCTGTGCAGACTGGCCACATACACGTCGATCAGGGCCTTCAGCCCACTGAGGCCCAGTTCCAGGCCCCACTGATGTTGAGGCATCAGTACAAACGCGACGTACACTGAGGACGTATACGTCGTCAGTGGGGCAGGTGCACACGTCATGACGTATATATACGTCGACAGTGGTGCCGAAGGGTTAAATTGTGAGCTTTTCACAATTTCTTTGCAATCCCATGGAATGCTCTTCCAATTATGTTCATGAAATCTATTTCTCCAAAAAGCAAGCCATAACAAGAATAGGATTTCGGCCAGGTTTTCCCCAAAAACATTGAATTGGGAAAAGCATGAAAATCCAGGCCACTTCACTCCAATTGCAATGGTACATTGTGCAGGTTCAAACACCGGTTGAGGTACCTTTTGGACCCTTTTTCAAGTTTCAAATTTCGCGGCACTGCACCGTGTACGATAAAATCACGAAAAAAACACCAAATAACTTACTTGTACGGGTGCCCACCAGAACCAGCGCTCGTCTTTTTGTGAATGGAATGTAGTTGGTGCACTCTTGCACTACCTATCTCTCGATTGAGCAGTGAAGCTGTTCCACACAATTTTCTTGGGCATTCGTGTTTGTCGTGGAGAAGTTCGAACTCTCTGTCACTTGAAGGATATGTCCTGTTGTAGTGTTTATGACCTCATGATTGTGCCGGTGTAGTTCTATTTTCAAATGGTTTCACCCGGGCTGCCATCTTGTTTGCTTCTTCTGCCGCTCCAGAGTCCAAGAAGAAGCTGAATGAACTGTTACTCCATGGAATGGTGAGTGCTTTGCACATCTTGTTCTTGTTTTGCATTACCACTTCAACTAGTGTATTAGCTTATTGAATGCTCCTCCCCCCCCCCCCCCCCGTATCACGCATTCTGTACTTTGGTATAAATTTTTAAGCGGTCTGTATTCGAGCCCTGATTCAGACCGATCTTTTCGGTTTCACGGTATCTTTTCAGCTGTAATATACGTTAAGACGCCACAACTTGTGAAAGTACTCCTGTTTGAAAATGTTCTTCCGAGAAATCCTTGTGGAAACAAAAATTATTTTAATGTGTGATGCGATAGTATGGTAATTATTATTATAATTTATAGAAAAGAAAAGGACCAAGGAACTACAAGTTACACTATAATGTCCACTAACACCACCAGTTACTAAACAATCTGGTCATGCGATAACATTGCACGACACTGACCGTCGGTACTGACGTTCTACAACTAGAGCTGACGGCCAGTTAGTTGTAGAACGTCAGTACCGTCGGTCGGTGTCGTGCAATGTTATCGCATGAGCTGATTGTTTAGTACCTGGTGGCGTTAGTGAACATTATATCGTAACTTGTAGTTCCTTGGTCCTTTTCTTTGCTATAAATTAAAATTTTAATATGGCCATCCCCACAGTCCCAAGGCCTACCATAAATGTGCCAATACAAGTAATAACATGATCACTTGGGTGATAGCAATATAATCTTATCTTTGCAAACCCCGTTCTCTTCTGTCTTTGTCTTGCTACACTCCTGAAGGGACACCCAAATCAGAGACCACTGCTGTCAGCGCCTGTCCCGGCCACCACACAAGCAGAGGCAATGAGTGCCGAAGCTACTCAAACCTCGGCTGGAGTCAGGAGTTTCATTGGTAGAATCATCAAGCCTGAAGAAATTGGTAAGTTTGTAGTCTTGAGTCCCTGCTTACCGAGTGCATATGCGATGGAGTCACCACAGTTTCAATCTGGGATGATACCCCCATGGATGTTCTGTATGTACCAACAATTTCTCTCTCAGGGGCTCACTATGAAAAAAAAGTTCTGGCACTTGCGAGGTCACCAAGAACAATCCTTTTATTCCCACATGTACATTTAATTCTACGTCTCATTGATAGCACATGATTGTGCTTGCGTGCTTTCTTCTTTCACTATTTCAGAGCATGTTACCCTCACGCCAGGCAAAGAAAGATTCAATGTAAGTACAAGGGCGATGCTGCCATGAAGTGAATCACCATTAATTTGCTATTCTCTGCGTGATTTTCGTCATATATGGAGCCAAACAATGACATGATTTCGCAGCGTATGCAGTATTTTCGATACTGCACGGGGAAACCCCGTTTGTCCTGCGCAGTATTGCTATACTGCATTGAATTTGACCTTTGAACTGACCCTTCTTTCTACCCAAATACGTCAGGTATACTGTGATAGTAAACTTCTAGAGATGTATATAGAGGGGTCAAGTATAGTGGTCACATGGGACATGGTAAAAATAATGAAATATTTTGCTTGCATGAAGGCAGTACCGGATGATATCTCTTTTTAAAGCGGGGTTCACTCGAGCTTTTTTTGCCATGCGATGCACGATCGACGCGATCCACAACACCACAGCGCCATGCAAACCGGTAAAATACCATTCACAGACGAAGTCACCGATGTGACGTCGCCTGTTGCTGATGTGTCTCAAGCTCATTGCAGGTTGGTACGTCACCATGGCATCCGCGTGGCTAAGTACAGCTTTTTACAAATCTGCAAGCAACTCTTGAACCGTCGGTACAACTTTGGTGCAAAGAAGGTCCAAATCGCACATCGCATCGCAGGTGGCAGTGCGGAAGTGGAGCCACGTTCGACTTCTGTAATCATCCAATTGCGACATTTGCGTGAGCTGAGCGACGGACGCGAGGTGGTGATTTCCCGGTTTCGCGGCCGTCGGATCCCATCGCAAAAATGCTTCTGTGAATCCCTCTTAGACCGTTGCTGCCTGCGTAGCTATGGGGCCGAACTGCGCACGTGCCTAGGCGATACTCTCATGCATGCATATAGCATTCCTAGCGGCATATACCAAGAATGATATAGTGTCTTTGCAGTACATGGATAGGGTTTCTATGGGACCAGCACTTAATTGGCCTTTATCTGGCAGCCACATTTCTTTCGGTGAGTACACCCTGTACTAAAAAAACCCTTGGTAAGGCTCTGTGTGGGCTGTGGAGACAGCAATGTCACACAGTAGTGCCCGATGCCGGAGAGCTTACGCATGCTGCACACATCACCGTTTTCAGTGTTTTCTGCGTGTTCTTGACTTTCAGCGACAATTCCATGTGGAGGCACACTTCGACGGGTTTATCCCAGACTGTGCGTCGCAAGGTCATACCCTTTACTTTCAACTGACGTCCACAAGGCGCACTGTGAGGAGTCAAGCAGCTGAGTTTTCCAGGCACGCTCACATTCTCACAGCACTAGTGCCAAGCATACCAAAAGGTAAGAACTTACTAAGAAGACACGCTGTCTCAGGCGCATAGCTCGCATGGGGCACGGGGCACGTGCACCCCCCCCCCCCCCCTAAACATTTCAACCTACATGCGGGTTCAGTATGCACGTTATGACCATGAATGGCATGCACCAGCCATCCTACACATACATGTTCATGGTGCGGCCGTGCACCCCCTTAAAGGAGGGGGACCAGTTACGCCCCTGCTGTCTTGCTGTGGTGGGCACTTGCTAGGCGTTCAAATTTTATCGTCCTCTATCGTATCCCACACGACTGTTGCTATTAAACTTTCATTGCCGCCACCTGCACAATACCTAGTCTGAACCGTTACAGTAAAACCTGTGTTTAGCGAACCCTGTGCCAACCGGGATCCTGTCACAACTCAACACATTTTCAGGCGCCGACGTGTAGCCATTGATAATTCACCGCAACAAGGGGCATCATATTGACATTTGTGGAGCATAGAATACTTTCGTGTGGGCAAAGCACACCTCACTCAAGTACATGCAGTGCATACTGCACTGTCACTTGTCACTTCTGTTCACTGCATGCACTTGGTTCAGAGCGCACTTCAACCCTGTTGCAGTCAACCCCGGCAGCCAAGAAGGCACTTTTGGTTAGTTATGGTCGCTGTGTGCAGGTCCAATAATGTGGCATTTGGTACACTAACAGTTAGGCGCTGGTCGCGCAAGGCAGGTGGTCCCTGTGTCCGGTGCAGTTTCTGTGTAGAACTGCCCGTGCATGGGAAGACAGTCGTTAAAAGCAGGTGGTCGCTAAAACCAGAGGTCGCTTACACCACGTTTACTGTACTTAATCATCAAATTCTTGCCTGCACTCAGGGTGAAAAGTTGAACTAAAGACGACCAACGAAGAACTGGAGTGATATAAATATCTTTCATTAATTGCTCTGCAGATGGCATTGGCTGTAATGAGGAAGTGTTTGAAGTCACGCTGGTTTGCCAAATGGGTCGCAAATCATGCCCGGCCATTGGCCACATCACGCTCAATGCGGAGGAGCAGCAGGCAGGCCCTGGGTCAAAAAGCTCAGTTCCCGCACGAGATCCGAACACTGCGACCAGTGGATCAGGCACACGTGGGAGTGGTGCGTCAGCAGGGGCAAGCAACGCATCATCCTGCGTCAGCGCTCTGCCTGGTGGAATGCATGCTGGAATATCTCAGTGCAACATGGCCATTGCTACAGGAGCTGATATCATTGTGAGCAACCATGGCGGTGCTGACAATAACGATGGAAGCAGCTCGTCAGATTGTGATCCAACATGCCATCAGTGTGTTGCCACGGTAAGTTGGTGTGTAGACTTTTTTTGCTATTGTTGTTTTTGCTCTGGGGTTGCTGTTGTTGGTTTCAAAGTTTTCCTGTTCTTTTTTGGTGCATTTCTTTTAAGCGAGATTCACAGAAGCTTTTTTGCGATGCGACACGCGATGCGACGGGATCTGCGATGGACGCGTGCAATGCGAACTCGCGAAATACCATTCACAGAAAAAGTCGGCGATGCGACAAAGTCTTGCTGATTTGGGTACGTCACCATGATATTCGCGCGGTTTGGTACAACTTGTACAAATTATAGGCAATTTTGAACCTTTGTACAACTTTGCTGTAGAAAAGGTCAAAATCTTACGCCAAATCGCTTGTCGCATCGCAAAGGTTGAGCCAAGCTTAACTTCTGCGATGGCCCAGTTGCGGCAGGTGAGTGGGGTGCGAGATGGCTGCGATTTGGGGATTTCCCGGTTTCGCGGCAGTCGCATCCCGCGTCGCATCGCAAAAAAGCTTCTGTGAACCCCGCTTTACTCTCCTCAAATCGGTAATGCGGATTTGGAGACGTGCATGCTGCAGGTTTGAGTTGTGAGGCCACTACGACTGAGCTCAGCCTGTGACAACTGTGCCGCCTTGCGCCTCAACTGGAGCAATTACATTTTTTTCGAGGGGAAGTCGTGCCTGGGGAGTGAGAAATACCCCCACTGAGATCCTTTTGCAATGTCTACATGTAGTTAAGAACTTAGAACTGCAGGTATATGATGCTATACATTACTGTGCGTGCGTGCGTGCGTGCGTGTGTGCGTGTGGGCGTGCGTGCATGCGTGTGTGCGTGGGCGTGTGTGCGTGGGCGTGCGTGCGCACGTGCCTGCCTGCCTGCGTGCGTGCGTGCGCGCGCGCGGCTGCGCGTGTGCGTATTATAATATTCTTCATCTGCACTGGTGAACTATTATCTGTCACCAGGTTCCCTTTATGATGTCCGCCCAAGGTGGGATAACAAGTTCATCATCTTCGGCTGAAACTGACTCCGATGACAATGTGTGCAGAGTAACAGGTGGAGACGCTGTCAGCCAACCTTGCGGCGTGCAAGCTTCGGCAAAGGTAGACCTATTATTATGAACATGTACCGCATTTATAAGGAAGTTTGGTTGCTCCCACACTGGAGCTCGCGCTTCCCCGCGAGCTCCAGTGTGGGAGGAACCAAACTTATTTTTAAAATTTTCGCCGAGGTCGCTACCGCTATTTGGTAATGTACCGCATTTCCCCAATTATAAGTTGTATTCTGTTATACATCGCACCCCCATTTCCAGGCCTTTGTCGTGTAATTTCTGTGTGTTTGTCCAAGTACCGAGTCCACTGAATGACGTACTCCACTATCAGTTTGCTCCCACTGGAGCTCGCCTTTTTCCCCCAGGCCAGACCATGAACAGGGATACAAATTTGCGCAGGCCAGATACCTCGTGACTGGCGAGATGCTATGATAACGCCTCTGCATAAGAAAGGCAGACGGACAGATCCAACAAACTATCTATATAGAACTGCAGGTACGATGCTATACAATACTGAGTGTGTGTGTGTGTGTGTGTGTGTGTGTGTGTGTGTGTGTGTGTGTGTGTGTGTGTGAACGTGCGTGTGTGCGTGCATGCATGTGTGTGTGTGCGTATTATATATTCTTCATCTGCACTGGTGAACTATCATCTGTCACCAGGTTCCCGTCGTGATCCCGGTCCATGGTGGGATAACAAGTTCATCATCTTCGGCTGAAACTGACTCCGATGACAATATTTGCAGAGTACCAGATGGAGACGCAGCCAGAAAACCCTGTGGCGTGCAAGCTTCGGGAAAGGTACAAATGCCATATACAGTCAACTTCGCTTATAACGACACTCGGCGGCGGGGCATCAAAAAGGTGTCCTTATTCGCGAAGTGTCGTTATACCTGAAGTCTAATTGTTATGTATTACAGTGGGATGGGACTTTGCTCTGGGCATGGAAATTCTGTCGTTATTCACGAATTGTCGTTATATCCGCAGTCGTTACTAGCGAAGTTGACTTTACCTCATTTTCCTGATTATAAGTCGACGGTATTCTGTCACAAGCCACGCCGCCTTTTCCATACCTTCATGCAATTTCTATGTTTTCATTCGAGTACCGAGTCATACTCAACTGCATGGTGTACCCCAATCTGTGAAATGTTGGTGTGTTGAAAAACGGCGAAGCTGATATTTATGAGAACTGCTGTCATTATTGGCTATAAAAACTACCATGAAGTCCCGTCTTGAAGTTGGAAGGACACACACACACACACATACACAGGGTTCTCCCTTCTATCGGTCACTTCTAAGATTCAGGAACGACTGGCGCACAGAGCTCTATACAAACATCTCGACAAATATCTGCCTGCAGAACAGTCTGGTTTCAGACAGAAGGATGGTACAAGTGTGTGTGATTGCGAAGTGAATCTCGAAGTGAAGTCCAAGTGTATAAATCCTCTTGTAGTTTCAGCATTCCTTTAAGTCACAAATTCCATTGATTTTTGTGACAAGAAAACGTTCTGAAACACTTTATTCGTTGCTACGATTGTGATATCAGTGTGCATATAGTTTTATTCATTGCATTGTTTTCAAAATAATTGTCTCCACGTCGCCTTTTTAATTAAATATGCGCATAAGGTATACTAATGTCCTAAGAGTGCTGCACTAACGGCACCCATTCCGGTTGCTGTGGCACACGATATTAATTACACTACCAGTTATATGATTTGGGGAATTATTTGCACATGGCTCTACTGCTGTTACTGTCTATCCGTCTCTTAGGATTTCATTTAGGGCTTGTTGATTTTTTTGTTATTAAATTGTGCCAATTTGTGCATTCTGTTTTGACATGCCGTGACGTGCAACAGGAACCAGATACTCCCATGTCCGCAGTCGAGTACTTCCGCGTTAAGTTCAAGGATACACTGCTGGCCAATCTCATCTTAGGTGAAAAGTTCGAAGCAGAAGGTTGGAAACTGGTGAAAAGAATGGTAGCCATTGCGGTCGACCTGGAGCAAGATCTCCATGATCTACACCAGAAAGCCGAGGTAAATGTGTGCGTGTGCATATATGTAGTGTCTATCTGTGCGTATTTGTGCGTGCATACACGCACGCATGTATTGTATTGTATGCAGGTTTCTAATAACCAATGAGGAGACAACAGTCGTAAAATAGCAATGAATATAACTAATTGTGCACTCATAACCACCGTGAGCTGCTACATTCTTCCGCTCCTTGTCATATTATTCTAGCTACGTAACTTGATGTTTTAGTCATTCTCACTATGTGACGATGTTCCACTGATGATAGTCACGAGAAAACGTCCTGGACATTTTTCATTTTAATAATAATAATAATTAGTTCACACAAGTCATGGTTATGAGTTCATAATTAGTTTTATTCATTGCTATTCAGGTTTCTAGCAGGTGAAAATAGTAGGGGGGGGGGGGGCTGAGGAAACACCCTGTAACCCATTTTTTCCATTTTCCAAAATAGACTTGTCACCCAAAATGCAACGTACCCCGACTTCACACCAGATATGTGTGCCTTTATAAACCATCTGATACTATCGTCCACATTTCTCGTTGAATGGCCAGCAAACACACCAAAATGGACAAATGAGTAAGGAGCGCCACTTCTTCACAGGGAGGCAGGCGGTCAATAGGAGAAGGGGAGCGCTGTGCCCCCTACCCTTCTTTGGGTAGAACCCTGCATGATATTGTATTTTATTATTTTTACTTGGGCATTCCGAACAGGCCCTGAGGTCTTCGTACAGGATGCCCAAGATGAAACAGTGTGTGAAGTTCCTGGCGAAATGAATTGGGGATATGAGTATTGCGAAGGGTAGGGTAGGCCTTTCCCAAATTGGCCCGATTTTTTCGCCTAACCGGCTTTTCGATCGGCTGAGTGAAATGTCACTTCTCTGTGGTTGACGTCACAGTATAAGAATTAGCAGAGAAATAGTGTTCTCTGTCCACCCAGGAACGGGTTTGAGGGAGCACGGTGTGGGATAAAAGGAGGTGACGAATGCAGGGTCGGCCTCTTTTGTCTTTGTGCGGAGAGTTGAGTGAGAGTGCCCACCCCCCCCCCCCCCACCCCAGAAATCATCATGCAATTTCATACATCATCGCTTTGATTATTCTAGTGATTTGATTTTTCTAGAGTGTGCGGATGCATATTGGTCTGGCGTGGTTTTCTGGTTGTACGTAGCTGGAGTTTTTGTTAGACTAGGCAATGGTTCTGTATAGTCATGACCACGGAATTGTGTGCAAAGACAATAAGTTGGGGCGCTGTGCTGTGGTGGCCCCCACTGGCAATGTTCACGTGTTCAATAGTGGTGTACACGTATGAGTGAGTGTGCGGATGTGTGCGCAACGAGTGAGTGCAGGGTGGACAAAGAATGTCCGAATTCGGCCATATTATAGAAGCCCCAAAGTCAGAATTTGGCTCAAAGCAGTACTTGAAGTTACCTATCCCAGTATACACGTACATGTACATGCACGTTATTGAGGCACTGAAACATCAATTTTTGGCGATTTCATCACGAAATTTTGTAAATTTGGTGCAATTATCGGGAATTTCTTGATAGCCATTGATTTCGAGTCCTTTTCTTGCTGACCGATCTCGGAAATGCCTAAAGTCGCAGTCACGTTTCGCAGATAATGGTTACAGAAATTGTATTTGCATGCTATAAAGGCACTAAAAGATCGATTTTCGGCGTATTCAGTCGGAAAATTGCATATCCGGCGAAAAGATCGGTGATTTCTTCAAAGCCACTGTTTTCGGCGAATGTTTCGGCCGGCCGATTTGGGAAATGCCTAGCGAAGGATTCGGGGAGCGTGTTAAAGCGGTGAGCACCAAGGAATGAAAATAAATTTGAATCCAGCTTGAGTGTGCACATCGGGTAAAGAAAGGAAAATATTAGCTTGGCCTCTGGTATGTTTTTATAATAAACATTTAAAAAAAGAGTATTCACTGGTTTGAGGGAAAGACGCAAACAGGAAAAGTCTGGAGAAAAAATTGACTGTCACCACCAGGACTCGAACGAAAAGAGTGCTAGTGTCTGTTGCTGTGTAAGCGAACTCTACTTGTAGACATTGAGACATTTTGAGACATTTTCGGGAGCACGGTACCTATATAGTTGCACTGTTGCTTTCCTGTTGTGTGGCTGAGCTATCTACAACTGGTGTCTGTGATTGATTCTCTAGCTTTGACAATTGCTGGTGTGTCATCATCTCGAGAATCAGTCCCATACTTTTTAATGTTGAGACTAAACCCATGCATTTCACAAAAAAACTTCAGCTAGCGATCCATTGTCGGGCCCAGTTTCTTTGTGACAAAAAAAATGAAGGGATTCACAAGGTGAGAGCTGCAATGTATGTGAGCATGTGTGTGTAGCAGCATGTGTCGTGAGGGTGCCGTGTGTACAGCATCAGCAGGAATACTAATTTAGGTGGTACGTTTTCTGCTGCCCACATGTCAAGTGGGTAGCAGAAAACGTACCACGTAGCAATATGCACAGTGCAGCGAGTGCAAAAGTGGACAGGAAAAATGATATCAATGTAAAACACATTATATAGGTCACATAATCTGTGGAGGGTTCAAGTGTGTGTGTGTGCTAAGCAAAATATGCGTGAGTTTATAAAAGTAGAAAGGAAAAGGACATATGGAAACGAGTTAAGAGTAACTCTCCACCACTGTAACTAGATACTATATACAGTCAGAAAGTGCAACAACTAGGCACAAAACTGACAGAGTACTGAGACATTCGACGTCCTGACACCTAGCTTAAACACATCTCCGTAGCGCTAACCGACAGCCTTCCAACTTGGAAGGTATATAGTCTGTATATAGTATCTAGTTACAGTGGTGGAGAGTTACTCTTAACTCGTTTCCATATGTCCTTTTCCTTTCTACTTTTATTATTGGCTCAATACCCGAGTTTCGAGTTTATAAAATAAAATAAAAAATTCGACGGGTTCGCGTACCGGGTAGGTCAAGAACAAGGAGTCGTACAACTCCCTGGTCAAGAACCACCTTTCCACTTCCGTGGGACGCTACCACCCCATGATCAGGCGTCAGATGCGGCTCGTAAACGGTGGGGGAGGATAGATCAGATCCACCAACCATAGGCCAAAAGCCTAAATCCCATTTGCCACATCCATGTTTTTAGCCTAGTTCATATTCGACGCAACGCCGACGGTACGGGACGTAAGGGCTTGTCGGGAGAGCTGGGGTGAGCTGTAAAATCCTGTACAATTCGTATGACACGACATGCAGCAGTCGTTGCGACGTTCAACGTCGAACGGCGTGAGTCATAAGGCACGGTCCGTGACGGGGTAACTTTCGAACCTAATTTCTCTTTTTTCGGGACTTCTTTTCAACTATTTCTCCTTGAAAGAAGCGGAATCAAGTTCACAGTACCAGTTTTTCATGAAGACCAAAAAATTAGCCCTGAAAGTTGTGGAATTCAAACAATAGCCCCAGGAAATGATAGAATAGTTCGTCTGTCACGCTTCTGAACTATCCCTAAATACAATAAGTGACATGAGTTCTTATGCTGCTAAAATTCAACTCAAGTCGTGCTAGCCATTCTGTGAGTTATCATGGGAAGCGCAGTGTTCGAAATGCTAAAAATTTCCAAGTACGAATCGGGAGTAGTCGGCGTACGACGCCGTCTCCTGTTCACACTCGAATTGCAGCCGTTTTGTATGCTTGCGTCCCCGTCTACGCCCGTGTACGGTATGAAAAGTTGGATCGATCCAACTCTTCCCGTCGCTTCCTGATCTGTACGGTAGTACGGTTTCGTTCCCGTTCCTGGTGTTCACATTGGACGCCGTCAGACCGTCCCGTCGCTTCCCGTCGATCCTTACGTCGCAGCCCGTCGCGCCCCGTCGAATGTGAACTAGGCTTTACTCATGCCAGGCCACGAGTTCCCAATTAACTGTGGGTCGCAGCACGGTTGGAAAGTGTGTGGGTCGCAGCACGGTTGGAAAGAATCCTTCCGCTTCCAAGCAGGACTTGAACCTGGTACCTCTCGTTTCTCAATCATGGTCTTAGACCAACCCACTGTGCCTGCCTGCACGTTTATAAGGTGCACAGAATTAAAACGTGTACCTACAAAGAAGTGACAGATGAATTTGTGGCTCCGAATCTGTTTTCTTTGTTTCTGTGTCTGTCACTCTATCTGTCTGTCTGTCTTTCTGTCTGTCTCTCTGTCTGTCTCTCTGTATGTCTGTCTTCGTGTGTCTCGGTGTGTGTGTGTGTATGTGTGTGCGCGTATGTGTGTGTATGAGTGTGTGTGAGTGTCTGTTTGTCCTATGGGTACCTATTTATTTGAGTGTATGTGTGTGTCTTTTCTTTTTTGCCCAGGTGCAACTTGTGGTGCTGGAACCAACCTGGCTGATGAGTGACATCACCAGCAAACTTTACACACCCACCTATCAACGATCATCGTTCATCACTTGTAATGAGTTTGGCTTTGCGAAGCGCAGCAATGTCGAGCAGGTTCTGGGCAACTGTACCAACTCTCCGGTAAAGTTAACCGGGGATCAGGTGCTTGAGATTGCGCAGCAGCTGGGAATGTGTCATCTAACGGATCACGGCAATGAGGTGATGATACTGCCAGCCCAGGCAGAGAGCCGCACAGCTGCCCACTGGCCAGTTGCCGTGATGGCATTTCTTGCTAGCGACCACATCCGTGCCACGCATCTCTTTCCTCCTGCTGCGAAGGATGTTGGTGCTGATCAACGTCGCAAAGACCCACGCTTGACACACGAGTATGCTGACTCAGCTGATTGCCAGAATGCCAGTAAGTTTGCAATGTTTATCATGGGTGGGTGTGTTTGTGCGTGCGTGCATGTGTGTATGTGTGTGTATGTGTGTGAATGTATGTGTGTGTGTATGTGTGTGTGTATATGTGTGTGTGTATGTGTGTGTATGTGTGTGTCTGTGTATGTGTGTGTGTATGTGTGTGTGTGTATGTGTGTGTATGTGTGTGTATGTGTGTGTATGTGTGTGTATGTGTGTGTGTATGTGTGAGATAGAAGTCAACTTGTGTGTGTGTGTGTGTGTGTGTATGTGTGTGTGTGTGTGTGTGTGTGTGTGTGTGTGTGTGTGTGTGTGTGTGTGTGTGTGTGTGTGTGTGTGTGTGTGTGTGCATGTGTGTGTGTGCCAGCTAGTTCTGTTGGTGGGTACATTTATGCCAGATAGTGTTGGATCTGTTGCCAACAGGCTCGGCTGCTTGACGGTGTAATGTTGTACCTACCACCTTTGTTGGTTTCAGGGTACATGTACTTTCTCTTTGAAGTATACATACCTGCTGACCATGGATTGCTTCTGGCTAGATTAACTCTTGTGTAATCGATGGTGCTAGTGAAGATTATATCAGATCCACTCTGATTCAGCCACCCACACTAGTAGCAAGTATTACCTTCACTGGGGGCAGGGGTAACTGCAGTTGGATCCCAGGACGGATACCTTGATGCCGTCAATCCTTTTTCTGCACCCTTTCCTCACCCACTTACTGACGTGTGGTGAGCCCATAAGTGTGAGCATTTCCCAAGTCCACCCATAGTTTGGGGATTTCAGGGGGTGTCGGCCGTTGGGCGGTTCAATAGCCAATTGAGTCATCTTTCCAAGATTCCTTTTGAGTCTCTCTCCCCTCTCTCGGGGACACCCACATGACCAGTTTTGGCAGTGAGCAACACGTACAAGTGTGTGTGTGTGTGTGTGTGTGTTTGTGTGTACGTGTGGTGTGTGTGGTGTGCGTGGTGTGCGTGGTGTGTGTGTGTGTGTGTGTGTGTGTGTGTGTGTGTGTGTGTGAGGGTGGGTGTGCGTTTGGGTGTGTATACATGCATGCACATGTGTGCATATGCGTGTGTTTAGTATACGTCTATGCACTGTAGTACGTTGTGATACATACCCAAATTCTGTGCTAATCAAGCCATGGACTGACCATAACTTTCTAAACAAACTTATACTGCATGGTGTATATTTTTACTTGCATGTCTGCTTTCTTGTGCTGAAGGTACGATTGAAGAACGTCGTCGAGCCTCTCGTCTTTGCTTTGCTCTCTATCAGCACTGTATCTTGCTTACCCAAGCCTTCCCTCTGGTAGAGTGCTCGCTGAGGCTGAACCAGAGAGGACAGTTGGGGGAAGCCTTCAAGGATGATGTCATGAATGAACATCGCACGAGTGATGCAGCCGACATGTTCCGCCAGGGCATTTGCGACCTACCTGACAGTGTGGTGCTGAGCCTGGTGGACGATGTGCTACCAGAACTACCGGCTGCAAACACTGTCTACAGGGCGGTGAAACACTGTCCTCGGTACTCACAGTGCAAAATACCTCCTCATCATACTCATGCGGCCGGTAAGATATGATATCTATTTCATAAATTTATTACTTTTTCTCGGAATGCCAATATTCGCTTTGTAAAGGAAAATGCTAGTTCCCGTAGACAGAGGCTTGCGACCTGTGTTTTAATATTTACCAAGAGTTTAATCGGACCTTTGCTCGGCATAAAAACATCAAGATCACGATTGACAAGCCTGGGGACTCGGTCCATTGTGCCCAGCTGGTTTGGAGGTGACAGGCATTGTGAATGCCCGAGGGTCCTCGACGTCTGTTGTCACCGTCCAGGAGCGAAACTGACTCATGCTGCTATCTGTTGTTCACGGGGTGTTTGTCGTGCTGCAAACGGAGCGTCTCTGTACGTTTTGTATCCCTGGTGATGTTCGGGCCAGGAGAGCAATACATAAGTGATCAGGTGATGCTCCTCGGGCACAATCTCACTCAGCCTACTCAAGCTCAACTGACTCGTGACATGACGAGGGGTGAGTTCCCCGAAACACTGTGTATAGAGTAGGGAGTAGGGAGCCGTGCTTTCTTGTAGGTTTGCCGAGTCGAAGGTTTGATGGACACTAAAATATAAAGTGCTCATGTTTGGTATCAGAGAGGTTCTGCTTCACAAGAAACGTAGAAAAATCACGTGGAAAGCAGGTGTTTGGGTTAGAGTCTACGGCTTCGCGTGTTTTGGGTCAAGATTTCTACGCTGATGACGTTCTCTACATTGAGGCACACGTGAAGAAAATTCACATGGATCTGCTGGATATCATTCAAATACAGGCAGAAAACTGCCAAATATGGACGGGGAAATTCCTAGTACACATTCAACGTGATTTCTCTCCGTGAACGTAGAGCAGAACAGGTTTTCTTTCAAACCGACCGACCACAAACATCCCAATCCCTTGATAAGACATGCAGAATCCCTGGAATTCTCTCAAAACGCTTGGATGGCATAAAACACGTGAAAAAGTGCTTTTCCCGCCCAAAAAACGTTCAACGGCACATGATTCTGGACTCCGCGTACAGCACAGTTCCACCTTGCATTGCAGTTCGATCAGTCGGCGGGTGCCTAGCGCGCCTGTCGGTGCAGATCATGCAGGCTAGGCTTGTCAGGTATGTGAAGGTACTGTGCAGAGTTCGAACTGCGAGAATGCACCGTGCATACTGGTTTTAATATTATTTGGAAAAACGGGATATTGGAGGCGAGTCGCTGGAGCTTTCAGGAAAAACCTGGGTCAGGCAAAAATGCGACTTTTCCTGGAGTTTGCTTGAAATCCCCGGGACCCCGGGAGTATTGATGTTTCTCCGAGATTTTCCCGCGAAAACCGGGAGGCTTGACCTGTATGTCCTTTACGTTACCGGACCGCGAAGAGAGTTCCAGGAATTCTTCGCGTCGTATTCCCGTAACGTAGGGCATCACTACTGTTTTGCAAGGGCTGTTGTTTGGGCAACATCGTGGCTGATGCTATAAATAGAAGGATTATATATCCATGAGTGAAAAGGCTTTATGCCCACGTGTTTGTTCCTGACATATCAGATGGATAAAAGTAGTATTGTGTGTATGTGTGTCCGTCTGTCGATCTGCTTTCTGTGTGCGTATGTGTTTGTTTTGTATGCTGTATTGTCTATAGATGTTGGGGTGAGTTCTGGCATGCAGTGTTCGGCGTCATCTGGTGAGTTTTGTATGATTTGGTTAAGATCATTCATCACTGACCTCATTGTTCAGCTATCTGTGTTGTAACAAGTACCCTATTCCTAGGACTCCTGGGAACTGTTCCCCCTGCCTTCTGTTGGTATTCTTTAATGCTGTCTCTTTCGCTCACTATTCTCTCTCTCTCTCTCTCTCTCTCTCTCTCTCTCTCTCTCTCTCTCTCTCTCTCTCTCTCTCTTTCTCACCTTCCCCCTCTCTAGCCCTTTCCCAAAGATGCTCGCCACCGTTTTCTCAACTTTTCGTTGTTTTTGAAGAAATTGCAACTTTCGCAACTTTCTTCATTTTCGCGAACTACTTTGCAACTTTTCCGCAACCTTGGCCCCTTGGCATGGGGTCCAAAGGTATGTCGGACAAATGTATACTCGCTCGTTTCATTTCAGAGAAACAGTAGATCAGCAGAAGTTACGATATGTGCATTCTCTTTTCCGTGCACTGGAATGATTGATATAGGATACATGCAACAGGTCACTGGCACTGTGTAAAGTGGTGGTTCACAGTAAGAAGGGTGTAGAGTTTGCTGTCGCTGCACTTCTGCTATCTCTGCTCCATTTCTAGTGGTTTTCCACAAGAACTCTCCAATTTTAAGTTGCAATGTTAGCAACCTTTGAGCTTTTTCTGAAAATATGGATGCGATTTCAGCAACTCACACTTGTTTAGGCATTGTTGCGAAAAGCGTAAGTTGCGAAAAATTATGGCATCTTTGGGAAAGGGCTACCCCTCCCTGTCTATCTGTTTGTCTTTCTGTCTGTCTATCTATCTTTCTATGCATGCATGACTATCTCTATGTGTATACTTCTTTCTCTCTCAATTTCTCTTTCTCTCCGTCCTTCTCTATTAATTTTATTTTTTCCCCCAGTTTGTAAGGGTTGGGTATGCTTAGACACTCTTGTACTCTTGTTGATTAACCCTTTGTGTACGGACTGTACAACTTTCGATCCCCTGGGATCGAAACTTTTCAAGATTTCAATCGATCGTAACTCAGTTATATTCAAAAACTAAGATATGTAGGTCGAGGAGAAAACTCCCAGCTGTCCATTGAAACAATCGCTGAAGCGCGCCGATGTGCGGTTCTGGGAATGTGTGTGTGTGTGTGTGTGTGTGTGTGTGTGTGTGTGTGTGTGTGTGTGTGCATGTGCGTGTGTGTGTGTGTGCGTGTGCGTGTGTGTGTGTGTGTGTGTGTGTGTGTCCATTGTTCTTATCACCTAATGATGGCCAAGTGCCGAAACGTAAAATAACGGAACTTGTTCGGATGTGCAGCGCTCTTGGAATGGGTGTGTCCACTCAAATTCCTTTCCATGTATTATCGGTGTTGTACAATTTCATTTTTTTGTTTCTTGACATGTAGTTGTGTGTAGTTGTGTGTTCATGTGTCATCTGTGCCTTCTGTATTTTGCTGCTTTCGCAACAGGCAATCCGTTTGACCTGGAGAGGTTTGTGTGTGACATTCAACCATGGTTGAACAAAGTTGACGCAGATCTACTGCGACGGATGGTGGTCAAGAAACATCTCATAACTGACAGCACATCAATAGAGAGACTAAAGAGAATTCGGTCCCTGGATGGAGTATCTGATCATAATGAGGAGCTCATCGAGTTGCTCAGAGCTGGTGGCCTAAAGACTTATCGTGATCTCGGTGTTGTCATTGAGGAACTTGGGTATGTGGACAAGAGCAAGGAAATGCTCTCCATTTTGTCCCACACAGGTACGTTGTTGCTATACTTTTACTGCAATGTGTTCAACTTTGGTGGTGTTTAATGGACAGCTGAGAATTTTCTCTTCGACGTACATATTTTAGATTTTGGAAATAACCCAGGAATGATTGAGTTCCGATCGATTGAAATTTTGAAAAGTTTCGATCCCAGGGGATCGAAAGTTGTATAGTCCGTACACAAAGGGTTAAGTGGCCATTGTCCATCTTCACTGCTCATCTATATATTTCAGGTTGTGAACATATTGGCTCTTTGTGACTGCCTCAGGGATCATCGCTGGCCGCAGTATTTTGTTAATGCTTCTTTCTTCTTTGATGTTCTTTGGGATTGCAATGTACCTATTGAAGGATGTCCAATGCAGCAGCATTGTATCTATGACTCTTATTACGTACAGATGCGTTCCTGGACAATCCGTTCAACCACCCGTCCTTCATGCCAGACATTCACGTGTGGCTGCAGAGCATCCCCGCGGATGACATCCGTGAAGCAGCGCAGACGCAAGGTTTGCTCACGGGCCACAACATCGACAAGCTGATACGCACAGATCGGTACCAGAGCAACAGGGAGCATAACTGTGAGCTGCTTGGCATCATCATGGACAAGGAGAGACAAGGTTACATCGCGCTGTGCAGGATGATCCGAGCCATCGGTCAGTATGCGGGACGGCTGGAGCAGATGAACAGCCTACTAGCGGAGTGCGATCGTGTCTGAAGGTGAATGTTTGTTACTTGTAGTGCAGGTACACACATCCATACAAACTCATCCCGTGCTGGTGCTGGTGCTGGTGCTGGTGGTGATTAAAATTCGAAACCCAGGCGCGATGCGTTTTACTATCACATCACATGTCATGCATCAAGGCATGCACAAAAGATGATCAAGCATACGCAATCCCATGGATTGTAGTATTAGCATTCATTTTTTACTAGCGCAGACACCACTGACTTATTGTCAAGTTACAGAGTACCCTAGCTTAGGTGATCAAGTAAGCTGCTAACAACTGTTGCAAAGAATTCCTGCCTGGCGACATTCAGGTGGAAGAGAGTTCCATCTGTCTGCAGCCATGTAGACACACACACACACACACACACACACATACACACATACACACATACACACACATACACATACACATACACACATATGCACACAGACACGCACACACACACACACCCACGCACACACACACGCACACACACACACACACGTCCCCCCCCCCACACCTGGTCCTGGTATACGGTCACGTGTCCTCTCGCGGGGCCGACAACATGGAAACGACGCGCGACGGCAGAAAGTCGGCAGGCTGCCGAGAGATCAGGGACCATGTTCAATCGGCACGACGAGAGAGCCATCTTCGGCAGCTATGGATTTGGAATCCACGAGTAGAGCGGCAGCACCGACCACAGGCCTCACAGTGAGCCTTGCAGCATGAGAGGGCGAGCCGCACACGCGGCGGCAGAGGAGTCGCCTGCACACACACACACTAACACACACAAACAAACACAAGACCATACACTGAATGCAACATTAACATTAAAATGAAAGTGATTTTCTATGCTTCATACCTGGCATATCAAGTAAACTCACACTACCCGCTTGTTTTGAATATCACCAACCTTTTGTTTGAAATTTTACAAGGACAGTGCTGCTCAATGAAATCCGATGAAGTGAGTGAATGCCACTCCGGGCGCCGTGCAGCCTAGACTTGCAAACATTGGGATGTGAACTGGTGCCGGCCGCAAACTTGATTTAAGAGACCGTATTTCATCAAGGGCCTTGAATTCGACTGTGGTATTTCACCATTGTCACCCTTACTGAAATTGGAGCCATGTCCCTTTGGCAGCTCCTGACCATTTTCAGTGTGTCTACCTTGCTATGGCTCGGGCCTATTTAGCTTAGGCACCTTCACACACCAGCGTGATAGTCTTAGCATATTATCATGTATAATTATTGTGATAGACTGAACTTCACTCTTTGATACTCATTTGTTTGCTTCTGACACAGGGACGCACCTTTTCGTCAATTCCGGCTCTAGTCTCAAGACCGTGTTTGCGCCTCAAAGTGGTTACAACACTTGCGCAAGTGATACACAATGTCAATACATTTCTATGTTTTTTTTGCCTCGCCACACATCCTGAATGTTTTGTATAGCAAATTGTCCTTCTGCCCAAGCCAGTGTCATGATTTTCCTGTCACATGTGACTGCCATTTCGTTACAAATGACTGGCAGTTTCCTGCTCAAGTGCTGCTCTTTTATCATTTGCACGGTCGCAACATGAGCGCAATGATGAATGTTCTCCGTGGTACCTGGTACTAAAGCTGCCGCACTCGTTTCTCTTTAAAACACACATCGCATCACTGGTGTGTGTGTGTGTGTGTGTGTGTGTGTGTGTGTGTGTGTGTGTGTATGTGTGTGTGTCTGTGTGTGTGTCTGTGTGTGTGTGTGTGTGTTTGTGTGTGTGTGTGTGTGAGTGTGTGAATGCATCTGTGTGAATGTGTGTTTGTGTTGGAGTTTTTGTGTATATATGCAATGGTGTGCCTATCCATACGGTGAAGCCAAGCAATGTAGATCTGCTTTAAGCTCTTCCGTCTGATGGGTGTTTCCAGTATTGTACGCTTTTCCAATGCTAATGGCTATCCTTGTGTATACTCGTGCATACTTTTTATATGATTGTGTATGCTCGCTAGTTCTCTGCTGCTTCTTGCGCTACATGACCTTGCCCCGTCTTTGCTTCGCCTAGTCATGTCGTTGACGAGTTTTTTAGAAGCATTGCAATCTTTGCCGACTCAAAGTCCTTCATGTTTATCACGGTTTTTTTTGCCGCCTGCTGCCTTTTGTAAATCTGCTCATTTCACCAGCAAAGTCCTGCTTACTGTTAGTTGGTTCTTCCTCCTCCCCTCCTCCCCCCCCCCCCCCCCCCCGCTAGATTTGCTGCCATAGTTATAGAGCTGACGGCGCATTTGCTATGCAAGGAGGCACTCTTTGTGAGTTTGCACGTTGTTGACGCTAGTCTGGGTCAGTTTACTCAGCTCTTCGTTCTTTCCGTATTTCAACACGTCTATTTTGAAGAGTGGTTTCCAAGATCCTGGTACTTACCAGGTCTCTGATCCAACTACTTACTCCGTTGATGTTGGAGGCCATGCATACAGATTTTTTATGTGTCCTTGAAGGCCGGTTGTAGTGGTTAGCAGCGGTTCCCGCATGGGTTCCATGCCAACGCGTAGTTGCCAAGGCTACTACGGACGCTTGTAAGTATTCACAAACTCAATTTGCTACATTGCAGTTTGTGAATACTTATAATGATCCCATTCATCCTTACATTTACTGCACGTGTAGCAGTACAGTCAACTTGGCTTATAACGACACTCGGCGGGGCATCAAAAATGTGTCCTTATTCCCGAGTGTCGTTATACCCGAAGTCTCATTATTATGTATTACAGTGGGATGGGACTTTGCTCTGGGCATGGAAATTCTGTCGCTATTTGCGAATTGACGTTATATCCGCAGTCGTTATTAGCGAAGTTGACAGTAGCAGACATTACATTACATTTACTGTACATGCAGTAGTAACCATGGTAACAGACATTACATTACATTTTCACAAACAGTCAACCAGGGTATCGAGATCTGCTGAAAACGTTGCATGGCCCACCATCTGGGCTACACAGGAAAAGTTTTTTTTTCTTTCTTTTACCCTGAAGGTGAGTCATGCCCGAAATTTAAAAACTCATGCAATTGTGAATCTGAACTGGGGGAATGTACAGTGCTGCCAACTGAAATCCGACCCCCTCAGCGGCGCGCTCACATCGCAAAGACCCAACACGGGATGGTAAAACTACGAAGCAGAGACTGAACCCACCGCTCAGGGGGTCGGATTTCAGTTGCCAGCACTGTATTTGCGGCAGGGAGACCATGCATGCATGTGTGACTTTTCTACTGAGCAAGACTCCATGAGCAAAGACATTATTATTATTATTATTATTATTACTGATGAGTTCAAAAAGAACGAAACAGCATGCTGTCCGCAGATTGAGTATTTCGCTCCTGCTCTTGTAGCAGTTGAGCACTCTTGCGTGGGGTAGTGCCTTTGCTGTTTGCGTTATGCAGAGCTCACTGACTTGTCAGTTTGAGCACTCTGGCAAGGTACGTTCGGGCCTGATTGGAAATTTTTATTTCCATTGCTATCAGGTTCGGCCTCATTTTCTCTGTGCTGCGCTGATGAGTTCAAAAAGAACGAAACAGCATGCTGTCCGCAGATTGAGTATTATTATTATTATTAATCTGATTCTGTACAGCTTAGCTAGGTCTGTTTGAAACAAGAGTACATTGTGACATAACACCAGTGACCTGGGTTTATGCACTCTTGATCGAAACTAAAGAACTGCCAGTAATGGCGCCGGAGGTTGCACAAAGCTAGCCGTGAACGCACTTGGAAGTAGCCCAAATACTTACAAGCTCAAGACGTGGATTGTCACTGCATGGTCATACAGGATGTCACCATACCAGACCAGAGCATGCCAGGGTGGACCATGCATGTACAGTATATAAAAATGGAGGCGTGAAAAGAAAGTAATTAATTTTAGTTACACATAATTATCATGTCTTAATATTATTATGTCTGTGCACCATGGACGGCATGCTGCACAGGACATGACTGTGTGCAATCTGTAGCTTCATCCCGTGTTCACGACTCTCTGACCACTGAGAACACGACTAAATAATTCAGAAGTAGCGACAAACTCAGCCATTTGAAAATAATCTTAACCCGTCCACCTCTCCACACTGTGCTCTTGGCCCACATTCACCACACCACACCATGGCGAGGAAGTTCGTTCTTGGATAGATGTTCCATATCCTCCGGACAGCTGTTTCGCTCATTAAAAGGATTTCTTCAGTGGAGGTAGATAACGAATGAATAGTTGATATGAGTATATTTACAAGGTAAAGCGGCGCACTTTCAACATAGAAAACACAGTGGCATACCCAAAGAAATTTGAAGGTGACAAAAGTTCTAAAGGTGATAAAACTAGGGCTGAGTCGGGTAGCATTTTCTTCGGGTATCGGGTCCGGGTAGTTTTGCACGGGTAGCACGGGTACCCGATCGGGTAATGTTTCCATGGTAAGACCACAAGGCACACCGGCCCCTTCCCTTTCGCACTGGGTAGACATGCGCTATGCGTGAATTATTTGTACACGTGCATTGTACATGATGTCATCTGCGACTTCGGGTTTTCGGGTACTATTCGGTACCCGTCTACCCGAGGTCCTCACGGGTAGACGGGTACCCGACTACCCGTGCACACAACTAGATAAAACTATTACTGTATTTATAATAGTGCTCTGCGGGCACAAACATCACCAGGGATACAGACTTACACTTGCAGAGTAGGCTATTGCAGAGGCGATGCGTTTCCAGTGCGACAAACACTTCGTGAACACAAGATAGCAGCGTGAGTCAGGGGCTCAGGGCGCGTTCGAATTGTCACTCTTTGACTTTTCGAGGAGTTCCGTTTTTCTGAAGAGGTGGCCTCTTCAGAAAAATGGAGCTCCTCGAAACTCCTCGAAATTCCACAACCTCATCCGATGGGAGAGGTGGATTAGTTTCGAAGAGTTTGGAATCGGTACGTTACGTAGTACGTGGATATATGGTCGATCTGATCGGACGTCATCATCGCCCTGACAATTCCACTGAAAAACCCTAAAATGATAGAAACCGTTCTAATGGGACACTTCAACTAATCTCTTTATATACGGTGCTTGTATACATGTATGTACTGTACACATATATGTTGGATTCAGTAGAGCGTCCAGCCCCTATATGATGTCCAACCCCTATATAGAGTCCATTGGTCCAAAATCCACTGTACAGAGTCCAGACTTGGAATCAACTGTGAGCTCAAAGTTTAGATGGACATCACTCCCTGTATAGAGTCCAGCCAATTGGCTTCACCCCTATATAGAGTCCATTGGTCCAAAATCAACTGTACGGAGTCCAAACTTTGAAATCAACTTTAAAGAGTCTTTATGTGGACAACACTCCCTGTATATAGTCCAGCCAATTAGGCATCCCCTATCGAGTTCGAAATTAGACATAGGATCTGCTGTAAGCAGTGAATATTAACCAGAAAACGGCCTCTCCCTTTAATCCTTTACATCATTCACTTCTCAAGATAAAAAATAAGTATTGAGGCGCCACTGCAGCCACTTCATTACATGAAAAACCCTACAAACACCATCCTCAAATCAAGTGGTCTCTTCGAAGACGCTGCAAATTACAATATCTCAATCAAGTAGTGTTGCCGAATTATTGTGCACGCACACACACAACGCCAAGAAAATACCTAGAAAAAAAAACAAGAATCGAAAGAGAATAATGGAGAGCCCAGGATTAATTATTTGTTTTCAAATTATTGTGTGCTCGCACACACACACACACACACACACACACACACACACACACACACACACACACACATACACACACACACAAACTTATACAACGCCAAGAAAACACCAAGAAAAGAGTAGAGACACAATACACACGCAAGTCCAACAGCCATGCAAACGTCCACCCATTTACACGTAAAGTCAAGAGGGATAACAAATAATTATACGAAACGAATGCATACGGGGACGGGTACACACACGTTTACATACACGTAGTAGTGTAAGAGAGTAACATAGTGCAGTGGTCAGCATAATACTAGCACATGCTGAGAGTGCAATAGCAAGCTTCACCATTGCTCATGGCCATGCAAATGTTCAGCAGTACTCAGTTCCCCAAGCTTCAGCACACCTGCAACAAATAGATAGCACAAGGATACGCTTATTACCGTAATGATGCATGGGAGCACACAACTACCAAGTTCTCAAGGAATGTGATGCTCAATGAAAATCCATCCACTCAAAGACCTGTGAACAGGTGACGGTGGGGACAATAATCTATTAGTAATACGAGGAATAAGATCGTTTGTGCACACTCAAGACGCACAGGCACGCCAACATACATGTAGTGTACACAGTGTTTCACTTCACTGCAACTAAATTGAAATGAAATGATTTGAACAATCTGTACAGCGTTGCCGTCAGTCAGTCTTCCCCCAAGATGGAAATGCAATGATTTGTTGTCACGAGGCAGTTTCACTGACACAATGTCATGTTCCTGACATCAAAACGGTTACTTCAGGGAATACGAGTATTAGCTTGAGAAGCTTTTTCTTGTCATTGGCATACAAGCAATCCTCCTCCTCCTACTAGTACACTGGCACTGCGTTTGTGGATCCCATTGTATTTGACATCATACTAGAGGAAGAGTGTCGTGGAGTTCACATAATTATCACAGGGATAAAAATACATTTCTCATGAAATAAAATAATAATTGATCATAGCTAGACGATCGTATACGATTGATGCAAAGTCCTTGCACAGTTGCAGTCCTTGAGGACTATTACGAAGTGGTTGATTACTTTTAGGGCATTCATTCAAGCAACATCAAACAAACGCGATACGCTCCTTGAAAATGGAAAAAAATTCAAGCATAACGACAGAACAGCAGACCAATCGAAACCAGTAAAAGCTTCCTTACCTCAGTCATCGTCCTGCCATGTAGTTGGACAGCCTTTTGACACGGTGGTACAGGCAGCTCTTGTCCAGTCAAACAGGGGTATCCTTGTGGCGACGAACGAAAGAGAGTGTCAGTGTATCTGACTCGTCAGATTGGAAGTGTGCTGAACTTTTCTCTTTCTCCGCTCTCTGCTTTCATCCCTCGCTCTGATGAAACCGTTCAAACGTCTTACTGGCAGCAGTGGCCAGCCAAACAGGGGATCCTTGTGGCGTCGTCGAACGAAAGAGAGTGTCCCTGACTCGTCAGATTTGAACTGTGCTGAACTTTTCTCGTTCTGCAATTTCTGCTTTCATCCCGCGCACTGATGAAACGTCTTCAGAGAATCACAAGACGCTTTCCAGATTTGATTTTGAACGTCTCCTTATCCTCCTTGGTTACCTCGAGACAGATTACTGTCAGCAACTGCACAGCAGAACTAGCAGCCATGGCTGAAGTGAAGAAAGGAATGCGCTGCCACGAGGCAAGCAAAACTGAAAATGTGTTTGTTCTCTTTCGGGCACAACACAAAGGACGGTGTGACTGGATAAACTGGACTTCTGGACTGTGAATAGGGGACTCGTAGAAAAAGCGTACTCCTTATAGGGGATTGCGCGGTAGGATGAAGCTGATAAAAACTGAGTGGACTCCTGGACTCTGGATTTTGGACCAATGGACTCTATATAGGGTGCTGGACATCATATAGTGCATGGACTCTATGCTGAGTCCTACATATACATGTATGTACATGCACATCATAATTATTAAAATGTGATCTTCACGTACAGGTACATGTAGGCATCGTACTCGCGCGATTAGAGCCCTCTCTGGAATCGTGCCCAATCTCGCCCCAGTAATCATGGTACATGTAATGGCAGTATTAGAGCCAGTGGAAAAATTGAGCCCTCTGATAGCCCTTTCCCAAAGGTGCTCTTTTAATTCGCACTTAGTGCTTTTCGCGTCCCTCAAAATATGCTGAAAAAGTTTTATTATTATTTCGCTCCTGCTCTTGTAGCAGTTGAGCACTCTTGCGTGGGGTAGTGCCTTTGCTGTTTGCGTTATGCAGAGCTCACTGACTTGTCAGTTTGAGCACTCTGGCAAGGTACGTTCGGGCCTGATTGGAAATTTTTATTTCCATTGCTATCAGGTTCGGCCTCATTTTCTCTGTGCTGCGCTGATGAGTTCAAAAAGAACGAAACAGCATGCTGTCCGCAGATTGAGTATTATTATTATTATTATTATTAAAAGCATGTCCGCGTAGGTGCCGGGGGTGCCACTTTCGCTTATGCCATTCAGGATTGATGTCTGAAGAGTAATACGATACAATGAAATGACAGAAGTGACGTCAACAAAAGCCGTTAGCAACAATACCAACATCTACCTTCACTGATGAGCTATGTATTAGCGAAACAGCTGTCTGAAGGAGTTTATCAATATCGTCTACGGAAGTGTCCTCGCAATGGTTATGGTTGTGTGCAGGAGGGTCTAGTCGGCTAAAGAGCGCAGTGGAGTGGAGGTGTTCAATGGTCGAGAGCTCTGTCGCACCCTGTAGCAACAATACCAATAGGACTAAGGGAAAACTTCATCCAAAGTGTAAAATAAAATTGAATATGCATACAACATGCCCGGCGGAATCACGTGGATCACGAGAATCAGTCCTGTTAGGTGGGGCGCTGAAAAAGTGCTCTTTTTTTAGTGAAAACAGGCAAAAAGTGCTCATTTTTCAGTGAAGCATAGCCCAAGCTGAGAATTCGCACTCTTCCATTTATGGGTCCACGAAAGGCAAAACAGGAAGTAAAGTTTTAAAAAACCCACTTTTTACAGCATTGCACAAGCTTCACCAACTTGTTGCCCCCAAAAAAGCTGTGTGAGCGAATAATGTATGACAAGTTATATGCACATGTAGATCCATATCTCCATTAATCACAGTCCGGATTCCGTCGAGATGATTCAACAGCCTGGCAGCTACTTCGAGTTGTTCAATCCCTGCATGACAATCGCCATCGTAGCGAGTACAGCCTAGTCTGCTTCTTCGATTTATCTAAAGCCTTTGATACTGTGTGGCACCGTGGGCTGATGGCTAAGATAGCATCATTCTCGATTCAAGGACGCATACTGCGGTGGCTGGAGAGTTACCTGTGTGGTCGCTCACAGCAAGTAAATATCTCGGGTCAATTGTCCCACCCTGAACGCGTGTGTTCTGGTGTCCCTCAGGGATCAATTCTGGGGCCCCTGCTTTTTCTAATGTATGTGAATGATATCGGTGCAATTCTCAACACCTCGCTATATGCTTACGACATCACTCTGCTGGCTAGTCACCGGTCGCTACCCGTCGCGTGTCAAGACCTGCAGGTGAGGAGTAGACTGTGTGGTCAAGTGGATGCGAAGGTGGAAACTCCGGCCGGACTCCGCCAAGACCGAGATCATGTGTGTCGTCCCCAACGCGTCATCAGATGTTGCACATCTTCAAACTTTTATTTTCCATTTCCCCGATGATCCTACCCCGATACCTATAACCTCTCGTCACAAGCACCTTGGCGTTACACTTGATAGCAAATTGGACTGGTCCCACCATTTCCAGAATCTGGAAAAGCGGGCAAACTCAGTCGTCGGTATTCTTTATGACCATCTCCCCTACATTTCACCAGAATGCCGAAAGACCTTTTATCATACATACGTTTTGCCTATTTTCTTGTATTGCTGTGTGGTGTGGTGTGGCGCTGGTAATGGCCTCTTTGCAAAACTGGAGATTGTGCATCGACGGATTCTCCGGGCAATACTTCGTTTGCCGCCCGAGACCAACATAGCCGTTCTCTATGAAAATTGCTGTACATTTCCTCTGAAACATTACATTGACCGATCCTCCTGCGTATACATTCACAAAATCAAACTTATCGCTGCCCCTCAGCATGTGCAGCATTCCTTAAGGGGGCAGCCTACCCATAAATTTCATATGGCATTCAATTGACCGTAACTTTGGTGTTTCTCAGTGGATTTGAGTGACATTTTGACCACACACTCCTGCCACTGGCTCTCAGGACATGATTTACAAGTTCTTGCGCCTCACTGACAGGCTTTCCAGGCCGGAAAAACTCAAATTTCCGGCATAGTGTGCGAGCCACCCAGGAGCCAAACAAATGCATTTACATTTTTTTCACATTTTCGTGCCCATTCTGTCCGTGCGCGGGACCCAAACCTAAAACAAGTCCAGAAGCAGCCATGGGTGGTGGGGTAGGGCCCCTCAACGTGGCCCTGGAATCTGTCACAACGGAACGAGTGGGCGTTCTCTCACGGACTCCCACAGACCTAAGTCATTATTTTTGATTTTTTTAGGTTTAGCACGTGCTACGAGGCCGTACCTTTGATACAACATCCAGTGCTGGGACCTCCACAGCAAGCCATTTCCACAGCGCTGCACACCAAATCCAGGATGCCCTCAGAAACCGGCAAAGACTGCCACTCACGTTTCACTACTGCCTAGTACTGAATCCTACCTGACTTCTTGACACGACTCAAACTTGCCAAAGTCACTAAATCAACGTCAACTACAATAATAAAACCACATATCTGCAACGTCACGAGGGTGCTGGCAAAAGTCCTGCTGCCGGCAAAAGCGCTTATTCTTATTAATTTTTGTGTTTCTGTTTCGGTATAATTCGTATTTCAAGGCATACTCCGAGGCTATAGGTATTATTGAGTAAAGGACCATTCTGGAACATTCAGCATAATTGTATCTCTCTAGCTAGGCTTTTCATTACCAATCATTAGCCCTCAACGGGCTGCTATCTCAACCCTACAGCCTCCCACTATAATGGAACTCCCTTCAATTTAGACTACGTCTTTGGGAAATCCTCAAAATATATTATTATTATTATTATACGCATTCCCGCGTTGAAGTGTAGCAGCAGTATGCTGCGTCCACAGCTTCGCTTATGCAGAATGGCTTGGGTAAGAGGAGAGGGGAGAGAAAGCAACAAGGCAACCAACATCTATGAAATTGGTCACAATAACATGAAGAGAACCAACCTACATACATGTGCGCATGATTGCACAAGAATGGAGACGACCAAATATAACGGCTATAATCATTGTGCCACAAAACCGGTACACAGGAGATCTGACGACAATGTAACGAAACATAAAACTCAGTTACTCAATACAGGTTCCACTAAATTACAAGAGAACAACGCTACAACGTTAGAATTGCCGCTAAATTATCGCAAGTGTAGAGAACGAGTCCAATACAAATGAAAACCATGAACAGACTGTCCCGAAAATATATAATAATAAAAAATAAAAAATAACTCCTAGTAATGTAATAAACGGGGGTGTGACTTTGGTAATTCCAAGGAGAATGTACGCACGGCCATTCCACAACGAAGACGAAACTACGAGCTCAAAAACACTCCGATTTTCAAACAAACGACGCAGGAAAGAAGACATGGCCGCAGTGTTCCCGTGTGGCCTTCAAAACACCTAATTTTACTTCGATAGCGGCTGGTTCAGGGCAAATGCAGGCCCAATTCGACAGCCTCGTACCGCTCAGATTCGCCCAAAACACGAGGAAATGTACGGTAGATTCAAATGCGTACGCATTTTGCGTACGGGGACGACTGGGCCAGAGTTCATGCACTGCAAACACCCGTGACTTGCTCTACCCAGATCTGCAGAAGGCTAGATTTTGCATGCACGTGCGAAATTCGCATCCGCCTAGCACATAGGCAGAGTCGAGATTTTTGTACTCTCGGATTTGCCGCCATCTTGGCGAGTGGTCACTGCGAAACACCCCTGCTCCCTCAGACCGTCACGTCGCTTCCCGTCGATCCTTACGTCGCGTCCCGTCGCATCCCGTCGATCCTTACGTCGCGTCCCGTCGCATCCCGATGTGAACTAGGCTTTACATTTGCTAGTACTAGATTAGTACTCGCCTGTTGACAAAAATTAATAATTATAGTACCCCAGTCTGTGCAACCTTTCCACCAGTCCAAAGCACGCACAGTATACAAAGGCAAGTGTTTTCCCTTGTCATGTAATCACTGTCACTCACATACAAATACCGTCATAAAATACAAAACGCAAGTTTTTCTCATCTTTTTCTATTTCTTGTTTTTCATTAGCTTTTAATAATAGCATGTTCATTCACATTCTTCATCATTTGTGAGAACTAGACCTGGTCTAGTGAGAAGCCATCAGACAATCGGAGATGGAGAACTGTGTATCCCAGGATACTCAATTGCACGACGTGATCGTGGTAGACAGGGTGGTGGCGTAGCCATCTACTACTGCTCCACACTTCCGGCAAGACCGCGTCCTGACCTAAGCAAAGAAAACGTTGAAATCATATGGCTTGAAGTCAAGAGCAAGTCCGGACCTCACCTACTTGCATGCGTCTATCGACCGCCAAATGAGCCAATCGCCTACTGGACTCAGATAGAGCAAGAGCTTGAGCGGGCGTCCCAAGTGACACCGTCGATGACCCTACTCGGTGACTTCAACGCTGATGTATGCCAAGATAGTCATCAGGTGCACCACTTGCTTGATCTCTGCGACGTATATGGCCTGAAATATCACATTTTCTTACATGACACGTGATCGTTGCCGGGGCCATGGCCAATAGGTGATCTTCCCGCCGCGGGCATAATCAGGCCATCAGGACCGTTTGACGTCATTTCGGGAATGTTCGGACCGTTTGACGTCATTTCGGGAATAATTTTTCGACCTTTCAACCTTTCCACCTTTGACCTTCCCTAATAATATTATGTTGCTTCGCGATGTAAGAAATCAAATCAAACACGCTCTGTCTGTCATGATGGCTGAATCTTGCCCTTGCCTGCAGCCCTCGGGCCTACGGCCCTTGGGCTGCAGGCTCGGGCAAGATTCAGCCATCATGACCTTCTGAGCGTGTTTGATTACATACATCTTCCCAACACGTGTCACACCAGAGCATCCCCATGGAACTGTGATCGACCTTGTTCTTTCAGATCCCACCAACGTCTCCGCTTGCAGTGTTATTCCCTGTGACATCAGCGACCATTTCCTGGTGAGAGCGCATCTCCATCTCATCACTGCGCAAACTACTAGTCCTGCACCTCGCATCACTCGCCATCTACAGGGTAGGACTAAAGGGACAAGCTTATCTATTTTTGCAGATTTTCTTTCATAAAAAAAAGAAACGTCACAGCCAAGCCTTCGTACGTGGCCGCGTCGCAGCGGTCCGCGATACCGACCGGGAAGCTCGTTGCCTGGTGTAGGACACTTGGCCGTGGCCATTGCAAGGTCAGACGGATGAGCAACCTGAATCAGTCGCATGAAGTACACACACTGTACGAAGTAGTCTGGTGTATGTACCGTATGCATACCGTATTTTTCTTATCTCGTCTAGAGAGAATTTGTTGAAGGAGAAAAATTAATAATGATACGAACTGATTGTGATTATGCATTGCGCCAACTGCAATTACCGGTAATTATTTAGATGGTTCTTCCTCCGTCTGTTGGCTCTGGTAAAAGAATTAAAAGAGCTTTGTCGTTGGCAGATGTCAAGCCTAAGAACATCGTGGTAGCTTTGCAGTTGATGCTGTGCGAGTTGCAGGACTGTCTGCCTTGGAGCTTGAAATGGAGCTGTGCTTTTTCGATTACCCGAAAATCTGGCATTGTTATGGAGCGGCGGAAGTTTTTGATGCAAGATATGTGTGGCCGTGACGCACCAGTACATGAACTATATGCAGGGAAATCATTGTATGAATAGGCGCGAGGCGTCAGACACGTCTCCTGGAGAAGGGACCATGCTGAACATGCAAACGTACCAGAATTGTCCCATTGCCAGAGAATCACCTCAATTCATGTGCCTGATATCTGAGGATTTTAACTCGTGCTGCTTGAGAATTGGTCTACTCGATGCGGTGCAAGAGAGCATAGCAACATATCATCATGACTGGCATGATTTGTGGCCAGACATAATAGGGCCGTGAAGCAAGAGGAGATGTGCGAAATGATAGGCACATTAATTTCGCCTGCAGACTTGCACAACAGTATATTTCCAAGATCGTCTTTGCCGCAAGTGGATATGCGTTTTGTGGAACGAATGGTCAGTATACAGCGCGAGTCGCTATTCGATCGCTATGCCGCGACTTGGCCCACACATATCAATTATTGATATTGTAATCGCATAGCCTCTATTGGTGTCCAGCTGCCGACTGAAGGGATATGGCAGGGCTATTGGAACCGTCAATTCTACTTGATTGCAGGAGACATTTAACGAACCGCCAACCCTCAGTTTGTGGATTGTACCCTCCCAGCACTCCCATCACTATCAGCATTAGGTGTATACAGTACTAGCAGTCAAGAAGGAAAGAAACGATGTGTTCGTCTTTATCTCTCTTCATTATCATTCCTGCAATCTAGTCACGTGGGGACATAAGTCCACGTGTCGATGGCATGGATACGGCATACGCACCAACGCCCAAGCATGCATCACCAATCGTTCACACGACAATGCCTGCAGTATGTTCTCATGTCGTGCGTACTGCAAACATGGTGAAACACATGAGAGCAGTTGTTGTTGCGGCACGGCTTGGTCGGTAGCTGCGGAAATGCGCAGCTGGGGTTACAGCACTTAGGCTGCTGCGGACCTACAACACACATAAATACAAATACACACACACACACAAACATGCACACACACACACACACACACAAACATGCACACACAGTGTTGTAGCCTAGCATAATATTACTAATGCAAGAGAACACAATTTTTACCATTCTGCAGGTGCAACATATGCGAAGAAAAATAAATTACAAGCTACAGGACATGAACAAACCCGAAAGCTTTATTTGATTATTTCACAAATGAACGATGAACTCTGTCACCTCGATGCCGATTTAAAACTGAAATAGGGAAAATTGTGAGGATACTGCAAACAAAAACGAGCATACCTGTATTGCATCTTGTCCTTTGCTGTAGCCTATCTGTTGCGAATACTGGTACAGACGTAGCAGGCATTGGATACAACGTGGCTCCTGCAGAGTGAAGTAAACGCGCAGCTGTAATATGTTGACACACACGAACACGCAAGCACATACGTACACACACACATACATACACACCCACACACACAAACACATTAGCATGATTTTGCTCTCATGGGGCAGCTGGACACAAAATCAAAACATGATATGGATGAACAGATACTTATTATAGATTATTGGAGTGGATTACACCGAGCAACACCAATGGCTGTACAGTGTACAGATGCACACTGAAGACATCGCCACTTACGTTCGGGAGCTGCAGCCTGTTGTATTGAACTACTTCCCGTCAATGCTGTCAATGTGACGGAACCAGGTCTTGTCGAGGCTGTAAGAAATGTTTGAGGCATAAATTGGCAAGGAAAATAACGCGTGAATTATAATAGGGGGGAAACGTACATCTAGAACGTACAAGAAAATGTAATTAAGTGGGGAACGCAGCAAATGAAATTAACTGGGGAAAGGAAAGCCTACCACACACCTTTCTCACGCTGTTGAGCTTGTAGGAACTGCCTCCGCTCAGTCTCTCCGGAAACTCCGACACGACACCTGAGGTGTCTTTCGACTGCAGGTCGACCACGCTTGGCATGCCCTGACTCCAAGGCTGGATCAGGGACAGCAGTGCTATGTGTTTCGTGCAGTCTGCGCCTGGCGCTAAAGTGTTGGTTCAAGGTGAATGAAGACGCTGTGCAGGAAATCATACAGAATAGCACAAACAGTACTCTATCGGCTTTGGATAGCTAGCTATTTAGACTTGTTAGGTGGCATTTGCGGAACTCAAGTGACTGGCCAGGCCTATTACATCAAAGTCTAGCGAACAACAAACCTTTATGAAACCAGCTCACTAGCACACACAAGATCCATATCTGCGGAATCGACAATTTTTTATCTTGATTAACGACACTATACATACCCTCTTGGATAACCAAGCCAGACTCATCAGTGGGCAGACTTTTCGCAAGTTCTTCTGACAGCTTCTCCAGTTGAGCGCAGAGATTTTTTAGAGCACTTGAGTCTGTACAGACGAAGGTCTGTGCATCGATTACTTTGAGCATGTTTCGTGCTTGCCTTGCAGAGAGTTGGTTTTGTTGCTGTTGTGTCTGTACAAAAGGAAAGTAGTCGCAAATTTAAAAAAAATTAATAGAAAGATCAGAATTGTCGGAGAATATAATGTACAAGTTTTCAAACGTTAATTATGCAATAGGCGCACTCATATCACAGTCATAGCAACGGATATAATGTCCCATGCTATCATAGCGCGCCTATAGTTTCACGCAATGCATTATTATTAAGATTATTGTCTCCACGTAGCCTTTGTAAAAATGTTACTCAATGATTTTCTTTCAGGCGATTATATGCAAGGGAAAAAGGCTCAAAAAGCACAACAAGCTATAAACAAACTTACCCTGTGTAAAGGAATTTCATTTGAAACTGGATCTGACAGCTGGGCTCCAACTTCATGCGAGTTGTTCACCTGCTCGGGCACTTCCAAATCTTCTGAATGAACCTCACCATCTCCAAGATCGATGTCTAGTGTCATTTTGGGGCTGGAGCGGTACGTCTCGGGCAGCGACTCCCAGCTGCAGCCGGGTACATTCTTGAATACGGCAAACATATGTTTGCACGGTAGGGCTCTCAGATTCCAGTCCTCGCAAGAACATGAGGGTGTTTCAAAGCTAACGAGACGAGTCCTCCCAAATGACTTGACATTATACTGGTGATCCCCAACAGCTTCAACATTCTCTACAGGGAAAGAGGAGAAAATAATGATAAGTAGTTCTTAAAGGGATTGGTGCATGGGTGACTCAATATGGACTTTCTTAAGTTCCTTTTGCTAGAATACATGTGAAACCGTGACAGATTTTCATACATCCATGACCTGCACAGCACAAAAGTGGAGCGAGGCTTGTTTGTTGCAACTCTGAGATCAAGGAGATGCATATGCAGTACAGATTATGGACAATATTTCAAACCAAAGCCTACTAGGTACAATGAACATGAGGCCTGGCGATCGGTCAGAGCGTGAAGCGTTATAATAACGAACAATTACAGCGAAAACAGGCTCTCGTTACCTCGTTTTGTGGGCACTCAACAAGGAAAGACCTACCTGGCAAGTACTCCTGAGAAGACTGCTCGCGTTCCATGCAGTGCAGGATGACATTCCTGGGCCGGTCGCGTAGGTATACGGGTACGTAGTCGTTGTACCTGAAGAAACACAACGCAAATAACAGTTCCCGTACAGAGGTAAAGCAGTACATGTACTGTACATTGGGTGTCCAAACAGAGGAGTTGGGGTGTACAATTTAGATGCCAGTGACGTGAAATGTGGATATGGTCATAACAGTGAAGACGTTTACCTTCGGAAGGAGCTCAGCTGCATGATATTCTTCTTCAGGTTCTTATCTCGCTGCTCAGGTAGGAACTGCTCAATAATGATGGTAAAGGTATCACTAAGCGTCCTTTTCTTGCCGTTGTTACTTTTAAGGAAGGCATATTTGAGGACCTTTCAAAGAAGACAATCAGATAAGAATAGATATAGTCCGGCTTAATCCGCTATGCCAAATATGCGAACCTTGTTTTGGGCCTCGATCCCATTGTTCGTAAACACGTTGTGGTGGTATTCACGCTCTGTCCATGCCCTGGCCCACCGCTGTATGAAATAGAACACAATACCGAACACTCTCAGATACAACCAAGTACATTCTACCCTCCGAGCCATCCAACTCCGGACACACTAATCAATAAAAACTAATCAATCAAAATTTAATAACTATTCCTACTACTACTACTACTACTACTACTACTACTACTGCTGCTACTACTACTGCTGATCTTCGCCTTTATTTGAAAACAAACCGGGTGTCAGAAAGAAGAAACTGAAAACCAAATGGTATGTGCGCTTCCGAATATTCCCGTGCTCTAAAGAACATTGTTCAGCACATTGTCGAGAAGCAGCCAGAGCTTAGTTATGCAATATGCAATAGTAATGTCGCATTTGCGCTGCAGGATCTCTAATATAATAATAATAACACAAATGTACCTCTGGGATTGAGAGCCATTTGGAATTCAGCCAACTTCGCACGTGCTTATTGGCGCACCACACATCAAGACTACGTAGCTTTGATTCCGCTTCACGGTAGTGTCTGAAACACAGGAGCAAATCCATGGTATTATACGCACATACCACAAAGCATTTGCAACATCAGGGGAACTCAAAACTTGAATTAGCGAAAAACTCTACAAATGCAAAGGCTCAAGATGTTCAATCTCATACTTTTCTGGAGATTGCCCCGCCTCTCGACACGGTGAAGCATAAGCCAATTGTCGCAAGCTTTCTAGCAGTGTTACGGCTTCATCATCACTTAGGCCGTGGGAACGGTCTTTGGTCCAGCGCTGCCAAGCCTGCTCTCTGTGGAAGTCACAGAGAAATATCCTCCCTCCAGGGAAAACCTATAGTTCCATCAAGCACACAAAGATACGTAGAAACATGCGAATACATGCGGAAAATAAGATTGCTGGAAAAATAATGACCTTCTACTACTAGAAGAACTCTGATGGTGAGCCAAGGAAAAATTTGGAACATGGAAAGTGTGGGCACTTGTCAGTTTTGTGCTAGATTGTGCACGTCTGACTGTTAAAAATCTGGTTTAGTTGGTGGACTCGATCGCATAACTCGTGCCCACAATTCCATGTTACAAACTTCAAATATTACTTAATCATTGGTTTGAGGGAAAGATGCAAGCGGGAAAAGTCAGAAGAAAAATTACTGTCACCACGAGGACCTCCTACTCATTTATTTTTTAAATTCTCATATGGTAATCATACCTAACCAACAACCATAGCTTGCTTGGTGATGCCAACGCGAACAAGCTTATAATAATGAAAACAATAACCGTACTGAACTATGCACAAAGGTGAGCCGGTTTAATAATGCACACACCTCCAAAAATTCTAAATAAATCAATCTAATTACCTCCTCCAGTGCAAGCATCTCAGCCTGGGAATAATCCGTCATAAAGAATTTAGGTTTCCAAGACGGAGTCCGTTGCTTGATTATAGTGAGAGCTTCAGCTATATCAGCGTGTTTCTCGGATTGCACACAGAATTCTACACACAGTGAAATTAAACCAGACAGGAAAACTGCTATTCCTTTGCAAGACTTAAAAAAGGTGAAAGAAGACTCATGTTCTTTGAGGGTGCCAAGCCCAAAAAGACAACTGAGAGGAACCATGAATCATGAACAGTAATTGAAGTCTTGTGCTCTCCATCATTCCAAGCCAAAAAGACAACTGAGAGGAACCATGAATCGTGAACAGTAATTGAAGTCTTGTACTCTCCATCATTGCAAGCCACTTACCTGCCACAACGATGTGGCCTGTATTAGTGTGCACAACCAGGAAAAACAAGGCCAGGTCATAGCACGTTGTGCGGTATGTAGCGTCCATAAGAACGAGCTCGCCATACTTTACTAGAAGCTCTCTTTGCCATACCTCCTGGTGTATTACCAGGAGGCGTGAAGAGGCTGGCACGGGATCCACTAGCGGTTCGTCATCACCGCCGCCGCTGCCCTTATACCTGTGTCAGAAATTTACAACATCACAAGGTTTACAACAAGTCTCTGTCAGAAAGGCAAAAGTCGCTTACCAATGTCAGTGGCCAACAAAGCTTTGTTAGGGCATTCCGGCTGTTGTTAATTTTGGTACTGCTCTGAGCCCACGCACTTACAATCAGCACTTGCAAGGAGCAGTTGCAGGCATATTAAATAGATACTAAATAGCATATAATTATTATAATGTACCTTCCATCACTGGGTTCCAAGTCACTTTCAGCTTCCAAGGAAAGAGCTGGTGCAGCACTGCACTCTGATGGTTCTGAATCTGGCACATATGGCCGGAACTGCATAAGCGCAGGTGGGCGGGGGGACTCAGACCATGCCTTCACCTGGAAGGAAAAGAAAACAGGTGGATCGGTACTCCTGTAAAACCACTAATGTTAACGAACACTTAAGGTTATGTGCAAAAATGTACGTATACAGTCATTACATTTCACCTCGTTGCGTTGACCAACAAAATGCAGAGATCGCTAACTTTAATTGACGTTCAAATATCAGGTCTTCCAGTATTGATTTTATTCTTCGCGAAAATATTGTAGTATCGCTTGAATTGGGAAATGTCTGATGTAACCCAAGCAGGTTAGAATTGATAACAGAATGCACGAACACCGTTTCTCTTCGTATCCATACTCACCTTGTGAGCCAACTGAGTCTGGTCCAGTCTAGATTGCTGCAGCTTATGGGTAGCCAGGGCTATGTGGGAGCGGATGTCCTTTAGCTCTGGGTGGTACGCCCGGCCAAATTCCTGGGCAGTAGACAATGCATATCCGACATAGGTCGTATTAAAGGAGATTGCCTTCCCTTTATCACAGGAAGTTATCACGTGCATTAACTACCGTCTAACCACAATGGTCAGTGCACAGCAACAAGAATGCGTACAGAAAGCTATCAAGTGACTATTGGGTGATTGAGCACTGAAGATTGTTCTCTATGGAAGTACTTACATGCCTATAGTCCACTTTGAACATGGTCTGGATAGCCCGGCCATCTCCTAGACCACTCTCGACGAGTTGGAGAATTCGGTCGATAACCGACTGACTGAGTCTTTGGCTGAGCTCGCTGGCGAGTTTACCTTTCTCGGTAATGACATCATGACCACTGTGACTACCCTCAGTTGGGTAGCTCACGATAAACCTAGTGGGCATGCACATACGTGAAAGACTTTTTATTGGTGATTCTGCAGAGCTACGTACATTACACATACTATGGTACCATACAACTGGGTTAATTGGCCTACGTACCTTACATGGCAAGTGTGGCATTCATACATGAACTACCGATCACTGTACACAATCAATTACTTTCGCACTATGACATAAAAAGGTATGTTATAATGTTAGTATAACTCACCGATCGCACACATTGAGTTTGGACAGGTCGCCAGCATCGAGAGCAGCCAAAATAGATATCTTAAGCTCCTTCACTTTACCCGCTTTTGCTTTTACCGAGGCGGAAGCAGAAAGACCAGTTGAGTCAACCGAATAAGCGGGGAGTCGCAGAATGCGACGAATGTTGCACGATGCCTCACATCCAATTTTTCTTGTCCCTATAAGAATTACAGGGCATACCACAGTGACATCAACATGCAGTACAACTATAAGCTGGGTGCATTACTGCTGGATAGTGGCAAAGATTCCTTATTCGTATCTTTGTATAGCAGTTGACATGATGACATGTAGAACAACAATTAAAAAAAACCGATGCCTAGCTTTACAGCAATGTGCACCAAAAAGATAACCATGACTCTGGGTATGCTTCTGACCTTGGAGTTTTATCCTCTTCTTCTTCTTCTTCTTATCAGCTGAGGCTTTGGGGTAAGAATGATCAGATGCTGAACTCGTTACATCATCAGAGGACTCGGTGGATTTTGTGGTGTGGCACCTGTAATGTTACCAACACAACAACACTTGGTCACTGACAAAGGTGATGCAAAGGAATCAAGAGATAGTACAACTGTTCTCATTGGTAACTAGCAATTGCATGAAATAGATCACATTCAGATTCTTCCTGCCCATTTAATTCCATTACCTGTGCTTCCCAAATTGACATTCTAGTATGCGAAAGCCACAGCAGACGAACGGAACTCCATCAAAAGGAATCGGTGCACAGCTCGTGCCACGTTCCTGGCTCCATATGAACCCCTTTGGACGCAGAATGGCCTCCTTGAAGATCTCTTCAACACTGCAACATTTGTGGACATAGCACACATACATGTACGAGACGTTATAATTATACCAGCAGTCATTACTGTTAATCCAGTGACGACGCTATGTACACTGCAAAGATATGCGTTGGAAAATGGTTAGTTATGTTTTGGAATACAGTGGATGTGAGGTCTTCTTGCTCAACAGGGAATCAAATTAGAGCCTGATTCCCAAAACATGATTCAGCACCCTGGGTGTAAGGTTTCGTACCCTGCTCAACGAACTAACAGACAGCATGACCATCAATTGTTTTGATGCATCCTTACCATACTTCGTTCCAATGTTTCTAATACCGTAATGTCGCGTATAACAGCAAACCGGGGTCCAAACCATGCTTCTATTCAAGTTATGCTTCTATTCGAAATATGCTTCTACGTCAACATCATTCTGCACTGTGCAGTGGATACTGCCACGCATGTACTCGCACATGTACTTTACAGGGAGCGGCTTCTATTCAAACCAACTGTGTTACAGCGGGCTTCAAAAAAATCGGCTTCTATTCGAGTCATGCTTCTATACAGGTCATGCCTTTTATACGCGACACTACAGTACGTGGGATGGGTGCAGTGGATATCAAAACTAATTTATAATCGTCCCGCTCTATACAAGTGTGAATGCATTTACGTGTATCCGCTAGCAGGGCTGTAATGCACTGTGCACTACTGTAGGGCAATGCACACTGCATATTCTTCTCTTCAAAACCTATGAATTATACGACTCACTGCTCCTTTGGAACCAACATAAACACGATGAAGACAGCATTTTCGTGCTCCGTTTGGGTGGGTCTTACCTGTTTGAGAACGGTTTTTCTGTGGTCCTCGTTACAAAGCTAGCGCGTGGTAGGGCAACTTTCAGGAAATCCTCCAATTCCTCCGCTCCATCTAATACTCTAACCTCGTTTGCCATCATATCGGATCATGATCAGGACAAAAACCAAAACCAAAACGTGTCCATCTAAAAAAACCAAAACCAAAAAACCAAAACGTCGTCTGTCACTACCGGTATTCTTCTCTTCCCGCCGCAATGACCTTTCAAGTTTCAGGTCATAAAATAATGTGTATTGTTGTACAATGTATGTATGTACGTGTACGCGACTAGACTGCAAGCTGAAATGCATCCGTCATCTGTCCGACCCTGCAATGGCCACGGCCAAGTGTCCCGGAGCTTCCGATCGGTATCGCGGTCGCGCGACGCGGCCACGTACGAAGGCTTGGCTGTGACGTTTATTTTTTTATGATGGAAAATCCGCAAAAATAGATAAGCTTGTCCCTTTAGCCTTTCGCCCATCTACACCGGATGGACTTCGAGTCTTTTCGGCGTGACCTCATCGCAGCCAACTTGTATGCATTTGCACCTGGATCCAACGTGCACCAAATGTGGCACCAGTGGCATGGAGGGTTCATGGACGTGCTGGACAGGCATGCTCCGCAGATCCTTACAAGTCAGAGGAAACGGCCATCAAACCCACCCTGGTCGGATAGAGACTTGTTCCAGCTAAATGCGTACCGCAGCAAACGCAATGAGTACTTCCGCACCCAGTGCATGCAGTGAGAATAACTCTAATCCTCGTCAAATGTGGTCGGTTATCAATCAGGTCACAGGACGAAGCCGTCAACACCAGGAGCCCGCATGCCCTATGGATGCAGTAACCACCGCGTTCCACAAGGTTATCACGGACACCAGCCGGCCGCAAAGTCTCCAGATACCAAGCGGACCACCCCCACAGCAATGTCTCATCTCCTTTCCGCTGGTTACTGTCAGGGAAGTTGAGCGGTTACTACGATCAATCAACACGACCAAGGCCACAGGAAGTGACGACATACCCGGTTTTGTACTGAAACATAGCGCTGATATCCTTCCCCCTTCACTGGTCACACTGTTGAAAGGGGCACTCCGGCTTCATTTTCGACGCCGAGTTTTCGATGCCAAGACGAAGGTAGGTGAAAGAGAAGACCTCTCGAACAAGAACGAGTCTCCAGAAGCGATCGAGTCGAGCAGGAAGGCGACTTTTGAATTTCGCCGAGCGAGCGCTGATGACGTAATGAGGGATTAGCTTGCCAGTGGAAATGCATCTGCGCACATACATTTCACATACTTTTTGGCCAATTTTCAATCGAAGAGGAGGTTGTTTTCTATGTTCTCTCAACGTCGTGAGCGATCCCGTCTTCTATACCCTTCCAGGTACCCTCAAGGTCCTCCAGAGGAGAATTTATCTCCAGCGAAGCGTTGTTGATCCGCTAAATTCGTCTCGAGACATATTCACCCAGTGCAGTGCTGATAAATGTAGAATATTGAATCTGTGATAATTGTCGACGATGGAGAGAGAGGTTGATAGCCGCTGTCGCAGGGAAAGTGTGCTGGAAGTAACAACGGGGAGCTTGTTAGCATCACATGTGCGTCCAGACTTCAAAGCAGCTTGACGGAATCGGGGAGTACTGACTATTTGTCTCGCCCTCAGTTTAGTGAATTTTATGACCAGAAAATTATTCGATCAGGATCCCTTCTACAAGATGTGTAGTACAGGTGATTTCTGAACTTGACGATATGGAGACCGACCAGTAGACCTACCAACAACGTGTACCTGCAGGAAATTCACCCAAGGCTATTGCTATCCTCTTCAGTGGCTGTTGTTTTTTAGTAAAAATATGTTCACTTCTCTCAACATACTCCTGCATGGCAGCAAGAAGGTGCGCTATGGAATTCAACGCCACAATCTTCGCCCAGCTGTGGATGAAACATGGTCAAGTCATGGCAGTACATAATATACTTGAAACAGATGAGAAATTGAAGTTCATTTGTGATGGGAAGTTTGACAGCCCCAGTGACTGAGTCAAGCATTGTCTTTTGCCGTGGCACAAATTGCTGAAGAATCCGAGATGGTCTTGGAACTATGCACATGGATACTACCAGAAATAATGGTGGCATGAAACATGGTGGAATGGGACAGCTCACGGAGAATACTGGAATAGCTCAAGCATCTCTAAGTGATTGTAAATCCTGTTCTGGCTGATAGCTTCAGCCTGCTGCGCCTGTCCATGTACAATGATGGGAGCATGCATTTCTGTTTTCTACATATTTGCCGGCTACTGTACTGTGGTATTACAGTTGCAGGTCCCTTATATAAAAAATAAGTTCAACCCCCTCCCACATACCCACATTATAGATATGAACTAACAATTTCACTGTTCGACTCGCAGGCGGCTAGAGAGCAAAGGATTAATTTATAGCAAAGAAAAGGACCAGGGAACTACAAGTAAATTAGTTACGCTATAATGTCCACAAACAATTTCACTGTATTTGAAATAATTTTGTTTGATACCCTGAGTACTCTGAAACTTTGGAGCACTGTGGATTATATGTGGATACAACATTTATGGAAGGAAAAGTGGAATAATTTCTAACGCATTGTTCAAATAATTATAGCACTGAATTGTTGAGATTGTGAGCACATTCCAATCAGCACTCTACATATTTATATAAGCGGTGGCAATCGTTAGGAATATGTCGTGAGTTGTCAGAGTGCTCCAGTATATGAGAGAATGTTTTGTTCGTCTAATCGTCGGCTCGTTTGAAGCCAGAGTTGTTTGAACTTGTTTCAGTCGACTTGATTCTAGATACTACTTGTAGTGCAAGTAGTAGTAGTCGAAGGAGTACTATGAAGTACACACCACACGTAGTCCGTAAGGTATCTCGTGAGAATTCTGTCGGTACACATCAGGTATCAGCTTGGAAAGATGGATCCTCTCTGTTTCTTGAAAGCCTGTATAATTGGACTGTGGCTCCAGCGATTCCCTTCCCAGAGCAGATACCATCCCAATACGGTCAATGGATATTAGACAGACCTGTATGCACAACAGAAATAGTGGAGAGAAATCTCTCAGCTCATGAACACATCCGTGAAGTTTGAACTGCCGTTGTTTGTGGCCATCAGTATAAACCTATCGACTATAAGAATAATGTGCAAACAAACTTCTATAACCACAGCTGGGGCCATGGAATTATAAACTTAGGGAACTGCCAATTCTGGTCTGAGTTGCGTTCGAGGCCTGCAATTCATGATGGCTATCGTATGTTGCATTGACCAGAGATCATATTATAAAACTTCCATGCCACATTGAAACACGCACCACTTTCGAGTACTTAGGTATCCCCCACGAAATGGGCATTCGTTCTCGGGGTGGCAGGCGTCACTATTCGTTATGCCTGGATCAGATTTCATTGACCCCAACTGTCATGAAGAATCATTTTTACTTTGACTGGATTTCAGTACAAGTTGTAGAACTGCAGAATCAATTTCGTTGTATTTGGGCAACCATTTCACTACACACGCTCTATTGGGAAAATAGAATTTTTTTATAAAATACATGTCCAAAGTCCACATCTACCCAAATCGGAATACTTGATCACGTATTCAGTACTACACGGAATGTTTAGAAAACTCCAGGGAATAGGAATTTGCTAACGAGAACTCCAGGCCAGGGTACTATCATACGAACAAAACAAGATAAGAACTCACCAGTGTACTTGTAGTAATTCATGTCGGTGTAATATTCACGATAAGCAACGAGGCACCCTCCGATTTGGTCAAGCTGCTTTGAAGTCTGGTTGTTCAGGTGATACAAACGGGCTCCCCGTTGTTACTTCCAGCAGCTTCACTCTCCCTGCGACAGCGGCTATCAGCCTCTCTCTCCATCGTCAACAATTATCACAGATTCAACATTCTACATTTATCAGCACTGTACTGGGTGAATATGTCTCGAGACGAATTTAGCGGATCAACAACGCTTCGCTGGAGATAAATTCTCCTCTGGAGGACCTTGAGGGTACCTGGAAGGGTATAGAAGACGGGATCGCTCACGACGTTGAGAGAACATGGACAACAACCTCCTCTTCGATTGAAAATTGGCCAAAAAGTATGTGAAATGTATGTGCGCAGATGCATTTCCACTGGCAAGCTAATCCCTCATTACGTCATCAGCGCTCGCTCGGCGAAATTCAAAAGTCGTCTTCCTGCTCGACTCGATCGCTTCTGGAGACTCGTTCTTGTTCGAGGGGTCTTCTCTTTCACCTACCTTCGTCTTGGCATCGAAAACGCGGCGTCGAAAATGAAGCCGGAGTGCCCCTTTAATGCGTCCCTGTCCAGCGGAGAAGTGCCAAGAGGTTTCAAGCTAGCCCACGTCACACCCCTGTTCAAGGCCGGAGACCCATCCGTGCCCACAAACTACCGCCCTGTGTCGCTGTTACCCGTGATCTCTAAGCTACTCGAAAAGCTGGTGCAGAAAGCCCTGGTTGACTTCGTCGACCCAGCTCTCCCTAACACCCAGTTTGCATTCCGCCCGGGACACTCGACCGAAGATGTGCTGGCACTGCTCTCGGACACCGTCCTCCAAGCCCGAGACAATGGTTCTGTTGTAGCAACATGCCTGTTAGATATGAGTAAAGCCTTTGACAAGGTGAAGCATGCCACCTTCGTCCAGGACTTGTTCAGCATCGGTATCTCCGGCACAGCCCTGAAATGGCTTCGGGACTATCTGTCTGGGCGCCATCAACGCGTTCGTATGGGCTCCCGACTGGGCAGAACTGTACCGTGCATTTGTGGTGTGCCGCAGGGCTCTGTACTAGGACCCATGCTGTTCTCCATAATTATACACCAGAGATGTCCCCTCTGAATCTGCGCCGGCATCATCACTGCAGTTTGCGAATGACATCGCCCTGACATGTGCAAGACGGCCAGCGCAAGAGGTGTCTGATGCGCTCAGCTTGGCGGTTACCTCCCTCTCAAGTTGGCTGGACGCTCGTGGTCTTGGATTAAATGCAAAGAAGAGCAATGTATTGGTTTTTACCAGCAGCCTTGGGCAGCAGCCGGACGTGGTTGTACGCTGTCGAAATGATGTCCTTCCGCACACCACCAGCGCGAAATACCTCGGCGTCTTGATCGATGAACGAATGGCCTGGCAACCGCAAGTTGACCAGTGCATCTCACGCACTGCTAGGAAGATCGGTAGTCTGTGGCGGGCGCGACGCTGCCTCACTCTAGCTTGTCGAAGCAGGTACTTTCTATCTGTCATCATGCCGGATTTGATATATGGATCGTCAGCATATGGCTCCGGCTTGACCCACAACCAGCTAAACCGCTTGCAGGTGGCCCAAAACCGCACAGCAAGGGCGGTGTTTGGACGACCACGATTTACCAGGGCCAGTAACCTCTGGCTCTCTGGTTATCGCGTGGACGAGGTATATCGCCAGAAACTGCTCGTGCTGGTACGGCGGTGCGTTCATAACCGTGCCAGCCCTGCTCTGCAGGCACTGTTTGTTCGCAACTGCGGAGCAACTCGCCTTCAGCGCAGTCTGGGCCTACAGCAACCAATAGCCAGAAGCCGAGCAGGCCAATGCCGGCCGGCATCTCGCGGTTGCCTGTTATGGAACCGTATACCTGACACGGTGCGAGCCATGGGCAACATCCCAGCATTCCGCCGAGCTGCCATTCCCTACACGTTGTAGACTGCTACACAGTTGGTCATACCATGGTATTCAGCACCCACGAACTTTGCAAAGCCGATAATGTTATAATGCACCGTGGTGCATGCACCGATGGTACCACCACTTCGTAGACTGCCTCCCGTTCCTTTCTGTGCTCCTGTCTTTATTCTCGTCGGCTGTGTACTTCAGCAGTTCAATTCTGTGCTCCAGTCCTCTTTATTCTCGTGAGCTGTGTACTTGTTTTGCTGTTGGTTTGGTTTATTTGAATTCGCACAGTACCAGTGTACTTCAGCTATTCTCTCCTCCCTCTTCTGAATTCGACTCTCCGCTGGCCTTCTCTCCTCTCATTCTCTTACATTGTATTGAGCCGAAAATTGATTGATTGCCGAAAATTAAAATTTCGCACAAAACCTCATAATAATTTATTTATTTCTTTATTTATTACAGCATCTCATAGCACAGTGAGAACACCGGCCAATACAAAGAGAGAGGGTGTTAGCCAACCACGGCAAGGAAGGAAGAAGGGGAGGAGAAGAAAAAAGGAACCGGCATGGATAAGCAGTGATTGCAACAAAATGAGAAACACAAAATCAAAGTCAAGGCGCGACAAGGCTCTTAAAAAGGCGGAGGGAAGAAAGGTCCTTAGCTTCTTGGGGAAGTGCCAGCCACGCAGAGATAATCACACACAGGATGAAAAAAGCTAAAAGACCTTTTCCCCTCGTCATCCTCTTTCCCATGCATGCATGTTGGTGCAGTACAAGTGGTGAAAGCAGTATTTCAAGTGTTGTGATTATTATTGTGAGGTTTTGTGTGAAATTTTGATTTTCAGGAATCACATTTTGTTAATTTCTTACTTTTTAGACGGAGTCAAGGCAGTTTAGAAAGCACTTTTATAAACTTTCTATAGGGGAAGCACCCAGGACTAGAACACACTAACTTTTTTAGAAAGCTGCCATAATTTATTAAAAGCAGTTTTTATTGCTATAATATACACTGTACGTGTGCCGTAAAGTTCGCAGCAAACGCCCACTTCGCTGCAAACGCCCACGTCGCTGCAAACGCCCAGTTCGCTGCAAACGCCCACTTCGCTGCAAACGCCCACTTCGCTGCAAACGCCCACTTCGCTGCAAACGCCCACTTCGCTGCAAACGCCCACGTCGCTGCAAACGCCCACTTCGCAGTAAACGCCCACTTCGCAGCAAACGCCCACTTCGCAGCAAATGCCCACTTCGCAGCAAACGCCCACTTCGCAGCAAACGCCCACCCCAGCGGGTCCATACTATTTTCGTCTTTTTCAGGTCAATATACAGTAGTTGTAGAAGCCTGGAATGAAGGTCGAATGCGTACGAAAACGACTGTATTGACTACAAACTGCCTATGTCTTTACCAGGAGGCTCTGCAAAAGCGATTGTCATTAGGGAGGTTCTGCTCTACGTTTTGGGAACGCGACGCAAAGAATCACGCGAACTTTCTTCGCGTTCCCGTAACGTAAAGAAATCCTGTTCTGCTCTACGTTTCACCTAGAGAAGTCACGTGGAATGTGTACTGGGAATTTCCCCTTCCATATTTGGCAGTTTTCTGCATGCAGTTGATCGATACCCAGCAAATCCGTACGCATTTTATCTGCGTGTGCCACAACGTAGAGAACCCCATCTCCGCGTAGAAATCTGGAGCCAAAACACGCGAAGCCGCAGACTCTAACCCAGACACCTGCTCTCTACGTGATTTCTCTACGTTTCACGTATAGCAGAACCTCCCTATTATCTTACTGCAAAGAAAAACTTCTGTCGAGATTTCCTTTCATTCGATAAAATTGATAAGTCGTCTTTGTGGTAGTTCGCTCTCCATGTTAGGCATTGGCGGATGCTAGTAATGCTCGAAAAGGTGGCAGATTCTGCTCGAAAAGCAGTGAAATTGGCAGAACCATACAAACCTTATGGCGGGCAATTCCTCGAATTCTGCTCCATTTCTTTATCCACATACCAAACATGCATGAAACTTACCAGAAAAAGTAACGAATTCTGCCAGTTGTTCTGCCGCATTGTCCGCATATGCCTACTCCACGTGGTAATGCTGTAGAATCCATCTGGTTTTCATGAAATTTCTGCAGTGCCATAGTGTCGCGCTTTCAGAACGGAACAGTGATTGCTCTGACGAAGCGTCATTCAACGACTTGACTGGTCGCAGTATTGCAGTTGCAAGTCGAACAGGGTATGTCACAGAAGCTACACCTACAAAGTCGCTGCTAACTTGTTGAAAACTCTGAAGTGCTCGAGAAAAACACTTGCCTTTGAGCGTTGTGTGATTTCTAAATGATGGCTTGAAACACGGTCAGAAGTGTATTTGGTTCCTGCAATACTCTGTGCTGTGCTTCGCTACCTTGTTATTCGGAAGAAACTCCCGTTTGGATTTGCGAAATAAAACAACCACCATCATAAAATCACTACGAGCTAGCTCGCGGCTAGTGCCGTCCCTTTTCCTACAGAAAACTGGTTCTCTTTGGAATTGTCTTCCACCCCGATTGACAACTTTAGATTCCCTATCTGAATTCAAGCGTCATTTACGTATTCACATTGCTAAGTATCAGTTCAATTGCACTGGTACACCTTTGATGTGCAATCCCAAGGCCCTAGGCCTTTGGGACTGCCCTATTCAAAATTTAGTAATAAAATAATATTAGTGCAATTAGGAGTATAATCGATGCAGACAGGGCCAGACAACAACGAGTTCATGGAATTTTTAAGGATTTTTATGTTATTCAAAATCGATTTTCGTGTTCCGCTCATCAGTGAACAGTATCGGAACTGAGGGTACTGTGTACAACAATAGAACATTTTATAACAGCATAATTAATTAAAAGTGTGAACAACAAAGGAAGTGCTACAGCATTACATAATAGGTGTCAAACATAGTGCTAACGTATATAACTGAGTGCAGCCACAAAGCAAGAGGTGATACAGTGCAACATGACACAACATTTACATCTGATAACCAGCTACGAGAACAACTTTAGCGCGACTACATGCTTCTTTTGTTTACAAAGAACAGGATTATGCACACGAATACATACAGCTTCCAGAACCTTCAACTGCTTAACATAACTTGCACGGCACAAAACAGAAAAGTGAGAATCATCGTACACACCAAGACAATCTGGACGTGATAACAAGTGACAAAATACAGCTGACTTTTTGCTCACGTCGCTCTCTTCCGTCTCATCCCGCTCCTTTCCTTCGACTGTTCTTTGTAAACAAAAGAAGCATGTAGTCGCGCTAAAGTTGTTCTCGTAGCTGGTTATCAGATGTAAATGTTGTGTCATGTTGCACTGTATCACCTCTTGCTTTGTGGCTACACTCAGGTATATACGTTAGCACTATGTTTGACACCTAGTATGTAATGCTGTAGCACTTCCTTTGTTGTTCACACTTTTAATTAATTATGCTGTTATAAAATGTTCTATTGTTGTACACAGTACCCTCAGTTCCGATACTATTCACTGATGAGCGGAACACGAAAATCGATTTTGAATAACATAAAAATCCTTAAAAATTCCATGAACTCGTTGTTGTCTGGCCATGTCTGCATCGATTATACTCCTAATTGCACTAATAAAATTGCTTTCTCCACGCCGACTCTTTAAATAAAATAATAAATCATTGATTTACATGCTTGTTCTTTTCTTTTTTAAATATAGGAGATCCCCCAGATAGGCGTTAGCCTTTGGGTAATCCAGAAATAAAGATTTAATAATATGATTCTTTCAGCCGATTTCCAATAATATATTCCAATTTTGCAGCCGATTTTCGAACAATCAGCTGATTTTGCAGCCGAGTCTGATGTATAATTTTTTTAACCGAACGAAAAGCTGAATAGGCGAAAAACGGGCCGATTTGGGGAAAGCCTAGTCAGGGTCCGTATATGTATGACTCCGTATGCAGGGGCGTACATAGGGCGCGCGGTTCCCGGGATGCCCTGGAACCAGTAAAAATATTCGATATTGGTACAGAATATTTTGGATCCAGCTTTTTCAGGCCCAGCGCTCGCAGTGCAAGTGCATGCCTAGCGCCTGGAGTCCGCGCCTGACCATGCTGACGGTCCGAGGACTGTGACTAGCCCAGGTGTGAAAGCGGTGCTGGGACACAGTGTACTGTAGTATCCCTGCCCGACCAATACGGAAGCAGTGCGGAACTAATACGGAGCTTTGCCTGATGTATATTTAGTGTATCTCCGTATGTAAGCGTACGGCGTCTGCTGCATAAAAGCGGCTGCGCATTTCTGTTTTGAAGAAGATGAGATTTTGATAATAACGAGCTATTCAACCTCCAGGTGTGCACCGGAGAGAAAGTCAGTCATTTTGCCGTTTCTTCTTTCACTAATAATTATATCTCAGGTGTGTACCTGAAAGAAGTAGAATAAAAGTAATTTTATTAGTGCAATTAGGAGTATAATCGATGCAGACATGGCCTCCACGCCGACTCTTTAAATAAAAGTAATTCTTGTTGATTTCACCGCGCCTACCACTCGGCTACCCATTACACCTAGTACTGGACTGGGTTCAACAAAGTCTCTACCTAGATCGCCGGATTCCTCGATCTCAGAGTCAAATTTCCTTTGCAGTTTGTTTTGACGAAGTTCGTCGTGTTTTGATCGATTTTTCGCTTTGTGGAAAAGAAAAATGAAGCGTCGACATCCAGAGGGCCAGCGCTATATTCAGAGCTATTTTGAGCAGCAGGCACAGCGTGTAGCCAGTGCTAGTGGCGAAGGTCAAGAGATAGATGAGAATGGTGACACTGACGCACCTGACTTGCAAGCGAAGGCTGCATGCAACGAACAGCGCTGAGGAAGAAATCGTCGGCGAAGCTGTAGAGCGACCGTTGTTACTTCAGTGACATGGGAGTGTGTTGGAAGGGATATGTGTTCGAAGGAATATTCTGAAAGTCGACGTCCACAGTGGAATCCAGTCCCCCGACATTTGCCGGACACGGAAAAGATTTCCGGCGTCACCGACAATCATTGTGCGCCACCGAAGGCAAAGGATTTCATTTCCTGTGCGTGTCCAGATGGATGGCAAACAGCGCCACTTTCAACTATCCTTGTTACAGGAGTTACCTTGGGTAGTCTTTTGACCGGCGTGCAATGGTGGCCTCTGCTTGCCCTGTGTGATGTTTGCTCCAGATGATTCGAAACTTAGGCAGCTTTCAAGACTGCACGCAATCGTCATGCTGAACAAAACATCCATAAAACGGTGAAAAGTTCAGTCTTTTGAAATCAAAAATGCGTAGCAATGACATTGTCTAGCAGCTTGTGGATGAAAATTTCACCCAGTCTGAGGAGAATATGCAGAAACTCCGTGGGATACGAAATACAGCACTTCAATTGTGTGGAATGTTGGTTCATCAGTTGGCATGGGAACCGCTCCAGGAGGCGAGCGGCGTACGCCCCTGCGTAGAGCCACCGCGCTGACATGAATATGGTGACCTGAGCACCGGCTTCCTATATTAGTCCATTCATCAAAACTGGTCTCTAATTCTGGTGAGTTCCCGTACTAATTACGGGAACTTGATTTTGTTGATTTTGTTGCTTTTATAGCACACTTTGCAGTGCCGCGAAATTTGAAATGAAAATGGGTAAAAGCACATCAAGTCCTCAACTGGGGTTTGAACTCCACAAGTCCACAGTCATCAGGTCATACTTATTAGGCTGCGTTTACGCGACAACGCACGGCCAGTTTTCCGTTTTCAGTCCCGCATTTTTAGGCCTCGACCAAATATGCTTAAAAGAGAGCATGTTATGCTCGTCGCATATCAGGGAAAACGTCCATAATATGCCAAAGGCTTAGCATGATATGCAAAGAGATATGCCAAAATATGCTCGACATAAGCAGAAAGTGTAGATCATTTCAGTAAAATTACAACCTTGGAATATTCATTGGCTTCACGGCTATCATGCTTATGGTGCAAATCAAAACACATTCCGAATAGTATGGCTGGGGTGTATTCCCAGCAACCGTAGCGATAGTGTTCATTCATGGGGAAATGTAGCAAACGCTTCAACCATTCCAAATTCATCCATAAAAGGCATTTCTGAACGAATTTTGTCCATATTATGAATGTTTTGTCCTCATTTTCTTCAGAATATTTGAATTATATGCTGGCTCCATTCCAATATTCCCTTTGTCGCTCAATATGCCATAATTATATGAGCTGTCTCACAAAATATGCGGAAATATGCGCAAGCCTATTTGGTCGAGGCCTACCGCATTTCTTCTTTCCTTTTCGTGCGTTTACATGATCAAAGTTGATCTGAGGTGGTCTCCGTTTGTATCGTTTTCGCGCATCTACACGGGGGCAAAGGATCCGCAAAAGTTCGTCATGTGCCAAGTAAGTGTTGTCGTGGAAGCACCAATCACACTCAAGTAATAGTTATAAACAGGCCACAAAACAACACTCGTCACATGACGAAAATTGTAAAAAAAAGGATTGCCGGATCCGTGCGAACGGGTGAAAACGGAACAAACGTGACGGAAAACGAGGCCAGCACACCGTTTCGACTGTTTACACACTCAAATTTATCCGGCAGAACATTTCCGTTTTCAAATTCTTCCACCTTGGCCAGCGTTTTGGTTTTCTTCCGTTTTGGTGTACAACTTTTACGTTTTGCTCTTCGTACCGTGTAAATGAACCATGCATCCGAAATAAAAGGATTTTGTTGCGTTTTCACTCCCAGCGTTGTCGTGTAAACGCAGGAGGCACCGGGGGATTATGCCGGCATAATTACTGGCATAATTTGGTGGTTGAAAATTTGGAGCATAATTTGGCATCCTTTTGGAGGTAGGAGCATAGCTACATCGGATTGTACCACAGTTCTAGTATGTACAATGTAGACTACACAATTGTGTACATGTTCAATGCACCTGATCAGTGCTGGTGGTCTGCATGGTAAAGGGTTCGGAGGTCATGCAGATAGTGTTTTCAATGAAAAGCAGGGTAGAAATCATGGCACTACATGTACATTGTTGTATGCTCGAACTCATCTTCTTGAAAGTTCTTTCTCACACTGGTACAGTAGCAGAAGATGCGAGTGAATCAGCCTTGGTCAGGTTCCCGGGGCGAACGCTCGGAGATACAGTAAGATCGGGCGCCGAAGAACACCCAGGCTGGAAAACCGGCAAAATTTAAGAACAGTCCAGGCTAGAATTATCAGATTTAAGAACACTAGATCTACATTGTACGTAGATCTACATTGTACATGTATGGGAGGTGAGTATATGTCATGTACACGTGTAAACAGTTACTACATGTGCAGTCATTCCTATTTACGACACCCACTAGTTTAGAAGTACTACAGCACTACATGTACATGTACATGTACATGACAAACGTCATGACAAACGTCATGACGTCTCTCGACTAGCCGCGCGCGTGTGAATAAGAACGGTCTGGCTAGAATCAAAAATTTAAGAACTTTCCTAGGCTTCGCTCGAGCCCCTGCGTTCTTCGGCGCCCGATCTTACTGTAGTGCAGAGACGGGTAGTCCGCAAAAACATGTACATGTACTTTACGCATGTCACGAAGTCATGACCTCTGGATTTTAGCAGCCATGACCAGACTGAGCAGGCTATGAATATTGTTCTAATAATTAAACAAAATTGAGGTAAGGTTGATGTTCGGTCATGATGGAAGTAGATTAATCGCATGCAGGGTGAGGTTGACATCGGTTGGACGAGTATGACGATTGCGAAAACACTTGAACCGTGCATGATGATAATTTTCAAAGGTAACTCAAACTAATTTGGCAATGAAAAAATCTTTTTACAAAAGAAGTCAACTAATGAATAGAAGAAGACAGTAATGTTTTCTCTTTTCCATGTTGATCTCTAGCATGCATGGACACCTTGGAATGGGGATATACTCATGTATTTTGTTGTATTTATGGCCACTTGCAAGTACGAAAAAGGCACGATTTTCCGAATTTTGAGGCTCCATAAGTACAACAAAGTGGATATGTATCCCCGCGTGCCAAAGCGTAATACGAGGATTTTGCGAGCATAATGCGAGAATCCATGAAAGCATATTTCCATGATTTCGCGAGCATAATCCGCCGGAGCCTAAAACGCAGCCGTACTGTTGAGCTATCCGAATTCAAATAGACACTAAAAAAATTGTTTGGGCAACAGAACATACTAATGAGACTCGTAGAAAAAGAAAAAGGCCCAACCCTGCCCTGCCAGTTATTAGGACTTGCGGGGGTCGCCATGGCAAAATTAATAATAATGGAAAAACCAAGATCAATAATGCACGCAGTATGCTCTTGTTGGTACATGTACATGTACATGTACAGTACTGGTTTGAAGCCTGTGATGTGCCAGCTACAATGTAGCTGCATGCAGTCTCAACTATTACTTGAAGTGCTTGCTGCACGTTTCTTCAGAATTCCCAAACTCCATTGCAGCGTATTTCTTGCACTTGAAAATACCGCCATTCCAGCAACAGGCTCTCAGCTGCACCAAAATAAATAACTACTTACTTTGCCAATATTTCGCCCATTGGGCATCATGCACGTGCCCGGGAAGCGGTGTGCGAGAGGAATCCCACACCAGGTACTTCCCCAGACACAACTGCTAACGAGGGGAAATCCCTCATCCGACATCGGGAGATCGCATCTCGGCGGCTGGCCAGCTCACATGACATTATTTTTATCTAGGCCGAAGCGGCACCACCATGATTGTCGTGTGCATGTGGCCTTGCCAGGCCCGCGGCCCGGCCGCCCGGCCCATCTTTCGTTGGCTGCGATCGAGCATGCTATGCATGCGTGTGTGTCAATATAACACCTGGCGCTTGTTCGCAGCGTCGGTTTGTACCCGATCAGACCTTGTGAACGGATGAAGATCGAGTGCTAGTACATGTATCGGCAGCGCTTGCTGGGCATTGCCAAAAACCTAGATTCTGATTTCGTGCAGAAGCAGGTGATCCGTAGTGTGGTAAATCGACCACTACCACTGTGCCACTGCACTGCCAGCCTCAAACTCAAAGTAACAGTTGCTTACCTGCTCAAGACGCAGAGTGCAGGTGAGTTCTCCTAGCCATGCATGTATCATTGGGCGCTTTCGATTACACGCATTTCGGTCAATTCTAGAATTAGTTATTGTTGATGCACAGTTCGATTACACAAAAAGTGACAAATTCTGTCGTAAGAATTGATTTTATCCAATTCCGTCGAATCCGTCAATTCTGAAGAGAGGGCGGAATTTCTCTAATTCTGGCGCCAGAATTGCACAATCGGTGTGTTACCGGTCTGGTCATGACTCTAGCGCGCGAAGAGCCTCCCTGGCAGGGGGGTGCGCGATGCTAGGTCCACGTGTGCGCGAGGGTGTACGTGATCTCTTTTTACGATTCATCAATTTTGTTTGTGACATGACATGAATAAAATGCGTTGTGAATTCCAGTCGTTCGTTTACAAGGCCGGAATCCGCTCATTCTGGTCATTCCAGAATTTAAAAAAAACAGTTCCAGAATTGTGTAAACGTGTAATCGAAAGCGCCCATTGCACTTGATGCATAATTATAATACTTCGAAGTAATTTTTCTATAATAATTGTGATAATTATGCCAGTATAAATGTGAAAAACATCGTGCGACTCCGAACTTACATGTACTTCCCCCTCTTACAATGATGTACACCAGACCTACACTGGCTACAGCCTACACTACAGACAGTACAGACTCCTACATGACAGGATGATTCAATGATTTTTAGTATTTTTTTACTGTCTCTTTTTGTCTTCCAGCTTGCTCTCGGCTCACTCAGCCCAGGTCTTTCAGCGTAGATCGCGAAGCGTCACACTCTGGTGGTGTTTGCGACGGACTCGTCCTGCTGCGTACCCCTACATACTGTGGCCAGCGTAGGCTGTAGTGCCGTGATCGTGAGCTCATAATTATCAGCCGCTTTGTTCTTCACTGAGACTTGTTGTCAAGGTTTTCATCGAGCGAAGCAGGGCGCACGTCGGCAGATACCCGCTCGGCGCTGGTCCGATCTACCCGCACCGGTCGCGTTGTCGTGCGACGAGCACAACGGAGCAGCGAAGAGAATGGCGCAGCGGCCATTCCTCGACCCGCGCCCACCCGAGGGGGGCACAAATTCTGTAAGTACTGACAGCTGGATAATATAATTATTATTATTATTAATTTGAAAATAATTTTATATTCATACAAAGGTAGTTCTAGGTGGCAACTGAAATCCGACTACTAGTAACGTGTTCGAGTGCAGTACCGATTCAACATCCAGCTGGGGTCAGACCACCCCATGCTGCAGCCAGTGGAGGATAGCCGGGTGCTTAAGCGGCTGTGCTACAGGGAACCCGAAGTCCTTGCAGACGTTTTCACGGCTGCAAGGTTGGCCGGCCCCGGATTCTCAGGTTACTCCAGCCGAGTCTCGCGCAAACCGTGATTTTTTAAGGTGACCAGGCGCTTGGCTGTGCTTCATGAAGCCCAGGGTCAATGCAGCGGCTTTCACAGCTGCGAGGGAGACAGGGTGCTTGGCTGCGCTTCATGAAGCCCAGGGTCCATGCTGGGACTCTCACAGCTGCGATGGAGACAGGGTGCTTGGCTGCGCTTCATGAAGCCCAGGGTCCATGCAGGGGCGTTCACGGCTGCGAGCTCAGCAACCGGTGTACTGTACTATGTACACCGCTTTTCCACACGTGCCAGCAGACTTGTAGCCCGCTTGAAATTCAAGACGGACGGCTGGAAACGTCTGTGGATACGTAGATTACCGGTCGGTGTAGATTTCCATCGCTCCGCCCGTAGAGTATGGAACATGCACCTACTGCATATTGCCATTTGAACACTCGATTGTACTGTATTTTCCAGAAAACAAGCCGCACTGGAGTACATAAGCCGTAACCAGATTTTTTGGCACGAAATACTGACATTTACTCCATTTATCACCGTTAATTTGACCATCATAGTTTAAGCCGACTTTGTTTGTGTGAATTAGTGGTGTTTAAAAATAAATATATTCGACGGGTTCGCGTACCGGGCAGGTCAAGAACAAGGAGTCGTACAACTCCCTGGTCAAGAACCACCTTTCCGCTTCCGTGGGACGCCACCTTCCCATGGTCAGGCGTCAGATGCGGCTCCTAAACGGTGGGGGAGGATAGATCAGATCCACCAACCACAGGCCAAAGGCTCAAATCCCATTTTCCACATCCATTATTTAATCATGCCAGGCCACGAGTTCCCAATTAACTGTGGGTCGCAGCACAGTTGGAATAATCCTTCCGCTTCCAAGCAAGACTTGAACCTGGTACCTCTCGTTCCTCAATCATGGTCTTAGACCAACCCACTGTGCCTGACTTTGGTGTTTTAAGTAAACTTTAAACTAGGGCTGAGTCGGGTAGCATTTTCTTGGGGTATCGGGTTCAGGTCGGTTTCCACGGGGAGCACGGGTACCCGATCGGATAATGGTTCCATGGTAACATCACAATGCACCCCTTTCATTACACACTGGGTAGACATGCGGAGTGGTACATGAATTTGTCCACCTGCACTGTACATGATATCATCTGCGACTTCGGGTTTTCGGGTACTATTAGAGAGGTTAAGTTACACGTTTTTTGCCCCTTTTCAAAACGCGGTGCAAATCTCACGTTACGTGTAATTTTTAGAGGTTAAGTTACACGTGCGACGTGACGTGAAATTTTGCCTGGCAGGATTCGGGTTTAGTTCGCACAGATATTAAATCTTCCAACAAACTCGATACAACTCGATATAATTCCGGAAACTCACACAAATTCGGCCGGAATAACCAAGCGAAACTTCCAAAAACTCACGTCATGAACTTACGTGCGGGACAGTCAACTCACGTAAAACGCGTCAAATTTTACGTGAGTTTTTTCACTTTTTGACGTAAAAATTCACGGACGTAAGACTTTTACGTGAAACTTAACCTCTCTATTCTGTACCCGTCTACCCGAGATCCTCAGGGGTAGCACGGCTACCCGAGTCCCCGTGCACACCACCAGGTTAAAGTGCTGTTTATACATGTAGACCTTATTCGATAAACGTCACAATCACGTGAACCGGGGTCCCGGGAACCAGGGAGTGGCAAGAGACCTGCACTCAGTGCACAATGGACTCTGTGTGCGAACATGGGAGTAGAAAATACCAGTATTTTACTACTCCCTTGAACAAACTGGGCCTTTCTTGCCACTCCTTTCTCGTACGCGTGCCCTAGCTTACGACAAATCCCTGGAGGCGAGTCCAAAAGTTACGTTATCGAATAAGGTCTATACTCCGGAAAATATGGTAGCTGTAAACCAGCACATGCCGCCGCATGGTGGGTTACCACTGTACAGTGCCTAGAGGACTTCAACGCACTCTGCATACCGGTAGGCGAATACATTGTTTAACTATACAGTGGTATAGCTAAAAGAGAATTTATTGAGTCACGAGTGCAGCAGCCATGTTACCTTGCACTGTTCAGTAGCACATTCTTGAATGGAGCGGTCAGAGCCTGAAGAGGGACTCAGTGAGTATGGGAATGGAGCAGTCAGAGCCTGAAGAGGGACTCAGTGAGTATGGGAATGGAGCGGTCAGAGCCTGAAGAGGGACTCAGTGAGTATGGGAGGCAAACTACATTGTACTCATCATCAGAGATACAGCTATTACTAGTATTAGCCATGGTAGTAGTGGTCAAGTCCAATTTTGCACCGTGCTCATGGGCTACAGTAAATACTAGTGAGAGAGAGAGAAGAGAGAGAGAGAGAGAGAGAGAGAGAGAGAGATAGAGAGAGATGGAAAGAGAGAGGGAGTGTGTGTGTGTGTGTGTGTGTGTGTGTGTGTGTGTGTGTGTGTGTGTGTGTGTGTGTGTGTGTGTGTGTGTGTGTGCGTGTGCGTGCGTGTGTGTATCACATCCCACATTGACTCTGGCATTGTGGTGCACCGGACACGCCACAACTGCTGTGCACATGTAGTTGGTGTAGAGTGGTCGGCTGGGATTGTTCATCCTCTACTGCCCTAGGGTTAGGTTAGACCAGTACTGTCACTCTATACTATAGTGCTGTGCACACTGCAGTCTGTTGTCTGTAGTGTAGGATAGTCTATAGTGGTGTGCACACTGCAGTCTGTTGTCTATAGTGTAGGATAGTCTATACTATAGTGCTGTGCACACTGCAGTCTGTTGTCTGTAGTGTAGGATCAGACTACATACTACAAGTAGTAAGTTTTCATCGGTGACCTGTGCAGTGTAGGCTACTGACTCTGTAGCACTATCCTGGACCATGTTGTGTGTAGTAACCAGAGTGTCTAGATTCTTGAGCCTGCCTCGTAATTACAGAAGCCTGGTTTAAATACAAGCCTGATTTTCAAGATACACTGTCGGCACATAAGCCTGGTGTTAGTGTTGACATACATAGAAATACCTGGTTTGAATAGAAGCCTGATGCGAATAGAAGCCTAGCCATGACATCGGCTTCTACAGGATCAAATAAGCCCAGCTTTAGTACGCGACATCACCTGTTGTCCAACATTACGGTCAGCCAAGATCATGTGATCACACCATCACCTGTCAGCTCAGCTCAGCTGCATCATATGCGCGGTCATTGTCTTCACAATCTATGGCCACTGCATGTGCATGCCTGATCTTTTGGTGTGTGTGTGTGTGTGTGTGTGTGTGTGTGTGTGTGTGTGTGTGTGTGTGTGTGTGTGTGTGTGTGTGTGTGTGTGTGTGTGTGTGTGTGCATGGTGTGTGCTTGAGGGTAGCTAGAGTACTCCAGTCACTGACTCCTGAGCTGTGCTCTGAGCTCTGAGCCCATTCTTTTCTACTCACTTTGAAGTTCATTAGAGGTGACAGGTTGTCATTATATTGCCCTAGGGGATACTGTTTGGCTAGCCTTCAACAGTTGTCCTGACAGCATGTTCAGAAGACTTCAGCTGGCGCCTCTCCTGCTGGGGCACCCGGGCCAGGAGCTCATGCAACCACCACTGAGCTCCTCACTACCACACGCTGTTGAAGGAGAACGGCACTCGAAGGGACATCCCCCAGCGTACGATTGCTGGGGACTGTCCCTTCGGCCTTGACCAAGCTACATAATCATTGAAAATCATTGAACTACAGTACATGTAGTACAAGTACACAGAAGAAGCCTTGCTTGGTAGTTTATCATGTTTTTCGATTTTGCCAGCCGGGTTATGGTTGTAGTCAGGAGCACTACGCGTCCTCGCCTTGGAACATGCTGTCAAAACCGAAAAACAAGTACACAGAAGTAGCCACAAACTCAGCCATTTGAAAATAATCTCAACCGTCCACCTCTCCACACTGCGCTCTTGGCCTACATTCACAACACCACTCCATAGCGAGGAAGTTCGTTCTTGGGTAGATGTTCCATATCCTCCAGACAGCTGTTTCGCTCATTAAGGATCTCCTCAGTGGAGGTAGATAACGAATGAATAGCAGATAAAGCAATGAGTATATGGTAAAGTGGCGCAATTGCGCACTTTCGACATAGAAAAGTGGCATACCCAAAGAAGTTGAAGGACTTAGGTGACTGGTGACGAAAGTTCTAAAGGTGATAACGAAACACACAGTGCTGCTGGAACATGCATGCAGATGGCGCTATAATTTAGACAAGCACGCGAAGCAGACAATCTATTAGAAGTTCGCACTAACCATGCTAACGTTGCTACACATAGTATCATATATGCATCATTCAGATTCATGATAGATTGAAATGAAGTGACGGTCCCATAGTGACGTGACGACGAGGTGACGACGAGGTGAGAGAAGCGGAAGAGTTCCAGAGGCAGATGCCCGTGGAGCCATTCACTGCACTGCCCGCCGTGTGAGGTTCCTCCACTGCCACTCCTGCCGTTGAGGACAAAGTAATAGTTGTTGCTGTAGGCGCAAACGTCATCGCTGGCGACGTGTGCGCCTACAGCAATAACTTTGTCGTCAACGGCAGGAGTTGCGCCATGGCAAGTGGCTGCAATGGCTGTGCCTTTGTTCATGACGATCATCATACGTGTACAATGTAACATTAGACGGTACAATAATATGTAGGTGCAGGTGGCGATCTCAATGCAAGCTGTTCCTGAATATATTCCTCCTCTGCTTTGTCCATTTCATACTACCAAAAGTCCATAAACAATCTATGCACTCTTGATACTACCTACTTGGAAGTAGTATTTCCATGTCTGTTGTGACCTCGTCTCTCTTTCTGTGCTAAGTTGCGCACGTGTTTGAAAGAAGGCATCAGCGCAAAGGCCGCTTCATTGCCAAACATGAGATGCAGCTAGGAAGCACTCACTGCATGAATCGTAGCAGTGGTGGTGAGTTTCACTTTTTAGAGAGCTCCGCTAACCTACACGTACACGTAGGCCTAGGGTCTTGACTTCATGGCGGCCCAGACGCATCATAATCGTCACTTTGTCGCACCGGTGGTCCGATCGAACAGATCCTTGTTACTTGTATGCTGTGTGCCTCGTTGGAATACTCACTGACGCCGCTGGACTAGCACTCGCCGCTCGCTATGCACTGACTGTCTGTGTCTGACTCTGTGCATGGGCTCATGAGTCATGGACTACTGTCTGGTGAAGATCGGCCCTAGGACCTGGCGCCTGGCATGGCATGGCCAGAGAACTCGGATCCGACCTCAAGATTAAGACTACCGTACTAATACGCCCCAGGCTACGCGGCCCTAACACCACACACGTGGCAGCTACATGTAATGTACGTTACCGTCGTTGTAGGCTAGAATGGGGACTTTCCCCGAGTTTGGCAGAGGGAAAGTACCGTCCTTGCTGCACTTTGTAATTTTTCTCTGGCACCCCCGCCGTCTAGTCTGCGATCCGATCTCTTGACTGGCACGTCACCTGGTCACACTCACAGCTAGATCGACTACAGTGCAGAGTAGACGGTACACACTAGTCACTTACGAGTATCATTCTTTTCTCATGCACGATCGAGGGATGATTGAGAGACGAGGGTCGCGTTATTCGCAAGGTTGACTGTCGTACTTCCAAGAACAGTTGTCTAAAGTCCTTAGGCTGCTTACAGTGCTCAATGTCCCGTGGACAGAGCCAGTAATACAAATATTACACAGCAATGAATCAAACAAGTCTCTTTCCGCTGATACCCCGAGTTTCGTGTGAAAACACGTCATCAGACAGTAGCATATGTACTTCCAAGAACATGTAGTAGATCTATCTATCAAGAGTATACTCTTGTAAAAGGTTTTTCATTTGACCCGACGAGACCACACGACGCTTGCAGACAACAGCACGAACAGTTCACCAGCCACACTCCACGAAAGCAAGTAGAAAAGGAAGATGGCAACAAAGAAGTATACTCTTGGCAGTGGGAGTCGAAATAAAACAAGCTTAGCCCGAGTAAAACTATGGACTCACTTGTTTGGTCTAACCCAGAGAAAGGATTGATGGACATGGCAGCCATCTCTTTCTCAGTGATCGCACCAACGCTGGCGTTTCTTTGTGTCTCCGACGACTGTACATGTATTGTTGTTGGTTTGACAGCATGAAACAAGGTGGAGGACACCGTGTTCGGAACACAGTGACCTTACTGCTGTCATACCAACAACAACATGTGTGAACTAAAACAAGGTTTATCTAATACTGTACACCAGAGCGAGGGTGTACCCAGTGTGCTGACAGTGCTCAACACCATGGCGGAGGCAGAGCGTAGTACACAGAACAGAACAACAAGGACAATCAAGACTTGTTTGCTGCGACTTCAAGTTTCATGCTCTCGCAATCATCAGGCAACAAACATTGATTGTCCTTCGTGTTCTCTTTATAGTACTGTACATGTACATGCTGCCCATTGTATTGCCAGCGTTCGTCCTGTTGTTGCCTTGTTGGGTCGCAAATCAAATCAACTGCCCTGTACTAGCTATGTGGCACTTTCCTGGTCATCTGTAGCCAAGGACTGGTCATCGATTCACACTCTTCGAATTTTAGAGGCTCAACTGCAGCCGAATAATCATCTGTTTCAGAGTTTCTTCAAACTTGTAGAAAAAATTGGAAGCGTCTCCAATTCTTCAATGCTGTACACTGACTGGTACATGCATTTCCGCAATCCACACCAGTCCAAACGAACACTTAGGAAATTTAAAAACGAACGTTTTCCTTCCCTTCTCTTCATAGGCTCTTACAGGGAATAAAGGAACAAAAATGACTAACACAGCAATTCATATGGGCAAAGAATTGAGGGACATACATATCACCAAGAGTAGATAAACAAGAGTGTGCAACTCCGGATCTCTCCTGCACAATCTGCAGATACCCCCGCCCACGGCGGAATTTTTTGTTGACGTCACCTTTTTTTCAGAAACGCGGACTTTGCCGCAGAGCAGTGTGAGAGCACGTGCTGGGCACCGACCTTGTAGTGTAAAGCCCGGCCAAGTGCACGAGGGAAACCTCTCCAAAATGCTCGCAGTGCGTGCGTCGTCGAAAAGATTACGTCAACAAAAAATTCCGCCGTGGGCCAACCCATCCGCGAGTTGCACACTCTTGTTTATCTACTCTTGATATCACGCTACAAGTGTGAAAAGTTAGCGAGTCAAAACAGCATGAACATACTCCTCGAAGTAGTCGTGACATAAGTACGATCATGTAGATCTGCATGGACATGTACAAAATGTACCGTACAATGTACCATGTATACGCCCGTCGCAAGAGAAGCACGCAAATCTGCAAATGCACTGGATGTGCACCCACAGATTTTCTCTTATAGCAACGATAGCGAACAGGATCTGAATGAGACAGATCAAGACTTGCACCAGATAACTGTCTAATCCACACAACTGGCGAAGCCATGTGAATTGACCACCAAATCACCAATGCACACCTGGTCTACACCACACGGAGTACATCGGCATAAAACGGCCAAGACAGTTACCTATGCACACCCTACAATTGCTGGGGTAACCAATATAGACAGCACGCTGCTTTGCTAGAAGCAGACACTAGATGCACTGGTACCTTGAAGTGAAATTGGAGGTACTTTACCAACCGGCCTTGGCTACTGAATACTGGGAACCAGAGCCAGCAGACATACCGACAACCTCAGCCATGAAAGCTATTATACAATGTAGTAACGAGTACTAACGACACACTGGATTGTGGAGCCGAAATTAGTCCAAATGCTTTGGCAAGAAGGTAGCCTTGCAACAGGTTGGCACAAAATGTAGATCTACATGACTGCACTTACTTGGATCGGACGGCCCGGATGTCGACATGACTGATTGTCCTCTTACCTACGCATGAAATTGTCGATGTTTTTTTGGTTGCACATTTGCAAAATATAGGGGGTTCCGTGGAACCCCGCCCCCCCCCCCCCCCCCCCTCCCTCCGGATACGCCACTGGGTTTGCATGGTTTGTGTAGCCAGTGAGCTCCCGGGGGCGGTGGGTCTGTACAGACTGTAGCCTGTAGGTGCAGGTGTAGCGGCCTGACGGCCTCGCTGCCATGACGTCAATCACTCACCAACACACATATACGCATGCGCACGAAACACCTCCTCTTCCCCTGGCTCTAGCTCTTTGTCTTGAGTGAACAAGAAGCTGTCAAGCATTGTATTTGTAGTAAGTACTGTCCACCGGAGTTGTATTTCCCAGGCCCCACGGTGCTATGTTCCAGGAATCATCTGTCACCACGGTTCTAGAATAATTACAGATATGACCACTGCCACCTCGGGTGCCTAGAAAAAGATCATTTCCAACTAGCTTGCGGTGCAGTACAGTGCGCTATTTATGTAATATTTAATTTTCAAAAAGTTTGGAGTGATGGCGGTACACACTCCTGGCAGTTCCTGGGCTAATCTTGCGAAGAGAAAGGACGGATTAATTCACCCCAGATCGTAGCTGGTGCTTTTCAGAATTGAACTGCATAGCTGAAGACTGCTGGCATGTGCACGCTGCCGGCGACAGGTACTTTTGTTGCGCTGCTTGTTATCTGCATAGTTATTGCCATGTAGTATTAGTACGGGCCATGGAGGACGACCCATGATAATACCTTTGTTTATCTTGATTGGTCGACAGCATGTTACCGGGCGGAATGCGCACTGTGTCGAAAACAGTGCTCCTGACAACCGAATTAACCGATGAACATGCTAATCTACCAAACAAGGCATACATTATGCCGTTGTTCGTTGTGGCTTAGTTAGTCACAAGTGTGTAACTGCAAGCACGTCTCCTGATGTGGATACCGTTACGGTCACAAGTCTCTACTTTCTCCGTTACCAAAAACTTCGTGATGGAATTTTGAGGGGCTGATTTGGGCACAAACTGCCGTTAAATGAGTCGCAATCACTTTCTTGGCCTTCCCAGGCATGCCATGACAGAGGTACAATGCAAGGAAAGCGACCTTTCACAACAAGCCGAGCGGAATCGATGGTTGCGCTGTGGAAACATAGTTATAGGTGATGACAGTCATGGCGATCGAAACTGAAATACCACTTCTCCGAGGGGATATTGCGTTGCTTGGCCTCTCTGTCACTTTAACACTGAGTAAGTTGGAGATTGAAAGAGAGCGATGAAACGGAGTAGCGAGCCCACACAATGAGCGAGTGAACAAGGAGCTGCTCTGATCGCACGGCTCAATGAAAATAAGTCTGAACTCAAGATCTTGTTCAACCTGCGCAAAGCCCAGATTCGAATGCTGATGACCATGCATTCTTTCAGAAGTCCGCTGTCCGATGCGAGTCTCGTGGCTAAAGAAAGTCGACTGGATTTGCTAGCCGCTGCCGTTCAGTGCTGGCAGGGGAATCCATTAGAGAAAATGGGATCAGTTTGGCTGGGCCTTTACTCCTCGTTTCGCGGAGTTCAGACAGCGAAGATGAAACCAAGGAGTCGTAAAATATTTTCACGACTCCCTGGTGGAAACGAGTAATCGCCATTGCGGCGAATCACGCAGCTTGAAAGCCAAATTACTTGAACGACGGCGACATCAAGGTCAGCCCAGTGTGATGAAAGAAGCCGAGGCAAGGCTGAAACGAGCTGAACAACAACTCGAGAGAGATGATGACTCGCGTACAGCAGATGATGACTCGCGTGCAGCAGATGACGACAGCGACGCAGATCAAAAATGAATCGAGCAAAAGCGACGCAAACTGAACTCTCTGCTCATTCCGCCAACAGTTTCTCTTGTAAAGGCGCTGTACATAGGCTGAATCACCTTCGTCCAGTGATTTGCAGTCGATACAAACTGTTCTTGATCTGTTCTAAGCGTTTTCATATCCATCAAAATCCATCACGAAGTTTTTGTTAACGGAGGAAGTATGTACATGACCCGATGGGGTTTCTGTAATGACTTCTGGAGTGCTCCGTCCGCTCCTTCGTGTGACAGCGGAAGGACATGCCATACGGTAGTCTTGCCTTGAGCCTCAACCTCCGGACTACACTATTAAAGTGTTACGTTCGTGCAAGGGCTCTGAAAGGTGCAGACTTTCGTTGTGAAGACTTAGTGTTGAAATGCCGAAGACTGCAAGATGGTACTCATGGGTATAATTTTTCAGAAATTTCAGGTGCTCAACATTAATTCGTTTAGGTATGAGGCCCAAAAAGAACATGTTAGGTCAACCTGTTGCTATCAGGTTCGGCCTCATTTTCTCTGTGCTGCGCTGATGAGTCCACAGATGATGGAACAGTTCTGTCCGCAGATTGAGTGTTAGGCCAACAGAAATTTTAGGTACAGACACTAGTAAGCAGTCCCCCACTGGATGATGCGAATCAGTGCTCGTGAAGCTAATGGAATGTTTAAAACTACGGAGAAGGAGTGTCTATTAGGTAATGTGCTGGTCGATGTGCAGCTATTAACATGTTAGGTATGAAAGAGATGCACCGAAAGTAGCAAAGTAAAAGTACACTAAAAATGTGTGAAATTACAGTATTCAGTGCTTGTCAAGTATTTTATTCGTGAGGGCGGTTTCACTGCCTCTCCGAAACAGAGAGAGAGAGAGAGAGGGAGGGAGGGACGGACGGACGGAGGGGGGAGGGAGCTAGCGGGAAAGAGCGAGAGAGAGGGAGAGAGAGAGAGAGAGGGAGAGAGAGACTAGCAGACAGACAAACAGACAGACAGAGAAGGAGAAGGAGAAGAAGAAGGACAGAACACATGTTTGCCAACTGCATCACGTATTTCCTCAGACATCTCCCCCCCCCCCCCACCCCTGTTCCCTTTCATGGAAAAATTGGAATCTCTCCTGTTGGCATTTGGCAGCACCAGTTCGTGCATTACGTCCAAAACCACACGGTAAACCACGGCCGGTCAGAGATAGGATATAGTTGACCAGTGTTCAACTCTCCTAATCTACCCACACACCTCAGTCCTGTGTCCACCCCAGGGCCGGGGCAGCCGAGTCAGCACCCGGGGGGGGGGGGGGGGGTACAAACTAACACGCTGCAGGCGTGTGCTGACAGCGTGCCCAGTACGCATAGTTCACGCATGTGAATTTGAGAACTCTCATGAAAGAGGGAAGAGTGGAATGTCTGTTGCTGCTTCCCTCTGTCCGGCGTGTAAGAGGAACTCAAGAAAATTGAATTTTGAAAAAAACGCGTTTGTATGCTGGTGTTTGTGTTTTGTTGTTTTAGAGTGGCTTCATGTCAAGTCAAAGTTTCGTGGACTGTGTGAACAGGACCAATGTACAGTTTCCAGGTGCTCAGCCTGCAGTGGAACAGTCATTTGATGCTGCAGCGCTGCAACATCAACAGTTGCAGCACCAGCCATGGTCAATGCAACAAGATCATGCACAGCACCTGCAGCAACAGCAGCAGCCGCATGTACAGCAGTCGCCAATGCAACAATATCAAGCGCAACAGGTGCAGCAGCTGCGGCCGCAGCAGCAACAACAACTGCAGCAGCAGCTACAACAACAGCAACAGCTGCATGGACAGCAACAGCAGCAGCGACAATATCAGCAACCAACGGAGCAATACCAACAAGCTACCAACCAGCTTGCTGAACTAAGCCAGGTAGCGATTTGTTTGACAACTCTGACGTGTATAAGCTAGTTTAGCATCAACCCTCGAGTGCCCATCATGCTAGGGACTATGAGATAACAATCCATCTGGCCATGGCAACCGACAACAGGGGGCTATGGTCAGACCAGTTTAGAAACACGCAGGGGGTTGTTGCAGGTGTCGTAAAGTTTAGAATGTGGCCGGAACGTACATTTTACACGGTTCCGCAATTTGTGAGGTGAACTATCTCACTCATCCTCCACTCTCATGTAGGAGAGCGAGGCAGTTCTTCTTATTACAGACCCCCCCCCCACTCCTATTACCTTCCACCCCTATTATCTCCCACCCCTATCATCTCCCACCCCCTTCATCTCCCACCCCCATCATCTCCCACCCCTATTATCTGCCACCCCTATCATCTGCCACCCCCGTCATCTGCCACCCCCATCATCCCGCACCCCCATCATCTCCCACCCCTATCATCTCTCACCCCCATCATCTCTCACCCCCAGCATCTTCCACCCCCATCATCTCCCACCCCTGACATCTTCCACCCGATCATCTCTCACCCCCATCAGCTCCCAACCCGATCATCTTCCAACCCGATCATCTCTCACCCCCATCCTCTATTACCCCCATCATCTCCCAACCCGATCATCTTCAACCCCCATCATCTCCCACCCCCATCATCTCCCAACCCCATCATCTTCCAACCCCATCATCTCTCACCCCCATCCTCTCTCACCCCCATCATCTCCCAACCCGATCATCTCCTACCCCCATCATCTCCCACCCCATCATCTCCCAACCCGATCATCTTCCAACCCCATCATCTCCCACCTCCATCATCTCTCACCCCATAATCTCCCGATCCTTTCTCCTTTCTGTATTTCATATTGCGGCGAGGGAAAGGGACCACACTTTGAATTGATCACTACACCGCATCGTGCAACAATGTCAGCCGTTAACTCTTAGGTGCCGGTAGGTCGATTTCGACCTATGCTGACAGTGCATACTAAAAACGAGCACAGAGCCAGTCTCGTACATCGCAGGTGCCTGATTTTTTGTACAGAGACCCTTCAGTAGCTGGCCTGTAGATAGCAATAGAGAAAGTAGGGGGTTGCATTTGAAAAAGTTGAGTCGTGATCAACGACGATCGCGCAGATCAGCGGAAGTCAATCGAGCGTGGCAGCCTACGCACGTGTCGCGCAACATGAACAAAACGTTGCTGTTTCGCCTCGTTTTCGACTAGTACAGTTCATGGCTACTACAGCTGACCTCCGTCATGGATGCTGCAGGAGCGCTTGAGTTGTTTGAAGAGTTGGAGGCCGATGATGCCCGTGTAAAAGAAGAATCAGAAGACGACGATGGTGAATAATCTCACGCTCTTTTCTCTGACGGAAACCTGCCGTCATCAGATGAGGAAGACCGACTCAACGATGATTTGGTTTTCGGTGAATTTCTTGAGAACGGCAGCTCTTCAGATGAGGACAAATTTTCCGACGATGAGCTTCAAGAAGCTGTAGGGCGAGGGCGAGTGCAGCCAGTTTGTGGACGTGCTCCGCTCGCGCTGCGCGGAGAAATTGCTCGCGGCGCTGGTCGAGCTCAGCCAGCTGATGGAACAGCTGATCGTGGCGTGCGTGGCGCGTGTGGCGGAGGCCGTGGCGGAGGCCGTGGGTTGGTAGTGGATTCGGCGTGCTGAGTGGTGTTGGCGACCAAGATGTTCTTGGACCAGCGCAGTACCCTGACCCTATTGTAATTTTTTCTGACTTGAAAATTCAAAAATCGGATTTTGCTGTGTCTTGCCATTCAGAATACACACTTTTGTCGCTACATCATCTAATCGGTTGCGGAGGCTTTCCAAAAAATTGAACCAAAACTACGAAAAATCTAAAATTCAGTCAGGCACCAAAGGGTTAAACGGGTTTTTCTCCTGCTGTAATCGTGTATTTGTCTTGTCCAGGTTGCGTCTGCGCTGCCTGCATCCTGTACCGGCACTGCTTCTAACGGCTTTAACGTCGCTGGTCAGCACTACACACTGTCAGGCATTGGGGCTGCATTTGGGCAGGACAATGTAGGAACGGCAATGGAGGATGGCATGGATTCGTCTGACAAGGGCTACTCTTCTGGACCAATGGCTACTCTTGCCACCATTGCTGGTGACGTTGAGCTGGAGCCGATGTCAATGCAATCTTCTGGCCCGCAGGTAAGCCACTTTAAAGTGCCCTGACCAGGGAAGGACCTGGTGATGCGGTGCTCTCGCTGTACTTTTCGGTAAATCCAATTGCCATTGGCCTTGCTTGTTCCAACCCCCTGTTCATTAATGCCAATCCATTGGTCACTGCTTCAACCTCCGCCCCCCCCCTCCCCCCCCCCCCCCTTTCCCCTGATGTCAGTTCCCACACTGGCATGCGCTGGTCTGAGGTGGGTTCTGGTATAAAGGGGTTGCTGCCACATTATTTTGGCACGGAAATACAAGAGGCTAGGTAGACTGCTTTACTGTAACTTGAAGTTTCACACGCTGAGTGGCCATCAAACAGTACCAACAGACAGCACCATCAAACAGCACCATCAAACAGCACCATCAAACAGCACCATCAAACAGCACCAACAGACAGCACCAACAAACAGCACCAACAAACAGCACCATCAAACAGCACCGACAGACAGCACCATCAAACAGCACCATCAAACAGCACCATCAAACAGCAGCAACAGACAGCAAAACACTGTCACCATTGTCACAGGGAATTGTTTTTTCCGCTCTCCACTCAGATGCAGGTGTGTGGAGCACTCATTCGAGATGCCCCGGCCAGCCCTGATTCACGGTGTAGGCATAGCACGTTCAGCGGCATGGGTACATCAGTTAAAGCCATGTCGGAATGTTTTTTGTGGGGTGTGTGTGGGGGGGGGGGGTAGGGGGTATTTGAGTACCGAAAGCAACCCCCAGCCGCCTGGTGCTTAGCTGCCTAGCACCGAAGTGGAACTTGTCGAAATACTGACACTTGCATGAGACGTACAGGTTCCTGGCATCATTTTTGGCGGTCACGTGAAGGTGCAGTTTCATACATTTTTTTAATCTCCACAAATGCCTTTTAATTTCTTTAGGGGACGACAATTGGGGCTGGGCATTGTGAGTGGTCGCATCTTCAAGGCTACATTGTCCCGTGTTCTGCGTGTGATTATTCTTTGTAATTCCTTGTAGGGGCAATTACCAAACAACACCACTCCAACTGGAATACTTCCACTGGGTGGCTCTGCATCTTGCAATAATGGTGGTGGTGTGAATGGAGCTCCATTTCAACCATATGCTCAAACCAATGGCAATGGTTCAATGGCTTTCAATACCACCACCAACACTAGTGATCTTTGCACCACCCATAATCAGGTTCGTATGTGAGCGATCATCATTGTCTCTCTGTGCCTCTGTTTATCCGTCGCTCTGTTTTGTTTTCGCCTTGCTACCAGCAAGGCAGCATTGGGGTTGTTTCTGTTGCATTCTGTATTCTCTCTGTTTTTACCCAGGGTCCACAAACAGTCCATGCTGTGAAAGCGGCTGCATTCTCTTGCAGCAGCAGTAGCGACAACATCAACAACACAAGCAGTGGGAGTGGCGCATCCGATGCGGACACTGCCCTGCCTAACGTGAATCAAATTGACCGGCGTCTGTTGGTCTCCCAAACCGGTCTTTACCAAGGCGGTGGATCCAGCTTGAATGTCGGTACTGTGCCAGTGGCCAACCATTTGATTAAACCAGCACATGCTGTAATGCCTGGATCAAACACAAGCATCTCTGTTCACCCAGTTCCTAACAGTCAGGTACTTTGTGTGCTCCTTGGTGTCTACAGGTGTGCCCGTGTGTGTGTGCGTGCGTGTGTGTGTGTGTGCGTGCGTGCGTGCGCGCATGTGTGTGTGTGTGTGTGTGTGTGTGTGTGTGTGTGTGTGTGTGTGTGTGTGCCAGCTAGTTCGGTTGGTGGGTACACGTATGCCAGATAGTGTTAGGCCTGTTGCCAATGGGCTTGGCTGCTTGAAGGTGTATAGTTGTTCATATACTTTCTATTTGAAGTATACATGCCAGTTAACCATGGACTGCTTCTGGCTAGATAAACTCTTGTGTAATCAATGGTGCTAGTGAAGCTTATATCAGATTCACTCTGATTTAGCCACTCACACTTGTACCAAGTATTACCTTCACTGGGGGCAGGGGTACCTGCAGTTGGATCCCGGGACGGATACCCTGATGCCGTCAATCCTTTTTCTGCACCTTGTCCTCACCCACTTACTGAGGTGTGGTGAGCCCATAAGTGGGATCATTTCAAGTCCACCCTAGTTTGGGGATTTCAGGGGGTGTCGGCCGTTGGGTGGTTCAATGGCCAATTGAGTCATCTTTCCAAGATTCCTTTTGAGTCTCTCTCCCCTCTCCCAGGGAGACCCACGTGACCAGTTTTGGCAGTGAGCAAGTACAAGTACAAGTGTGTGCGTGTGTGTGTGTGTGCGCACGTGTGTGCGCGCGTGCGTACGTGCATGTGTGTGTCCATGGGCAGAGGTGGGCTGGATGCTGAAACAGTGAAAAGAAATCATGCATGCTCTCTGAAGACCGGAACAACTGCCCACTTCTTGCAAGGGGCGTTTATAACAACTCGCTCAACAAGTACTGAATGAGATACCAACTTGTTTCCATGTCCCAAATTGGGCCCAGCTGGCTGGGCATTGCAATGTGTTTGGCAATGAGTTTATACCGAGTTGAAGCCGTTATGAACTTGTTATGCTTTCGGTGTAGGAGTTTCCTGACCACGTCCATGTCTCGTCTTTTTGTTTGCCCAAACTACTCCAGGGCAACTTTAGACCACCTAATGAATTGGACACAGCCTTCATCAACAGTCAGCCTCCCGGCCGCAACAATGCTTCCATGGTGCATGCTGCCGTCTCGAAGTCACACACTGGAATGGTACCTACCAACGAGACAGCTGCTTCACTGCCGATAAACAATCAGTCATCTATGGCTAGCCAACAACAGCAGCAACAACACCAGCAGGAACAATTGCAGCATCAGCAGCAACAGCAATACCAGTATCAGCAGCTGCGGCAGCAGCAGAAGTGGAATTCGCACGGTGCAGGCCTACACGAATGCCCTATACTATCCGACAATGATATCGAGGATTTACTTGGATGTATGACACCGGATGTAAGTTGACCCGGCCTATATGTGTGTGTGTGTGTGTGTGTGTGTGTGTGTGTGTGTTTGCGGGTCTGTGTGTTGTGTGTTTGCGAGCCTTTGTGTCGTGTATTAGTGGGTCTGTGTGTGTTTGTTTGCGTGTGTGGGGGCGCGCGGTTGTGTCTGTGTGGACTTTCTTATACTTCCTCCGCGTCATCGAAATTGTCGCAGTTTGACTTTTTATATAAAACGGGGTATTTACTCTCCAGCACTCGTACCAGAGGCAAGGAATTCGACATAGGCGATAGTCATCAGTATAGAGTGACGGCAAAGGTCTATTTTCTGTTATTGGAAGCTGGAATTTTTGAACTAGACGCAATTTCTTCGCTGATGTCGCTGCGATGGTAATTTAGACTCGCTGAGATCAGTCAGGCGTTGCAGTCTGCACATTTCTCGTGCTGATGGCCATTCACTCAAGCCTCATCACTGTTTTACCTTAGCTGGGGTGAGAATGACTTCGTGGAACAAGTGGCAGCGCTTGGAGAAACATCGAGGGGTCAGCAAACTAAATGCTTGCAACAGCGATAAAATTTGTCCCTCTGGCTGAGACACTCAGTACATGATTGTACCTGCAAGAGCCGTGTAGACTCTACACGTAGTGCTAGTGATGCACGCGCAGGTGCCGTACCGGTACCGGGCCATGGTATACCAGTGATGCTGAAAAAGAGGGCGCGCTGGACGTGATAGTACACTTACCTGCATGAGCTGTGACCACACAGCTAAAATAAAAAAATGGCCATGCCACGGCTAAAAAAAGGTCATTTCAAGATCGAGGTGATTCCGCCGACGGTAATCAACCGACCTCGCAACGATCGTGTATTCTTACTAGGCTTCGTTGGTGGTGAAATAGAAATCATCCAGAGCTAGCAGACGACAAGCATAGCAGCTCTTGTCCTGTGGAGAAAGTCAAAGCGTTGGAGATGAGGCACGACCAACTTTCAACCTTCCTTGAAATATTTCAGAACGATATTTTTGCGTCCATTGACATCAGCGACGACGAGGACTTCATCTCTGCATGAAAACTCTCAGTCCAACTGTCCTGGAACGTTACACTAGTCTTCAGACTATCATACTGTGTAATAAGTTTTGAATGGCTTAGCTTATGGAGTTGTCAGTAACAAGTGACAAGTCACTAGTCAAACTGCGACAATTTCGATGACGCGGAGGAAGTAATATTATATTTTCTGGGTTTTCTGTCTTCAGGGGTCTAACTAGGTTCTCTATCTTGTGCTTTGTCGTTGTGTCATGTTGTTCTTTGTGACCAGTCTGGAGAGGCAAGGCACATGGCTAGTTCAGGACAATGTGGGCCTCACATCACGACTCCATCATTGCCGGCAGGTAATGACGATGGAATTCACCCCTTCCCGGCGATGGAATTCAACCCTACAGAAGTGCCTCGGAGTGCCCCCATGGCGGCTGCATCTGTTGCTGCTGCTGCTTCTGCAGTTAGTCCCCCACACGGACATAGTGTGGAGGAAGTCCAAGGTAAGACCAGGGCCAGTGAGGATGAACAGCTGTCTGGACAGTCTGAAGCACGGTTTCTCTGTTGCCTGAGTGTCCTTTTTTGTGCCAAGCACTGTGAAGAAACGGGGATCTATCCAGTACTACTTCGAAGTAAAAACCACAAAAGTTCCAGAGTTTCCAGTAGCTAGTGTCTGATGATCGCCTCATGCGTAAAACTCGGAGTTGCAACGCAGTCTTCATTCTGTTCATCCTTGTTGCTAATTCGAACTACCGGTATATATTTGTCCACTCTCCGGATAGCTATCTGTTTGAACATAGCTTGAGTGACTGGCTGAACCGGTCACAATGACGTCTAGTGAACTAGAAAGCATTTTAAACTGACAAACAGTAAAGTACCAAAGTTAAAGGGCTCTATCCGTGGTGAAAAAAACGAGCTCTGTCGGGGGACAGGCAACTTTGACGCTTAACCAGATGGATGCCTGCTCACTCATTCGCCTATCATCTCTCTTGCCTCCTGTCTCTCTTTTATATTACTTAGTGTTGTTGTTAACGTGGCTTGTTGATAATTACTGTAAGAGTTGAAAGCATGACGAGTCTTAAGTTTAACGATTTGCCAATTTTCCCACTAAGCGGGCACACAGTTTAATGACCCTGCCAGCACCCACCTATCTTCTATTTCTCTAGTGCAACGTAGAGAAGGAATAACGTACGTGTAACGTTTCTTGAGTTAACGATGGACTCTTTCTCGTTAAAAAGCTAGACGTTGTACCCCGTTAGAGATTCAACTCTTACAGTATCTTCTTTTCAATGTTTCCGCCTCTTTGTCAATGTCACTATTGCTGTTCTCTTTAGAAGCTGATGACATGGCCGCAAGCAAAGCTACACCGTCCACTCAGTCGGATAACAAGGTCACTGAAATGATGGCCAGACTTCTACAAGTCCTGAAGAAAAATGAGGAGTTGGAAAAAGCACTGAAGTTGAAGGAGGAAGAGGCAGAGCACCATCGTGTTGCGGCCCTGGAGACAACTCGTCTTGCTGAGGAGAATGCCCGCCTTGCTGAACACAATCGACATCTTGCTGAACAGAAGCATGTGGCAGAGCAAGCTAGGCATGACCTTCAACAAGCGGTGAATCGGAACAAGGCCAAGCCAGGGCTGCTTGATGCCACCAGGTCAAAATCAAGGCCAAGACGCGCACGTTCGTCGTCAAGACCGAGCGTTGAGCCAACTGAAAGAGAGGGTAGGTGAATAGTGAAGTGGGGAAATGAATGTACTGTATTTCCCGGAGTATAAGCCGCACCCCCCCCCATTTTTTTGCCAGGAAATACAGACATCGATCCTCTTTATCACCGTTAAGTTGATCATCAGAGTATAAACCACACCCCTCTTTGGAGGTGAAATTTGAGTGTTCAAAGTGCGGCATATACTCCGGAAAATACGGTACTGAGTGTTTGTTCATTCGTTTGTTTGAACAGCACAAGAAGTTCAATTAAAATACATAATGTACGGACTGTGCTTTATTGCCATGCACTGTACGTACCAACTGTGACCATTTGTTTTGGTCTGAAACTCAATTCCATCTCGAAGGTAAGCAGACAATGTTGAGGTCACACCTCTTTGTTGAGGTCACTGCCCTTTGTCAAACTCACAACCCTTTGTCGAGGTCACAACCCTTAGCCGAGGTCACAACGATTTGTCGAGGTGACAACCCTTTGTTGAACCCACTGCCCTTTTTCAAGGAGATACGTATATCTCGAGATCTGACGTCTTATGGTGAGGACATTCCCATATGTCGAGGTCACATCTCCTATTTCACCCCTCGCTGAGTCTGCTCCTCTGTCGCATGGGCACGAGGTGCACCCGTGTGACGTGTGTGTGTGTGTGTGTGTGTGTGTGTGTGTGTGTGTGTGTGTGTGTGTGTGTGCCGCAGTGTGTGTGTGTGTGTGTGTGTGTGTGTGTGTGTGTGTGTTTGTGCATTGGGTGATTCTCTTTGGTTGGTTTACTGTGTTTGATGGCGTGCATGGTCTCTTATGAAATGATGAATGGAGCCTGCTACACTACAGCGACCATTCATAAAAAGATGATATCCTAGCTTTTGATAGATCAAATTTTGAACTTTTGAAGCAAAGGCGCATATGGATACGAGCTAAGAGTAACTGTCCGCCACTGTAACTGGATACTGTCTACAGTCAGAAAGTGCAACAACTAGGCACACAACTGACAGAGTACTGAGATGTTCGACGATCTGACACCTAGCTCCAACACATCTCCGAAGCGCTAACCAACAGCCTTTCAACTCGGAAACAAAGAAGGGGAAGCTTTGCGAAAACGAATTGTACAAAACCGAACGCTGAACTCTTACAGTACTTCTCATGCATGACAATGTGATGAACTAGATGACTACAAAACAATAGCTTCACACAATGTACGTTTCGCCGTATGGTTCGTGACAGTAACAATCAACATTCTTTGTTCCCGTGGGACTTCAGCTTGTACTCATTTTCATTGCGCTTACCTTCCCCTCTTTGGTCTACCTTAGACTAGAACCTTCCGAGTTGGAAGGCTGTTGGTTAGCGCTTCGGAGATGTGTTGAAGCTAGGTGTCGGGTCGTCGAATATCAGTTTTATGCCTAGTTTTTGCTGACTGTCACATGATAATATAATTGCAGTGGTGGACAGTTACTCTTTTAAAATTGTATCCATACGCCCCTTTCTTTTTTAAATTGTGAGCTTTTCACAATTTCTTTGCAATCCCATGGAATGCTCTTCCAATTATGTTCATGAAATCTATTTCTCCAAAAAGTAAGCCATAACAAGAATAGGATTTCGACCAGGTTTTCCCCCAAAAACACTGAATTGGGAAAAAGCATGAAAATCCAGGCCACTTCACTCCACTTGCCATGGTACATTGTGCAGGTTCGAACACCGGTTGAGGTACCTTTTGGACCCTTTTTCAAGTTTCAAATTTCGTGGCACTGCACCGTGTACGATAAAATCACGAAAAAACCACCAAATAACTTACTTGTACGGGTGCCCACCAGAACCAGCGCTCGTCTTTTTGTGAATGGAATGTAGTTGGTGCACCCTTGCACTACCTATCTCTCGATGGAGCAGTGAAGCTGTTCCACACAATTCGCTTGGGCCTTCGTGTTTGTCGTGGAGAAGTTCGAACTCTCTGTCACTTGAAGGATATGTCCTGTTGTAGTGTCTATGACCTCATGATTGTGCCGGTGTAGTTCTATTTTCAAATGGTTTCACCCGGGCTGCCTTTTTGTTTGCTTCTTATGCCGCTCCAGAGTCCAAGAAGAAGCTGAATGAACTGTTACTCCATGGAATGGTGAGTGCTTTGCAAATCTTGTTCTTGTTTTGCATTACCACTTCAACTAGTGAATCAGCTTATTGAATGCTCCCCCCCCCCCCCCCCCCCCGTATCACGCATTCTGTACTTTGGTATTAATTTTATAAGGGCGGTCCGTATTCGAGCCCTGATTCAGACCGATCTTTTCGGTTTCACGGTATCTTTTCAGCTGTAGTATACGTTTTGACGCCACAACTTGTGAAAGTACTCCTGTTTGAAAATGTTCTTCCGAGAAATCCTTGTGCAAACAAAATTAATTTAATGTGTGATGCGATAGTATGGTAATTATTATTATAATTTAGAGAAAAGAAAATGACCAAGGAACTACTTGGTCCGCCAAGTTAAAATTGGCGCTTATCTTCTCACTTGGTTTCCGGTGTTCTGCCTGTGTCACACGGCATGGAACCACCGATTCACCATCCGAACATAACCAATGACCATTGCATCCGAAGACATGCCAGCACTGTTGAACCATCACAAAAGTTGCAATCGGTTCGTTTGAGTCTTTTTGACGGAGCTGCCGCCGACGAACACTTCCGTCAGCGCAAGAAAACACTGCAACCTCCGCTCGAGTCCGTAATATAGGTCAGGATGTTCGCATTCCAGAGCGATGCAGAATACAGTTTCTGTCTACTTCCAGCTGTCTGATGACAAGGATTGTTTACCCCGGGGAAATATAGAAAAGCTGAAAAAGCGCTTCGTGAGCTTGAATTTCAGTGCTTGCACAGTACAGTGACTAGTGAAGGGCTATCACCAGCAAATCGCTGACGAAGAGACTGCAGCTCAAGTCCACATCTCCAGAAAGTGAGACCAATCCGGTGGACACACTTTGAAGCTCACAGAGGACAAGGCAAAGGAGCTAATCAAAATAAACACCAAGTCTTGAGGGAAACACTCGTGCAAAGGACTTTCAGGAAACTAGCCGAAAAGTCTGGTGCACGGCGTTAGGACTGACTTGTAGGCACAGTACGCACAGGTGCTACATCAAGTGGAAGCTATCACTGCGCTGCATGTACAAGCACCAGCGGCTCGCGTGGGTGCTGATCAGCAAGTACGACAAGCGCAAGAGGCGATTTGAAAAAGGACACTGATATGGCGTTGCCTTTTTGTCTCAAACAAAGTCGCATTATTGCTACGAACGGGGATAACACTGACAGCCAACATGCGGGCAGTCTCACTCAGCTTCTGATCGGCAAGGTGTCAGGCACGCACTGCCTTTGAGCGTGATTCGAGACGAGGAGAAGTGGAACAAGCTATGAAATGTGCAGCAGCTGTCCGGATCGAACTTTTTGAGCTCTTCCTCCAGCGACGATAGTGGCGAGGAGGATGTGTAACTTGCTTGAATTTTCGACTGAGTTGCGTAATGACAGGTGAATAATCATGTACATAGTGCTTTGTGATCGTTGCTTGCTTCAGATATTCGTATTTCCTTCCTGAGACAAGTGTGAAGATAAGCGCCAATTGTAACTGGGCGCACCAAGTACAAGTTACACTATAATGTCCACTAGCACCACCAGTTACTAAACAATCCACTCTTGCGATAACATTGCACGACACTGACCGTCGGTACTAACGTTCTACAGCTAGAGCTGATGGCCAGTTAGTTGTAGAACGTCAGTACCGTCGGTCGGTGTCGTGCAATGTTATCGCATGAGCTGATTGTTTAGTACCTGGTGGTGTTAGTGGACATTATATCGTAACTTGTAGTTCCTTGGTCCTTTTCTTTTCTATAAATTAAAATTTTAATATGGCCATCCCCACAGTCCCAAGGCCTACCATAAATGTGCCAATACAAGTAACACCATGATCACTTGGGTGATAGCAATATAATCTTATCTTTGCAAACCCCGTTCTCTTCTGTCTTTGTCTTGCTACACTCCTGAAGGGACACCCAAATCAGAGACCACTGCTGTCAGCGCCTGTCCCGACCACCACACAAGCAGAGGCAATGAGTGCCGAAGCTACTCAAACCTCGGCTGGAGTCAGGAGTTTCATTGGTAGAATCATCAAGCCTGAAGAAATTGGTAAGTTTGTAGTCTTGAGTCCCTGCTTACCGAGTGCATATGTGATGGAGTCACCACAGTTTCAATCTGGGATGATACCCCCATGGATGTTCTGTATGTACCAACAATTTCTCTCTCAGGGGCTCACTACGAAAAAAAATTCTGGTACTTGCGAGGTCACCAAGAACAATCCTTTTATTCCCACATGTACATGTAATTCTACGTCTCATTGATAGCACATGATTGTGCTTGCGTGCTTTCTTCTTTCACTATTTCAGAGCATGTTACCCTCACGCCAGGCAAAGAAAGATTCAATGTAAGTACAAGGGCGATGCTGCCATGAAGTGAATCACCATTAATTTGCTATTCTCTGCGCGATTTTCGTCATATATGGAGCCAAACAATGACATGATTTCGCAGCGTATGCAGTATTTTCGATACTGCACGGGGAAACCCCGTTTGTCCTGCGCAGTATTGCTATACTGCATTGAATTTGACCTTTGAACTGACCCTTCTTTCTACCCAAATACGTCAGGTATACTGTGATAGTAAACTTCTAGAGATGTATATAGAGGGGTCAAGTATAGTGATCACATGGGACATGGTAAAAATAATGAAATATTTTGCTTGCACGAAGGCAGTACCGGATGATATCTCTTTTTGAAGCGGGTTCACTCGAGCTTTTTTTGCCATGCGATGCACGATCGACGCGATCCACAACACCACAGCGCCATGCAAACCGGCAAAATACCATTCACAGACGAAGTCACCGATGTGACGTCGCCTGTTGCTGATGTGTCTCAAGCTCATTGGAGGTTGGTACGTCACCATGGCATCCCCGTGGCTAAGTACAGCTTTTTACAAATCTGCAAGCAACTCTTGAACCGTCGGTACAACTTTGGTGCAAAGAAGGTCCAAATCGCACATCGCATTGCAGGTGGCAGAGCGGAAGTGGAGCCACGTTCGACTTCTGTAATCATCCATTTGCGACATTTGCGTGAGCTGAGCGACGGATGCGATTTGGGGATTTCCCGGTTTCGCGGCTGTCTCATCCCATCGCAAAAATGCTTCTGTGAATCCCGCTTTGACCGTCGCTGCCTGCGCAGCTATGGGGCCGAACTGCGCACGTGCCTAGGCGATACTCTCATGCATGCATATAGCATTCCTAGCGGCATATACCAAGAATGATATAGTGTCTATGCAGTACGTGGATAGGTTTTCTATGGGACCAGCACTTAATTGGCCTTTATCTGGCAGCCATATTTCTTTCGGTGAGTACACCCTGTACTAAAAAAACAACCCTGGTAATGCTCTGTGTGGGCTGTGGCGGCAGCAATGTCACACAGTAGTACCCGATGCCGGAGAGCTTACGCGTGCTGCACACATCACCGTTTTCAGTGTTTTCTGCGTGTTCTTGACTTTCAGCGACAATTCCATGTGAAGGCACACTTCAACAGGTTTATCCCAGACTGTGCGTCGCAATGTCATACCCTTTACTTTCAACTGACGTCCACAAGGCGCACTGTGAGGAGTCAAGCAGCTGAGTTTTCCAGGCACACTCACATTCTCACAGCACTAGTGCCAAGCATACCAAAGGGTAAGAACTTACTAAGAAGACACGCTGTCTCAGGCGCATAGCTCGCATGGGGCACGGGGCACAAGCACCCCCCCCCCCCAAACATTTCGACCTACATGCGTGTTCAGCATGCACATTATGACCATGAATGGCATGCACCAGCCATCCTACACATACATGTTCATGATGCGGCCGTGCACCCCCTTAAAGGAGGGGGGACCAGGTACGCCCCTGCTGTGTTGCTGTGGTGGGCACTTGCTAGGCGTTCAAATTTTATCGTCCTCTATCGTATCCCACACGACTGTTGCTATCAAACTTTCATTGCCGCCACCTGCACAATACCTAGTCTGAACCGTTACAGTAAAACCTGTGTTTAGCGAACCCTGTGCCAAGCGGGATCCTGTCACAACTCAACACATTTTCACGCGCCGACCTGTAGCCATTGAAAATTCACCGCAACAAGCGGCATCATATTGACATTTGTGGAGCATAGAATACTTTCGTGTGGGCAAAGCACACCTCACTCAAGTACATGCAGTGCATCCTGCACTGTCACTTGTCACTTCTGTTCACTGCATGCACTTGGTTCAGAGCGCACTTCAACCCTGTTGCAGTCAACCCCGGCAGCCCATATGGTACTTTTGGATAGTTTTGGTCGCTGTGTGCAGGTCCAATATGGCATTTGGTACACTAATAGTGAGGCGCTGGTCGTGCAAGGCAGGTGGTCCCTGTGTCCGGTGCAGTTTCTGTGTAGAACTGCCCGTGCATGGGAAGACAGTCGTTAACTGAAAGCAGGTGGTCGCTAAAACCAGAGGTCGCTTACACCCCGTTTACAGTACTTAATCATCAAATTCTTGCCTGCACTCAGGGTGAAAAATTGAACTAAAGACGACCAACGAAGATCTGGAGTGATATAAATATCTTTCATTAATTGCTCTGCAGATGGCATTGGCTGTAATGAGGAAGTGTTTGAAGTCACGCTGGTTTGCCAAATGGGTCGCAAATCATGTCCGGCCATTGGCCAAATCACGCTCACTGCGTTGGAACAACGGGCAGGCCCTGGGTCAAAAAGCTCAGTTCCCACGCGAGATCCGAACACTGCAACCAGTGGATCAGGAACACGTGGAAGTAGTGCACCAGCAGGAGCAAGCAACGCATCATCCTGCTACAGAGCCCTGCCTGGTGGAATGCAGGCTGGAATATCTCACTGCAACATGGCCATTGCTACAGGAGCTGATATCAATGTGAGCAACCATGGCGGTGCTGACAGTAACGATGGGAGCAGCTCGTCAGATTGTGATCCAACATGCCATCAGTGTGTTGCCACGGTAAGTTAGTGTGTAGACTTTTTTCTTTGCTCTGAGGTTGCTGTTGTTGGTTTCCCACTTTTCCTGTTCTTTTTTGGTGCATTTCTTTTAAGCGAGATTCACAGAAGCTTTTTTGTGATGCGACACGCGATGCGACGGGATCTGCGATGGACGCGTGCAATGCGAACTCGCGAAATACCATTCACAGAAAAAGTCGGCGATGCGACAAAGTCTTGCTGATTTGGGTACGTCACCATGATATTCGCGCGGTTTGGTACAACTTGTACAAATTGATAGGCAATTTTGAACCTTTGTACAACTTTGCTGTAGAAAAGGTCAAAATCTTACGCCAAATCGCTTGTCGCATCGCAAAGGTTGAGCCAAGCTTAAATTCTGCGATGGCCCAGTTGCGGCAGGTGCGTGGGGTGCGAGATGGCTGCGATTTGGGGATTTCCCGGTTTCGCGGCAGTCGCATCGCGCGTCGCATCGCAAAAAAGCTTCTGTGAACCTCGCTTTACTCTGCTCAAATCGGTAATGCGGATTTGGAGATGTGCATGCTGCAGGTTTGAGTTGTGAGGCCACTGCGACTGAGCTCAGCCTGTGACAACTGTGACGCCTTGTGCCTCAACTGCTGGAGCAATTAAAAAAAGTTTCGAGGTGAAGTCGTGCCTGGGGAGCGACAAATACTCCGACTGAGATCCTTTTGCAATGTATAGTTAGGAACTTAGAACTGCAGGTATGATGCTATACATTTCTGTGCGTGTGTGTGTGCGTGCGTGCGAGTTGGCGTGCGTGCGTGCGTGCGTGCCTGCGTGCGTGCGTGCCTGCGTGCGTGCCTGCGTGCCTACCTGCCTGTGTGTGTGCGCGCGCGTGCACGCGCGTGCGTGTGCGTGTGTGCGTATTATAATATTCTTTATCTGCACTGGTGAACTATTATCTGTCACCAGGTTCCCTTTATGATGTCCGTCCAAGGTGGGATAACAAGTTCATCATCTTCGACTGAAACTGACCTCGATGACAACGTGTGCAGAGTAACAGTTGGAGACGCAGTCAGCCAAACTTGCGGCGTGCAAGCTTCGGCAAAGGTAGACCTATTATTATGAACATGTACCGCTTATATAAGGAAGTTTGGTTGCTCCCACACTGGAGCTCGCGCTTTCCCGCGAGCTCCAGTGTGGGAGAAACCAAACTTCCTTATAAATTTTTTGCCGAGGTCGCTACCACTATTTGGTAATGTACCGCATTTCCCCAATTATAAGTTGTATTCTGTTATACATCGCACCCCCATTTCCGGGCCTTTGTCGTGTAATTTCTGTGTTTGTCCAAGTACCGAGTCCACTTTATGGTGTACTCCACTCTGTGAAATTGGCTTGTCACGGTTGGATAACGGCGAGGCGGATATTCATGAGAACTGCTATTATTTTATTGGCTATATTATTATTATTATACGCACGTCCGCGTTTACGTCAACAGTAAGTCCACGTATTCGCATGTGCCAGAAGACAGGCAGAGTGGGCAGGGAGGAAAACAAAAATAAATAAAAGTAAAAAATAAATGTAAGACGGCAGGCGATAGGCACATAACTCATGTTCGATGATAGGTGCTCAATGCACGGGATCTATTCGAAAGATCAAAAAATAAAACAAGAATAACAGACAACGACGATAGGTTTGTAACTCATGGTCGATGGTAAGTGCTAAATGCACGGGATCTGTACAAAGCCTCTGTCCCATCCGTTAATTACTGCGTACATCCTGGCACAGCTCGCGCCACGCAGGCCTGCCAGCGGCGATGGCCCACAGGTGCTCCAGGTCTGCCAAGTTCCTCAGACTCCCCAGTCCTGCTGATTCCAGGTCCGCGGATAGTGTGGACACGATGGTTGTCCGTGGCCACCCTCGCCATACCTTGTCCCCACAGGTGAAGTAACTCCGCATAGCGAGAGCGGCAGGCGTGTCTTGAGGGAGTCTGAGGATATGCCCAAACAGGCCCCATCTGGATCGCCGCATGAGGGCACTGCTGGGCTCTGCGTGGCATCTGCCGTACAGGGCTTTGTTTGGAATCACCTGCGGCCAGCGGATACCCAGGAGACTCCGAAGTTGTCTTCTATGGAATGTGTCCAGACGCTCCCATGCTGAAGCCATCAGTCCCCAGGTGCCTCCATTGTACGTTAGCACAGGGATGATAAACGCGTTGTAAAGCCTTAGCCGTAGACTTTCGCTGATGATCGATCGACGACACCATACCGTGAATAGCGCTCTGAAGGCTGCCGTTGCTAATTGTTTCCTTCGTGCAACATCTTCCTCGTCGCTTCCATCATCGTCGCTTCCATCTTCCTCGTCGCTGCTATAACTAGCAGTAAAGTCTGTCTTGAAAATGGAAGGATTCGTTCATATAAGGAACATGAGACCCGGTCTAAGTAACTGTTTTAAGTGGTTGCAAGGTTGTATTTGGGGAACACCCAGTATTTACAGTACACGTCTGTTCATATTCTCATAATTATTATCTGTTTCTGGCAACTTTTTTTACTCTCTTGCACCCTGTCCAGGAGCTAACGCAGCACTGCATTCCAGACAACTACAAAGTGCTTGGCACGGTTGAGCAGATCACACACCTCTTCCAAGCACTGATCAATGAGGAAGATTGCACAGTTGCGAGCAGCAAAAAGGATGATGCAAAGGAGGAGTCAACCTTGCAGAACGCAAGCCAACTGGAGGATTCTACCCAATCCGCTTCCTCCTCTGCAAGCCAGTCCATTCTGGATTCGTGTTCTCAATCCCTCTGCACTACAAGCAATCTGGAGTACTGTTACCTGCCGGTTTCTAGAACGAAATCATCCCTGGATGATATCACCTCCAGCCAGGACCACTCAGAGCAGCCTGACAATGAGAATAGGCGACGTGCAGGTGAAGGCAGCACTGCAGCTAGCTACAACCCATTTCAACCTAGTGACCAAGGCCCAGGATACCCCATCATAGTCTTTTCTTCCATTGACCCTGTAAGTGCGCAGTTGACAATGCCTTCACATTTGTGTGCTTGTGTGTCCCGGGCACAAGGGAAGTATCAGAGCCGGTACTGCGCGAGTGCGAGGGCATCACTATGCGTATCCCATGTGACTGTTCTATTGATATTATATTTTCAAGGATTCTCCAGGGGCAAACGGATGCCTATGAAAGGGAGTCTCCTGGGGAAAGGAAGTGAAGGTGGCTGTCATGAGAGAGGGAAGAAGGGACATGACATGGTGAAAAAATAAAAATAATACTAACAGGAACAGCAGAAGCTACTTGCAAAATTTGGTAAATCTTGCACAGAATACTTGTGGTGCAGATAGTGTCCACGCACAGAAACAGAAATCGGCTAGCGGATGTCAGGCAGCGGATTTCTTCAGGCAGCTTATGCCGGGCAACATTGAGACAAAATAGAGGGGATTGAGTGAAGTTCTATGCATGGCACTTGACCACTTAAAAGCATAATTATAATGAGTGTAATATATGTAGCGTTTTTTCACCTTCGCTAGCTACACGTCGGCTAACACAAACTATTACGTCGTCAGGACACAATTTCTGGAAACAGGGAGTCAAAAGTACTTGACAAAAAACGGTCGAAAGGAAGCGCAAGACAGTCAACGTGAGCTGCTTGGTTTTAAGCCATCCATTCGAAAAGGCAAGGAACGCAATCGACAAGAAATGCCAAGCACCATGTGCGGGCGTTCATAGCAAGCTTGGTCCTCCTTTCAGAAGCAGTCCAGTGATCGTGTAATAGAAAAATGTTCGGTTAACGTAGGAGTTAACCGTTGTTAACAGTTGTAGATATCGTACATGCAGTTGTATGTAGTACTATGTACGCACGTGCAGGCATGCCGTGCTTGTACCGCTTTATGTATGGCACGAGAGAGATGACATGGCGCACTTCTGATAGAGAACTAAAGAAGATCTGTTTAGCACAATGGCTGTCTTGTGAGTGACTGAATAGATGTCTACATTGGCGCAGTGAACGAAAATGACAAAGGGCAGGACGCCCAAGGAATTTATTCCTGACTATGCTGCGAGCAACGTCGGTGCTGATTTTGAACTCTGGCTCGAGGACATAAATGATTTCCTTTCAATCAGTGAAGTGACGGCAGCAGCTGACAAGAAACGCTTGTTCTTGAATCTGGCTGGATTAGCAGTGAGGCGCATTGTGAAAGGTCTGGTTGTCACGGTGGAGCAGACACAAGATGGCTCACCTGGAGATGAGTACCAAGCCTTGACGGACGCATTGTTGGCACACTTTCGACCGTCAACAAATGTCACGTCTGAACGTCACAAATTCCGCCAACTCCGCCAAATGGAGGGCGAGTCGGTGACTTTGTTCGTTGGGCGGCTGAGAGAAAAGGCAGATGTTTGCGAATTCAGCTCCACTTCTGTGGATACCATTGTCAACTGCCAAATTCGAGACCAGCTGATCGTGGGCCTGCGTTCTGTTGAGCTTCGAAAGGAGCTGCTGAAACAGTCGAAGCTGACCCTGAACGACGCCGTCACCAAGTCAGTGGCGTTGGAAGCGTCGATTACTGACAGTAAACTGTACGATAGTACCAGAGCTAGTGACGCACCGCCTGTGTTCCCCGTGCCCATCCAGCGTGTGCAAGCTGTCTCTGCAGCTGGTTCTGGATCAGAGGGAAAGAAGTGCAAATACTGCGGACGGAGTCACAAACCAGGCATGCGTAACTGTCCTGCGGCCAACGTCACCTGCAACAAGTGTGGCAAGCGAGGGCATTTTGCAGTGGTCTGCATGTCAAACAAAGTGGAAAGACACGAAGAAAGAGCCCGGCCAGTAGAGGATGAGCCTGATGAGTATGAGCATGCAAGTCGCATGTACGACTCCGCTTTCGCCGTCAGTAGCTCGGCACTCGCAGGCGACAAGACATTCCAGACTACACTCAAAGTCAATGGTGAGCTGTGCACTGGACTGTTAGACACAGGTGCAACTCGGACGATCCTCACTGATGATGTGATCAAGCCCACGCGCAAGAGTGACCGCTTGCTGAAAGCGTACAATGGCGGTGTCGTAGAGACTTTGGGCATGGCTGACGTCCACATTTCACATGGTGGCAAGAACGTGAAGTGCAGTTGTTTCGTGGTAGCAGCCAGTCAGCACTCCGTTCTCTTCGGACAGGATGTCATCAAGGAGCTGAACCTCCTGTCACAAGCAAACGTGGTGAACGTGTCACCCATCGAAATCTCTCTGGAAGACGGTTCAAAGCCTCTAGCCCAGCCACCACGACGCCCAGCTTTCAGTATCCGGGCTGACATCGAGACCGAGCTGAAACGGCTGACCAAGTTGGATATCATTGAACCCGTCAAGGAAGCCACGCCGTGGGTGTCACCACTTGTTCCAGTCCGCAAACCGAATGGAGCATTGCGACTATGCGTGGACTACAGAGAACTGAATAAGAGAGTTACACGTGAGCGCAACGTTCTTCCAACCGTTGACGAGATCACAGCTCAGCTTGATGGCGCAGGGGTCTTCTCAGTTCTGGATGCGGAATCTGGATTCCATCAGCTACTCTTGTCAGAAGAAGCAAGGCCTCTAACGACTTTCTCATCGCACTGTGGCCTGTTCCGTTTCAAGCGTTTACCTTTCGGTATTGCATGTGCGCCTGAGATTTTCCAGCGAGTGGTGTCCGACATTCTGGAAGGCCTGCCAGGAGTCATCGTCTACATCGACGACATCCTAGTGTTTGGCTCCAATCAAGCAGAACACGATGCACGGCTAGAAGCAGTCAAGCAGCGACTGCGAGCAGCTAACCTCCAACTCAACTGGACCAAGTGCCGACTGAACCAGGACCGTGTGAAGTATCTGGGACATTGGCTAAGTGCGACCGGCTTGTCCCCAGATGATGACAAGTTACAAGCCATCCAGGAGCTGGCCCCTCCGAAATCTATCTCTGATGTGCGACGGTTCCTGGGGATGGCTACGTACCTTGGAAAGTTCATTCCGAACTTGGCCCAGATCACGGCTTCTCTGCGCAGGCTAGCAAAGCGTGATCCCTTCAGTGTGGATGATGAAGTCCTGCAGGCATTCACCTCAGCAAAGGCTGGTATAGCGTCAGCTTTGCAAGCGTTGGCATTCTTTCAACCAGCATTGGACGTCCCTACTGCTATCAGCTGTGATGCATCGCCAGACGGTTTGGGAGCAGTCCTGTGGCAGAAGAATACCAGTGGCTGTTGGGTACCAGTGACATGTGCCAGTCGCTCTCTATCAGATGTTGAGTCACGCTATTCTCAGCTGGAACGAGAGATGCTGGGAGTGGTATTCGGCCTGACTCGCTTTCGGCAGTATGTACTAGGCCGAGAAGTGCAAGTGTTTACGGATCACAAGCCGCTTATTTCTATCGTCCAGAAGCCGTTCGACGAAGTGCCACCGAGGCTTCAGAGATGGCTGGTCGCATTGATGCCCTATCGCTACAGCTTGGTGTTCGTCCCTGGCCAGCAGATGGTTTGTGCTGACACCCTCTCTCGAGCTCCTCTACCTGATCGCACAGCTTCACCTGCAGAGGCACGTTCAATGGCGGAATTCGTTAGTCTCATTCTCGAGGCGTGTCCGGTTCGTTCCAAGGATATTCGCCAGGCCACGGACTCTGATCCGACACTGAGCAGCGTCCGACAAAGAGTGGGCACATCAGTTTGGTCAGGGTGCATCCAAACGGAAGAGCCTTACTTCCTGCTACGCCATCAGCTGACAGTCATTGAAGGGATTGTCATGCTAGACAATCGCTACGTCATTCCAGAAGAGCTCCGCCCAGCGGTGCTGCGACTAGCACATGAAGGTCATCCAGGCATCGATGCATTCCGGGATACCCTTCGCGAACGGGTTTGGTGGCCAGGTCTCATGAAGGATGCCAATCTGTTTGCAGAGAAATGCTCTGAATGCTGGCGTAAACGCTCCAATCCAGCGCAACAGCTCCTCCCTACAGAGATAGAAGGTGTCTGGCAGAAACTGGCCATTGACCTTGTTACCATTGAGGGAGCCACGTTCCTGTCTGCTATTGATTATGGTTCCCGCTGGCCAGAGCTTCTACCACTGTCCAATACTACGACAACGGGTGTGATCGACAAGCTGATGGAGTTGTTCGCACGGTTTGGTCTGCCTTCAACACTCGTCTCGGATTGGGGCCCACAGTTTGCATCCACTGAGATGTCCAAGTTTCTCGCTCAGTTGGGTGTTGAGCATTGCAAGTCTAGCCCCCGGTATGCCCGCTCTAACGGTATGGTGGAGCGACTACATCGTCTGGTGAAAGAACGAGTTGCCAGCCTGAGACCTCATCTACCGCTACACCGCCGCATCACTCAAGTCTTGTTCGACATTCGCAATTCGCGGCACCGGATGCTAGGTACATCGCCGAGCGAAGCGTTGTTCAGCAGAGTCATTCGGACACGGGTTCCAGCATCCATCACCCCACAGATCGTCAACCCATCTGAGCAGATCAAGGCGAAAGCAGCAATGGTTGAAGGTCATGACTCACGCCGAGGTGTCCGCAAGTTACCCCATTTGCCATCAGGTACGCGGGTAGTGCTCCATGATGGGTACAGCGACCCTCGAAAAGAATGGAAGGTAGTAGAGCAGTATGGTCGTCAGGTTGGGGTCACTGATGGGTCACGCATACTGCTCCGGAACCGTCAGCATGTTACCGAGTTTGTAGCACCAGCAGCAGCAGCAGCGGAGAAAGCACCCGTGAGTGAACCTCTGGCACAGTCAGAGAGGGAGCATGTGCCAGAGCCAGTGTGTGCTCCAGCACTGCCAGTGTCCGACCCAACAAGCCTTCCGTCAGCGAGCAGCGCAACATCCAGGCCCGAAGCTCCGGTAACTGCGCTCACATTGCCGTTGTCTCCTGCAGCTTCACCGGAGACGACAGCATCACCTGCAACACCGGCCTGTATGTCACTGTCACCGCCAACATCTCGTCCAAGTGTATTCCGCGAGGGCGTACAGACCAGAGCTGGCCGTCAGATCAAGCTTACAGAGAAAGCACGTGAAGCTGACATCTGAGTCGTCGAGTCATGCATTACCAAATGAGTGGCTTCAATCGCTACCAGATTGGCGTTGTTTAGAATCTTCTAACTACCTTGTGAATATTTAGATTTTTCTTTATTTTTTCCCCTTATTGGTCGAGTTTGCATTGTAACTCAAACTCATGCTGTTTTTGCCTCAAGTTTTGAGTCAGATTATTTCTAATAGTTGCAACACTTCCCGTCTCTCTTTTACTCCAACACATGTACGTACATTCCTCTGCAAGCTGCAGGATACGGATGCAAGTGTTTTTGTTTTGTTTTTGTTTTCCTTTTTCTCTTTCTTTTTTTTCTTTCTTTTTGAGGGAAGGGGGTAATGTAGATATCGTACATGCAGTTGTATGTAGTACTATGTACGCACGTGCAGGCATGCCGTGCTTGTACCGCTTTATGTATGGCACGAGAGAGATGACATGGCGCACTTCTGATAGAGAACTAAAGAAGATCTGTTTAGCACAATGGCTGTCTTGTGAGTGACTGAATAGATGTCTACAACAGTCACGTACCATTGCTTCGCTGTTGGCCTTTATAACGGGTTGCATAACCCTCCTTGCGTGTGTGCACAATCTTGCTCTCTCTACATACTGCTGTGTATCATAGACGACATGCCAACGCTCTGCGCATGCGCAGATTTCCTGTGCGCACAACAGAGCTTGCTGTCTTTCCAGTTTCCTTGCCTGCAGTCAGCTGTCAAATTCTGAACTCGAAAATTCTGATTTCTGATTTGAGTTTGCCTCCGTCCTGCTTCAGAGTGTCAGTCCTAGTTCTGCCGATTGGCTGCCGTCTTTAGTATTCGCTTTCCTTGTTCTCTCTCAGTTCAGTCCCGTCAGACTACGTGTCAGCGGTCGGAGATTATTTGAGTATTATATTCTCACGATGGCTCGTTTCTCGACCAGACAAAAGACGCCATCGGCCAGAGTGGCAGCTCAACCTTCGGATACAGGACGTAATGTGCGTGTGCGGCGAAATCCTGTTCGTCTTCAATCGCCCAGAACTCCAATACCTCCCTACTCGGATTCTGTTGTCTCCGACGTTGCGCCGTCAGTTTCTTCTGCCGCCGCCTTGAATGTGGCCCCTGATCCCGGGGCGGCAACTCAAACTTCGGCTGCAGGCAGTAATGTGCGTGCGAGGCCAACTCCTGTTCGTCGTCAACCAACCGGGACTCCATTATCTTCCTCCGCGGCCTCTGTTGTCTCCGACGTTGCGCCGTCAGTTTCTTCTGCCGCCGCCTTGAGTGTGGCCCCTGATGTACTTGCTTCGGCTGTTTCTCAGGCCGTCGGCCAGGTCCTTCAGCCCCTGATGGAGCGAGTAGAGCAGTTGGAATCTGCTGCAGCCGTCGTGCCGCCTGTCAACTCCAGCTCCGTTTCTTGCATTGGGCCATCCGCCGGCTGCTCGTCCGTCGCTCTCTGTACCTGATAAACTTCGCGGGCGAATTGAACGCGGCGAGTTTATTGATTTCGACGACCTCCTCCCGGACCAGCTGGGTGTGGAGCCCAATGTGGTCCAGCTAGCTGTGGGGGCTAACCGCTCTGTCCAACTTGTACAGAAGCCAACTCAGGCCCAGCGCCGCCATGTCCACGATGTAGCGTCATGGCTCGAGGCGTTTACTGTCTACACGAGAGTAATTGTCGCGGCGGCTCCAGACAGGGCAAATGATTTGCTGGCGTATCAGGCCACTATTCTGGATGCAAATAACTCGTATCATGTGGACGCATGGCTAAGTTATGACAGGCGTTTCCGGCGCGCCATAGCCTCCCAACCACTGTCGTACGACTGGGCTATCATCGACTCTAATTTGTGGCAGTCGTCATTCACCAGCCGTGGTCGCCCGCCATGTTCGCGCTGTTCTCTGGTGCACCCAGTGGCCCAGGCCCGGTGTCCCTTTAGACCAGGGCCTCCATCCGACGGCGCTGGGAGTGGAGGTCCGCCGCAGTCCAGCGCACCAGCCCATCTTGGGAAGCCTATCTGCCGCAACTTCAACAGGGACCAGTGCAACAACTCATTCTGCTATCGTGGCCACGTGTGCCTTCAATGCCGCGGGAAGCACCCAGAAGTCAAATGTGGCAGGGGACAGTCCGCCACCTCAGCGTCTGCTCCGTGAACATTCTGTAGAGATCCCCATCAATGTTATCCGATTAGCCGGGCTCCTTAACCGTCATTCTGATCACTCCTTCTCTCACTTTGTGTTGCATGGGTTGTGTCACGGTTTCACGATAGGCCAATCTGCTGCTATATCTGGTTGCGTTCGCAAACGCGAACTCGCCTCACTCCTGGGCCACCTCTCGTTCGCTTCCAGAGCAATTCCGGCCGCCCGTACATTCTCACGCCGCCTGTATGACCTCGACAAGGCCACATCTGAGATGTCATCTCACCGAATGCTGCACCTCTCAGCCTCAGCCAAGGGTGACCTGAGCTGGTGGCACCAGACTGTCAACATGGAACGGAAAGTCATTTTTCCTGCTAGAGAAGTGGATGCCCAGCGCTGACCTCCAGTCGCAAACCGACGCAAGTGGCACCATTGGATTTGGAGCCTTCTTCAATGGTCGCTGGTTTAGAGGTGACTGGTCCCCGCAGCAACTGGAACTAAGCATTACCTACAAGGAGCTCTTCGCCATGTCATGGCCTGGGCCATATGAGGGATCGAGTGGCTGCGTGTGGAGTTTCAGTGCGACAACCAAGCTGTCGTGGAGTGCCTGAAGACGGGCACGAGCCAGTCTCCTGCAGTCATGGCACTCATCCGCACCCTGTACTCAATCTGTGCGAAGCACAATTTCCTGATCCGAGCATCGCACCTGCCAGGAATTTCCAATACCATCGCTGATGCCCTGTCCCGGAACAAGATGGATGCCTTCAGGACCTTTGCTCCTACAGCTGCGGAGCGGCCTGACACCATGGTCCAGCCGATCACTGAGTAAGTGCAAAGACATTCACTTAGGATGCAGATAGCGTTCTCTGTCGATCCTACTCCACAATATCAGTCTGACTTTATGCCTCTAGAACAACGCTCTTGTGCAATACATACTTACCATCTATATTGGCTGTTATCACCCCCTATCTCCTCTGGCCCTAATGGGAATGTCGGCATGGGCACTCCTCCGTAACTGGCCTCTCGCGCACTACTATTAAACTCGCATGGGTCATAAACCGCTCCTGCTCAACGCAGGCCGACCCACCAACTCACATGGGTCACAAACCGCTCCTGCTCAGTGCAGGCCGACCCACTTGGTCATATACAGCTCCTGCCCTCGGTAGGCCGACCACACGATTCGTTAACGCGCACTCAATTGAGGCCAGCTACTCTGCCCGACATTGCTGTCACGTCCCAGAATAAGACAACTGCTGCCTGATAGTCCTGTGATAGCAGGATCTACATAGTGAGCAGCTCTGTGCTGAGCTGTCACGCCCTTTTAGTACAACATGGTTTGGCCAGTGTCTTGTCCCACATGCTTAGCATGTAGGTTGAGCGACACGCGCTTTCCCACGTAGGTGACATGCCTTCTTGGCATGACACGTTATGGGATCCAAGGCCGGAACCTGGTCAGGTAGGTTCTCGCGTTGTACGTTTCCTGGAAGTTCTTCACTTCCTGGAAATGTGACCCCAGGCTTTGTGCAAAACCACGTCACTACGACGTTCTACAGGTTTCCACGATGCCTCGGTGCTTCGTGCAAAGAGCCAAGACTAATATGACATTGTATATCAAGAGCTAAGTGCAAGGCAGGAGACGTGTGCAAGAACCAAAACCGTCACCGCGCAAGAGGTCAGAGTATCACGCAAGCAAGACCAAGAATGCAGCAGAACTTACCATAAGAAGCCGCTGAACTATGGCACGTTGGGTGAGCGGGCTCCCCAACGTGACCCTCATATACTCACATTGTACTCTGACGTGGGTGAGCGGGCTCCCCACGTCCCAATTTGGTCTTTCTTCTCTCGATGTCTTTCTTTCTCTTTCTTCTCGAATGATCACCGTACGTATATTCTGCATTTCTGCTGACTGGCTGCGCACATTCCGGTTTGACTTGTTCTGCTATTTCCTGGAATTACCTCGCCATGATCACGCCATTATATCTCTGAAGCACCCTATAAAAGAAGCTCTCATTCTCTCTTTTACTTCAGTTCTAGTCTAGTCTAGTCTAGTCTAGTCTTGTCTAGCAGTCGAGACTCGGTCTCAGCTCTCTGTCTTCGTTTACTTTGAGCTCGGATTTGATACTACTCACAACGTAAAACTAACAGTCTCTGTCTGTTGATCGTGTGGGGTTGAACTTGGACCAAGCCAGCTATATTGGTTGGCCCCTGGGTTGTGTTGGGCTTGTCGTGAGGCCACACGTCTATATTCAGTCGCCGCTCGTAGTGATTTCGGGGTCCGGTCACTCTGAGCCAGGGACGCGACATTTGGTGCTGTGACCAGGATGGTCTAAGTTCTCCTCACTCGGTGTACTCCGTAACTGCAACGACGCGATGTCCACAGCAGTCTTTCGTGAACAACCTTGTCTCTGATAGCAGGTTCTTGGCGATAGACGTGGCAGAGCAACAGCAGTGTTGAACGCTCCAACTTGGTACGAAGAAAACTCCGAGTACTCTCGAGTGCGTTTCTCTTTCGTATCCAGCACTGGCTTCCGTTCCGCATCTCGTGTTCCTGTAGCGCTGCAGTGCGAGTTCGTAGTGCACGACGAGCTTGCTTTGCTGCGGACTGCATGGCGGACACCAAGGTGCGAAATTTATTGTCAGTTGCACGATCGATCGAGGAGTTGTTTGCATTCATGCAGTTCTCAAGTACGAGTGCAGTGCGCGTTTGTCACAGTCAGGTTCAGATATGGAAGGGTTCGTGAACCCGTGTACCATGTGTACGCACATGAGCCGTAAACAGGGCTTGGGTCCTCTTTACGGAGCGTTGTGAAAGTAGTCACTACGACTGGATCACGGAGTAGTGCAGTGTAGTTTTCAAGTTTCGACAAGAAAACGCCACTGTTCGGACATGATGTTTGTTGAGACCGCTTGAAGCTCTTGAAGCTTGACAAGTCGTCTCTTCAACGATGAGGCCTTACTGACATTCGAACTCAGTTTGTTCTCAGTCGCGAGTGCTGTTTGAAGACCCGGTACCCGGTTGTTTCATGGCTGAAACGATGGGAGGATGCAGACCACGTCGTTGGTTGTGGACGAATGCAATCTCGTTCTGTGTGTCGATGCACCAGACGAAGTTTTGTGTGACGCCCAGCTTTGGTGCTGGAGGACGCAGTTTTATCTGCGAATGTTCTTGACGATCATGTCAGTCGCGAGGATGGGAGTTCTGACCTTGTTGTCGATCTTCAGTCTCCAGACGTTCTGTTTGTGAAGAAAAAAAAGTTTGTGGAGAGGATGGCCGAACAGTACATGACCTACTAGTATGTGCTGGAGTGTGTACTCGTTACTCGACGCGGTCCTTGTCCTTGGTGAAAGTTGACCAGTTTCCTGCAGAGGGAACTGTGTCCTGTGAAAGTGTGATGTTGATGGGTGCCTTTGCATCCTCAACAAATGACTGAACTGTGCACCGGTTCGGGTTGTGTACTGCTCAGAGGAGTCAGTTGGTCTCTGTGGATGAGGCGCCCGGATCGGTCAGTTGTAGCCAATTTCGGTTGGTGGTGATGAGCTTGCGTAGTGAGCAACGGAGAAGGGGACGGTGGTGACCATACAGGCCAGGATGGGATTCCTGGGGCCGAAGAAGTATGGTCTGCGCTTCATATAGGACGAGGTCCTAGAACTGAAATGGAAAGGCTGTGGTGGGAGAGGATGATTTGGATCTGGATCCCTCGAGCACAGTGTTGGCTGATCAGGGGACGCCCTGTGTCGAGGAGCCTGGTAGGCGAGACTCATCTGGGGATGATGAGTTGTTGCGAGTGAGGTCCCAATTTGCTCGTTACCGGATGGATTTTACTACGAGCTCTTTACCGATCTGGTTTCACAACTGTGTAGCACCATCGGATTGAGTGAATGCTTTATGTGCCTGGCACCTGGCGAGGAATTGTATTTTCTCGTGAGCAGTCAGTGATATTGTTCAGTCGTATGAGCCCGATACGAGTGATATGCTGTATTCGGCTGATGACATGGTGTTCGCACCAAAACCTGTGGTGGATTGGACTTGCATCCTGCATCTCCAGTTGACTTACCTATTGTATCCGTCGCGGAGCCTGGTGGATGACACTGGCAACGTCGCGGTATCTCACCGACTACCATATCGGTCGAGGATAGTCACGGGGACGTGATTCTTCAACGGCGGGGGAAATGTCACGTCCCAGAATAAGACAACTGCTGCCTGATAGTCCTGTGATAGCAGGATCTACATAGTGAGCAGCTCTGTGCTGAGCTGTCACGCCCTTTTAGTACAACATGGTTTGGCCAGTGTCTTGTCCCACGTGCTTAGCATGTAGGTTGAGCGACACGCGCTTTCCCACGTAGGTGACATGCCTTCTTGGCATGACACGTTATGGGATCCAAGGCCGGAACCTGGTCAGGTAGGTTCTCGCGTTGTACGTTTCCTGGAAGTTCTTCACTTCCTGGAAATGTGACCCCAGGCTTTGTGCAAAACCACGTCACTACGACGTTCTACAGGTTTCCACGATGCCTCCGTCCTTCGTGCAAAGAGCCAAGATTAATATGACATTGTATATCAAGAGCTAAGTGCAAGGCAGGAGACGTGTGCAAGAACCAAAACCGTCACCGCGCAAGAGGTCAGAGTATCACGCAAGCAAGACCAAGAATGCAGCAGAACTTACCATAAGAAGCCGCTGAACTATGGCACGTTGGGTGAGCGGGCTCCCCAACGTGACCCTCATATACTCACATTGTACTCTGACGTGGGTGAGCGGGCTCCCCACGTCCCAATTTGGTCTTTCTTCTCTCGATGTCTTTCTTTCTCTTTCTTCTCGAATGATCACCGTACGTATATTCTGCATTTCTGCTGACTGGCTGCGCACATTCCGGTTTGACTTGTTCTGCTATTTTCTGGAATTACCTCGCCATGATCACGCCATTATATCTCTGAAGCACCCTATAAAAGAAGCTCTCATTCTCTCTTTTACTTCAGTTCTAGTCTAGTCTAGTCTAGTCTAGCAGTCGAGACTCGGTCTCAGCTCTCTGTCTTCGTTTACTTTGAGCTCGGATTTGATACTACTCACAACGTAAAACTAACAGTCTCTGTCTGTTGATCGTGTGGGGTTGAACTTGGACCAAGCCAGCTATATTGGTTGGCCCCTGGGTTGTGTTGGGCTTGTCGTGAGGCCACACGTCTATATTCAGTCGCCGCTCGTAGTGATTTCGGGGTCCGGTCACTCTGAGCCAGGGACGCGACATTCCCATTCTTCCAAACTCACTCTTGTGTCTTTTGGTGTGTCGCATCCTGCACGCGTGTGTGTCTACTCTATACTCTAGCATGGGGAGTAGAATGTTAATTATTATTAACTCCTACGTTAACCAAACATTTAACATTCTACTCCCCATGCTAGAGTAAAGAGTAGACACACACGCGTGCAGGACGCGACACACCAAAAGACACAAGAGTGAGTTTGGAAGAATGGGAATGTCGGGCAGAGTAGCTGGCCTCAATTGAGTGCGCGTTAACGAATCGTGTGGTCGGCCTACCGCGGGCAGGAGCTGTATATGACCAAGTGGGTCGGCCTGCACTGAGCAGGAGCGGTTTGTGACCCATGCGAGTTGGTGGGTCGGCCTGCGTTGAGCAGGAGCGGTTTATGACCCATGCGAGTTTAATAGTAGTGCCCGAGAGGCCAGTTACGGAGGAGTGCCCGCATCCGTGTGTTTCAAAATATGTGGAGTGGAGTGTAAGAGTAAGAAATGGGATGAGGAGGGTGGGTCAGAATTTGAAAGCTGACTACAGGCAAGGAAACTGGAAAGACAGCAAGCTCTGTTGTGCGCACAGGAAATCTGCGCAAGCGCAGAGCGTTGGCATGTCGTCTATGATACACAGCAGTATGTAGAGAGAGCAAGATTGTGCACACACGTAAGGAGGGTTATGCAACCCGTTATAAAGGCCAACAGCGAAGCAATGGTACGTGACTGTTAACAACGGTTATTATTTTTATTAAATTCTGAATAGGGCGATAATTTTTATAAGGAAATTGTTTGTGTCCTATCCTGTATCATGTTATCCTTTCACCCATTCACGGCATAGTCCTTCCCCTGCCTGTCGCCATGTATAGACGGTACGTGACCTCTCACTACCCCCGTGCTACGCACGATACCATGCTCTGCTGGGCATGGCCTCCCTGACTCTTCACTATATCTACACTCATCTGTCTGTAAAATAAACCACTTCCTTATGTCAGTACATGACACAACAGTTTGCTCCCACTGGAGCTCGCCTTTTTCTCACAGGCCAAACCATGAACAGGGATACAAATTTGCGCAGGCCAGATACCTCGCGACTGGCGAGATGCTATGATAACGCCTCTGCATAAGAAAGGCAGCAGGACAGATCCAACAAACTATCTATACAGAACTGCAGGTACGATGCTATACAATACTGAGTGTGTGTGTGTGTGTGTGTGTGTGTGTGTGTGTGTGTGTGTGTGTGTGTGTGTGTGTGTGTGTGTGTGTGTGTGTGTGTGTGTGTGTGTGTGTGTGTGTGTGTGTGTGTGTGTGTGTGTGTGTGTGTGTGTGTGTGTGTGTGTGTGTGTGTGTGTGTGTGTGTGTGTGTGTGTGTGTGTGTGTGTGTGTGTGTGTGTGTGTGTGTGTGTGTGTGTGTGTGTGTGTGTGTGTGTGTGTGTGTGTGTGTGTGTGTGTGTGTGTGTGTGTGTGTGTGTGTGTGTGTGTGTGTGTGTGTGTGTGTGTGTGTGTGTGTGTGTGTGTGTGTGTGTGTGTGTGTGTGTGTGTGTGTGTGTGTGTGTGTGTGTGTGTGTGTGTGTGTGTGTGTGTGTGTGTGTGTGTGTGTGTGTGTGTGTGTGTGTGTGTGTGTGTGTGTGTGTGTGTGTGTGTGTGTGTGTGTGTGTGTGTGTGTGTGTGTGTGTGTGTGTGTGTGTGTGTGTGTGTGTGTGTGTGTGTGTGTGTGTGTGTGTGTGTGTGTGTGTGTGTGTGTGTGTGTGTGTGTGTGTGTGTGTGTGTGTGTGTGTGTGTGTGTGTGTGTGTGTGTGTGTGTGTGTGTGTGTGTGTGTGTGTGTGTGTGTGTGTGTACATGTATATCTTCTACAGGTTATGTTCTTCATCCTGCACATGGTGAAGGGCAGTCCGTTCGGCGGTGCGTCAGATGGTGAAGAGCGCTACCTCACCCATTGGGAACAGATTGACGGCGGTAAGCAGTTCACCGCCACCAAGAAATTCCTGACTGCCTTTCCTGTCGTCCTGTTCCTCCTGGCTAGCTTCTATACATCGTACGAGTGTGTGTGTGTGTGTGTGTGTGTGTGTGTGTGTGTGTGTGTGTGTGTGTGTGTGTGTGTGTGTGTGTGTGTGTGTGTGTGTGTGTGTGTGTGTGTGTGTGTGTGTGTGTGTGTGTGTGTGTGTGTGTGTGTGTGTGTGTGTGTGTGTGTGTGTGTGTGTGTGTGTGTGTGTGTGTGTGTGTGTGTGTGTGTGTGTGTGTGTGTGTGTGTGTGTGTGTGTGTGTGTGTGTGTGTGTGTGTGTGTGTGTGTGTGTGTGTGTGTGTGTGTGTGTGTGTGTGTGTGTGTGTGTGTGTGTGTGTGTGTGTGTGTGTGTGTGTGTGTGTGTGTGTGTGTGTGTGTGTGTGTGTGTGTGTGTGTGTGTGTGTGTGTGTGTGTGTGTGTGTGTGTGTGTGTGTGTGTGTGTGTGTGTGTGTGTGTGTGTGTGTGTGTGTGTGTGTGTGTGTGTGTGTGTGTGTGTGTGTGTGTGTGTGTGTGTGTGTGTGTGTGTGTGTGTGTGTGTGTGTGTGTGTGTGTGTGTGTGTGTGTGTGTGTGTGTGTGTGTGTGTGTGTGTGTGTGTGTGTGTGTGTGTGTGTGTGTGTGTGTGTGTGTGTGTGTGTGTGTGTGTGTGTGTGTGTGTGTGTGTGTGTGTGTGTGTGTGTGTGTGTGTGTGTGTGTGTGTGTGTGTGTGTGTGTGTGTGTGTGTGTGTGTGTGTGTGTGTGTGTGTGTGTGTGTGTGTGTGTGTGTGTGTGTGTGTGTGTGTGTGTGTGTGTGTGTGTGTGTGTGTGTGTGTGTGTGTGTGTGTGTGTGTGTGTGTGTGTGTGTGTGTGTGTGTGTGTGTGTGTGTGTGTGTGTGTGTGTGTGTGTGTGTGTGTGTGTGTGTGTGTGTGTGTGTGTGTGTGTGTGTGTGTGTGAACATGTGTGTGTGTGTGTGTGTGTGTGTGTGTGTGTGTGTGTGCGTGCATGCGTGTGTGTGTGCATATTATAATCTGCACTGGTGAACTATCATCTGTCACCAGGTTCCCGTCGTGATCCCGGTCCATGGTGGGATGACAAGTTCATCATCTTCGGCTGAAACTGATTCCGATGACAATGTTTGCAGAGTACCAGATGGAGACGCAGCCAGAAAACCCTGTGGCGTGCAAGCTTCGGGAAAGGTACAAATGCCATGTACAGTCAACTTCGCTCATAATGACACTCGGCGGCGGGGCATCAAAAAGGTGTCCTTATTCGCGAAGTGTCGTTATACCCGAAGTCTAATTGTTATGTATTACAGTGGGATGGGACTTTGCTCTGGGTATGGAAATTCTGTCGTTATTCGCGAATTGTCGTTATATCCGCAGTCGTTACTAGCGAAATTGACTGTACCGCATTTTCCTGATTATAAGTCGACGGTATTCTGTTACAAGCCTTTTCCATACCTTCGTGCAATTTCTATGTTTTCATTCGAGTACCGAGTCATACTCAACTGCATGGTGTACTCCAATCTGTGAAATGTTGGTGTGTTGAAAAACGGCGAAGCTGATATTTATGAGAACTGCTGTCATTATTGGCTATAAAACTAGCACCAAGTCCCATCTTGAAGTTGGAAGGACACACACACACACACACAGGGTTCTCCCTTCTATCGGTCACTTCTAAGATTCAGGAACGACTGGTGCACAGAGCTCTATACAAACATCTCGACAAATATCTGCCTGCAGAACAGTCTGGTTTCAGACAGAAGGATGGTACCAAACTCCAACTCGGACGACTTGTGCACGACATCACGCTCGACAGTGACGACCATCAACACGTCTATGCTTGCTTTTTCGATCTTTCGAAAGCCTTCGATCGCGTGTGGCATGCCGGCTTACTAAAGAAACTGGAGCAATATGGTGTGAGAGGCCAGGCTCTCCAGTGGCTCACCCACTACCTAACTGATCGCCGGGAACGCGTTCATATCGCCACTGCCACCTCACCCTGGCTTTCAATTCCGGCGGGAGTACTGCAAGGTTCAGTCCTCAGCCCCTTGCTATTTCTAGCCTACACAATTGACCTGCCATCAGCATGCGCAGCTCCGAACTCGAGATGCAGCCTTTTTGCTGACGACACCGCTGTTGTTGCCTCGCACCCGTCATCCGTCGAGTCTGAAGCTCACCTCCACTTTATTCGTTGCTATGGTTGTGATATGGGTGCACATATACATGTAGTTTTATTTAACTCGGATATTGAGTCAGTATATATAAATTTAAAATAGAAGAAATCACATGGAAACGAGTTATGAAGCATCTATCCACGACATTATATATCCGCCTAATGAGTATGCGCGGCCCATGCGCCATGGGGACCCACGAATACAAACCAGCATTATGTTCCCTCAGCAATACAAGCAAGCAAGCAAGCAAAGATAAATGAGAGCCCAGGCAGCGAAAACAAAGCGAAGAGAGATGAGGACATAGGCAACGAAAACAGTTCCAAAGCGTAGCCAGGGATTGTATGTGTGCATATGGGTGCAACAGTTAATACGGCTAGTGCAGCCATGGACCGCGCAGCAGCACGGAAAATACAAAAGTGCCACAGCAGCAGCCAAGAGTGCGCAAACACTAAAAAGGCAGATCATCCATGATTTGAATAGTTTGCAGGCAACCTGCCTACACTCAAGAGAGAACTGCATTTCACACAAATCCATTACGGGTATGGTTTCAACATTTCGGTCTTCATGACCATCATCAGGAATGAAGTGGACATGGAAAAAAACAGCAGTATAAAAGAAGGAAGCAAAGCACGATACCTAGTGACAGCGCGCGTAGAGAAGTGCAGAGCACGTCGTGGCGGGTGCATTGCTACATGTACATGACAACACAGGCACAAAACGACGAGGAAAGTAGATATTGCGCTACAGGAGTGATACAAGTACAGTTCCAATCTCACAACTCCTGTGAGGTATGTAGTGCTGTAGCGCAATATCTACTTTCCTTCATCGTTTTGTGCCTGTGTTGTCATGTACATGTAGCAATGCACCCGCCACGACGTGCTCTGCACTTCTCTACGCGCGCTGTCACTAGGTATCGTGCTTTGCTTCCTTCTTTTATACTGCTGTTTTTTCCATGTCCACTTCATTCTCGATGATGGTCATGAAGACCGAAACGTTGAAACGGTACCTGTAATGGAAATGCAGTGCTCTCTTGAGTGTAGGCAGGTTGAGTGTAGGCAGGTTGAGTGTAGGCAGGTTGAGTGTAGGCAGGTTGAGTGTAGGCAGGTTGAGTGTAGGCAGGTTGAGTGTAGGCAGGTTGAGTGTAGGCAGGTTGAGTGTAGGCAGGTTGAGTGTAGGCAGGTTGAGTGTAGGCAGGTTGAGTGTAGGCAGGTTGAGTGTAGGCAGGTTGCCTGCAAACTATTCAAGTGTAATGAAGCTGCGTGAAGCATCCTTCAAAAATTTTCATCCATGATTTTTTAAATTATTGTCGTATTATCTTCTTACAGCTCCAACGAGTGATCTAAGTTCGTTTAATTATATAGGTTATTCATTGCATTATTAAGATTATTGTCTCCATGTCGCCGTTTTATATAATTATAATACTCAATCTGCGGACAGCATGCTGTTTCGTTCTTTTTGAACTCATCAGCGCAGCACAGAGAAAATGAGGCCGAACCTGATAGCAATGAAAATAAAAATTTCCAATCAGGCCCGAACGTACCTTGCCAGAGTGCTCAAACTGACAAGTCAGTGAGCTCTGCATAACGCAAACAGCAAAGGCACTACCCCACGCAAGAGTGCTCAACTGCTACAAGAGCAGGAGCGAAATACTCAATCTGCGGACAGCATGCTGTTTCGTTCTTTTTGAACTCATCAGCGCAGCACAGAGAAAATGAGGCCGAACCTGATAGCAATGAAAATAAAAATTTCCAATCAGGCCCGAACGTACCTTGCCAGAGTGCTCAAACTGACAAGTCAGTGAGCTCTGCATAACGCAAACAGCAATATATATCATTACTATAATTATAATAGTAATAGTAATGATATACTACGAGCACAATTGCAGGTTAAAGGGGAAGTTAAGGCAAAAATTAAAATTTCACCAGTTGTAGTCTTCGGGGTGCTGAGTCGAATGGTCTTGGTCCGAGAAAGCTGAGACGCTCCCTTCCTACTTGAATCCCAATCGAACTCGCGTACTTCCACCGAAACTGGGTGACTGCGCCCTACGAGATGGGGATTTGTATGCAAAATGTCACTAAAAGCGCCGTTTCGTTCTTATAAAAGCACGGATGACCGCGATTGGCCCATATGTTGTAGTCTTTTGGACGTTGAGTCGACTGGTTTTGGTCCGAAAAGGCTGCAATGCAGCGTTCCTCCTTTATTCCCAATCGAACATGGTTGACCAAGCGGTCACGTGCTCCTGGGTGCCCAAATCACCTGGTCACCACGCCAGCAGGCGACAACTTTCACACCAAGGTTCAACTCGAGTTCAACTCGAGTGACAGGACTGCACCCAAAAAAGGTCAAACAGGCTAGTAAGTTGTACCCTGCAGGCACGGTGACCAGCTGACTGGTGTACGCAGGAGCACGTGACCGCTTGTTCAACCATGTTCGATTGGGAATAAAGGAGGAACGCTGCATCGCAGCCTTTTCGGACCAAAACCAGTCGACTCAACGTCCAAAAGACTACAACATATGGGCCAATCGCGGTCATCCGTGCTTTTATAAGAACGAAACGGCGCTTTTAGTGACATTTTGCATACAAATCCCCATCTCGTAGGGCGCAGTCACCCAGTTTCGGTGGAAGTGCGCGAGTTCGATTGGGATTCAAGTAGGAAGGGAGCGTCTCAGCTTTCTCGGACCAAGACCATTCGACTCGGCACCCCGAAGACTACAACTGGTGAAATTTTAATTTTTGCCTTAACTTCCCCTTTAAGGCGCACAGCCTCTGTGTAATGATAATTATACTAGTAATGTAGTGTCGTTAGGCTTGCACCTTCTCAACTTTTTGTCTTTCCACTTTTCTTGCTCAATGACCGGGTCATGACGACATTGTGAATAGGGGATTGTCCTCTTGGGCGGAACTGGACGTGGTAAAGTAAGTGATATGTAGGGTCCTGCATTGCTAGCTGTTTTGTTTGCCACCCCATGACAATGCCTTGACTGTGTAACAGTCAGTGTGTTGTGCATGCTGGATCAGTAAGGTAAATTTAATGGAGGGGGGGGGTATTTTTATTTTTACGCGCGAAATTCGAGCGAAATCGGAGAGATGGCCGAGCCCAGCTTTTCTGGTTTTCTCAGACATGCTCTCTTAGAATGTTTTGGGGAACCTGCGAGAGGAAGATAACACACGCAGATTTTGGTTGTTCTTCTTGTGGTAAGCACACAGGAAGCATAATCATTCTGCTGATCTCTTCATGTGTGCTATACGTGCTACTTCCTCCGCTAACAAAAACTTCGTAATGGATTTTTGAGGTACTGGTTTGTGCATAAACTGCCATGAAATGAGTCGCGATCACTTTCTCGGACTTCCCTGGCATGCCATGAAAGAGGTACGGTGCAAGGAAAGCGACCTTTCACGACAAGCCGAGCGGAAAGGATGGTTGCGCTGTGGCAACATAGGTGATGACAGTCATGGCGAGCGAAACTGACATAGCACTTCTCCGAGGGGATAATGCGCTGCGCGCTTGGCCTCTCTACTACTCTAGCACTGAGTTTGAGAGTGATAGAGAGCAATGGAACGGAGCAGCGAGCCTACACAATGAGCAAGTGACCAAGCAGCTGCTCCAATCGCTCGGCGCAATGAAATAATTCTGAATTCAAGTTATTGTTCAACCTGCGCAAAGCCCAGATTCAAATGCTGATGCCCATGCATTCTTTCAGAAGTCTGCAGACCGACGCGAGTTTCGTGGCTAAGGAAAGTCGACTGGACTTGCTAGCCACTGCCGTTCAGGGCTGGTAGGAGTAGCCAAATGAGAAAAAAATTCACGGGAATCAGTTTGGCTGTGCCTTTGCTCCCGCGTTTCGCGGAGTTCTGGAGAGTGGAGATGAAACCAGGAGTCCTAAAATATTTTTACGACACCCTGGTGGAAACGAGTAATCGCCACCGCAGCCTATCAAGCAGCTTGAAAGCCAACTTGAACGACGGCGACATCACCAAAGTTCAGCGGAGTGTGATCAAAGAAGCCGAGGAAAGGCTGAAACGAGCTGAACAACGACTCGAGAGAGATGACGACTCGCGTGCAGCCGATGACGACAGCGACGCAGGGTCAAAAATGAGTCGAGCGAAAGCGGCGCAAACTGAACTCTCTGCTCATTCCACCAACAGTTTCTCTTGTAAAGACGCTGTGCATGGGCTGAACTATCTTCGTCTAGTGATTTGCAGTCGATACAAACTATTCTTGACCTGTTCCAAGCGTTTTCATATCCATCAAAATCCATCACGAAGTTTTTGTTAACGGAGCAAGTATTATGACTGGGACATTGGTTCTATGGTTGGATATGGTGACTTTGCAGCAGGTGCAAATTGAAGAATATGAAAGTACTATAAGTAGTGGGTCCTGCATCTTAAAAAAAGAGGACCATAAGTTTACAACTTACTGTATTATCTCCGTTAGGGGCCATCCGTAAGTACCGATATTTGTTCATTTCTCCCCAGATCTCCTCCCTCGCCCCCCCCCCCCTCAAAACGAACATACACATGTTTATGCAGGGGATCGATATTATTGAATAAAGTGCAATCTCCTCATGAAATGTGACCAACAGCAGCTTCACCAGCTAGGTTTTCATTGCGGCGGTGGAAAAACCTTGCCATGGTTATTTTCACAAGGCGGACTTTCACTGTTTGTAGCTCATCAACTACATGTTTGTACAGTGCCTGTCCACACCTAGACATCGACATCTATTAACAAAGGTGAGATGAGCAGAGACCAGCCCCCCCCCCCCCCAACCCCCAAACGAACGAATATTTTCTCTAAAAAATATCGATATTTGTGGACGACCCCTTATAAGCCCCGTTGCTTATATTTTTCAACCAGTCTGGACCCCGGGCTTACATTAGAGACTGGGCTTCTACTAGCGAATGGGCTAAACAATTTTCAACCACCTGGTATATGTACATTGCTTATTATTTTCTCATTATATCAGTAAAGAACCCTTCCTCTCCAGTTCTTTACATTTTATTGGCCGAATAGTACCGTTTACCATTTGAAATAATCATATCAGTAGCACAATTTTTTCCCACGAGGTACCTGCAGTGCAGTTTTGTATTTCCTGGAACACTGAGCGAGTCTGAATTTTAGATCTAGGGGATCACAGACTTTTACCAGAGCATGTGTATATGTGATGTGTGACATCAAACATGCATGGACATGATCCATACAGTTCTCTATTATAAGTCCTTCGCTTATATTGGAGACTGCGCTTGTATATCTTCGAAGCCCTCTTGGAGTGCACTTGTGCTGGTAATAGAGACTGTGCTTCTACAAGAGACTGCGCTTGTAATAGTGATAATACGGTATCCGTTTTTTCCAACACCTTTCCCCAATTACTAGCAATTATAAGCAGGATACTGGCTGAGTAGTCAGAACTTGCAACAATTAGTACAACACTGACTGATGTAGTACTGACATTCAACGACCTGATGCTTAGCTGCATCACGTCTGGAATGCGCAAACCAACAGCCTTCCACCTTGGAACGTTCTAAGTTAAGGAATAATGTAAAAAAAGCTCAGCTCTTTTTCATCTGGAGTGCGCTCACCTTCCCCTTTCTTACAAGAAGACACGCGGACTGCCCTCAATGCGTTGGATCGACACTGTCCGAAAAGATCTTAAGAGTGTCGAACTCACCATCAGTAACGCCCAGAGCCAAGCTCATTACCATAGACAATGACAAGAAACTGTCAACAGATGCGTTAGCTCATGTTTTGAGTGACAAGCGAAAATATTATGTTGACATTATTCGTTCCCAAAGCTGGAAATAAAAGCTTGAAAGAAGGCATGAAGTATAGCACCGGATTCCATGGGACCCAAGGGTGAAGTGTTGCATCCATGCGCTCAGTGACGGGACCCAGAAATCACTACGAGCGGCGACCAAATAGACGTGTGGCCTCACGACGAGCCCAGCACAACCCAGGGGCAATCAATATAGCTGGCTTGGTCCAAGTTCAACCCCACACGATCAACAGACAAAGACTGTTAGTTTCACGTTGTGAGTAGTCATTCAAATCCGAGCTCAAAGTACACCAAGATAGAGAGCTGAGACCGAGTCTCGACTCGACTCGACTGAAGTAAAAGAGAGAATGAAAGCTTCTTGTATAGGGCATTTCAGAGATATGGCATGATCATTGCTTACAATGGTACAAGGTAATTTCAGGAAATAGGAGAACAGGTAAAACCGGAATATGTGCAGCCAGTCAGCAGAAAAGCAGAATGCACGTACGGTGATCATTCAAGAAGAAGGAGAAAGAAAGACATGGAGAGAAGAAAGACCAAATTGGGACGTGGGGAGCCCGCTCAACCACGTCAGAGCACAATGTGCGTAAATGAGGGTCACGTTGGGGAGCCCGCTCACCCAACGTGCCATTGCTCAGCGGCTTCTTATGGGTAAGTTCTGCGGTGTTCTTCCCTCTGCTTGGGTGACACTTTTAACCTGGCGCGGTGACAGTTTTGGCTCTTGCGCTCGTCTTGGCTTTTCATTATTTGCACTTAGCTCTTGTTAGTCTTGGCTCTTTGCGCAAAGCACCGAGGCATCCTGGAAACCTATAGAATATCGTAGGGACGTGGTTTTGCACAAAGCCTGGGGTCACATTTCCAGGAAGCGAAACACTTCCAGGAAACGTACAACGCGAGCACCTACCTGACCGGGTCCCGGCGTTGGTTCACATGATATGTCATGCCAAGAAGGCATGTCACCTACGTGGGAAAGCGCGTGTCGCTCAACCTACATGCTAAGCATGTGGGACAAGACACTGACCAAACCACGTTGTATCAAATGGGCGTGACAGCTCAGCACAGA
>NC_088649.1:5760034-5780034 GCF_964019385.1 Sycon ciliatum | reverse complement strand
AAAGACGCAGGAAATGTGACTGGTGTCTGTACACTCAGTGACTGGACGCCAACACCCCAGTCTTCTCCTGCAGGATCTGTTTGACATTGACATACCGGTATGCAGTGGGTCGACATTGGCCTGGTTTGGCAGCTATCTGCCTGGGTGGATGTAGCAGGCTTGCATTGGCGCGTCGTCCAGTCCGACATTTTCTTGTAACTGTGGAGTGCCGGCAGGGTTTGAGAGGTTGCTCGTGCTGTGAACACATCTCTACTGCCTGTCTCGTCCTGGAAGTGCCGTCTCGCCGCTTCCTTGCTCTACAGTCACGCCGTTATTTCGTTTTGTTTCGTGGTGCAGCTCAAAACCTGCCCAAACAACTGTGAGCTCGCAACATGGTATGGACAAATTGCACCACTCATGCTGGTTAACTAAAACCGGGATAGTCGAGTAAGCGAGTTCACTCCCTGGGCCATGGCAAGATCTGTTCAGCGCGGGCTATTCCAACCTCCAAGTGCATAGTCAGCGATCTATCCATGCGATGGTGGTTGACCTACAAAGAGCCAAGGTCTATGAGTACTACTATTGGATGCTGTCTACATGCAGTCAACAAAATCAAAGTACCTCAGTATGCCCCAGAATAGGGCATGTGCATCTATAGCATGACACAACAGGGGTTCTGGCGGCACCTGTCAAACAAGCAGTAGCGACTAGTGCCAGCTACGTATTGGAGGCTAGCCGCTACAGTCTGTCACTGGAGATAATTATTATGTTCACTGTTTAGACTGAGCACAATCAATGATGCCCAATCAATCTGCCCAATGTGTGTTCTGTTCCACCTAATTATAACGTCCCATCGCATCAACCCTACTACACGCACATGTCGTCACTCTAGCACGACTTGTGTTATTATTGTTTATTTTGATTCGCACGATAAATAGAGCACAATAAACGTTAACTTGACCGAAGGTTAAAGGCGACTGCAGATAGAGGAACACATCAAGGTACAGGTACCGGCATCAATACAGTATCAGAGAGAAACAAACAAAAATGAGAGATACGCAGAAAAAACTCTCGTAAGCCCAAGGGGAAGTGGTTGATGAGGGATGAATGCACTCTCCACGCTCATCTACACTGTTCGTGGAAATGCACACATACATACAATAATATACAACATAGCAATAGCATGCAAAGAACCGAACAATTTCCTGTTCACACATGCAAGCACAGACCTGAACATTAGTACCAAAAGCCGATACAGACAATATCCCCATACACACAGGGGCACACACACACACACACACACACACACACACACACAATGTCCCATGTATGCGCCCGTGGCGAGAAAAGCACGCAAATCTACAAATGCACTGGATGTGAATCCACAGATTTTCTCTTATAGCAACGATAGCGGATCTGATTCTGAATGAAACACACACACAATACAATCATTGAATGCCCATCCGCAGATGATGGCAGGTCCTGAAAGAACAGGCAGTGTTCCAGTGATGGGGAACAGAACTTCGAGTGGCGAGTGAGGTATACACACACACACACGTGCGTGCGCGGGCACACACTAAAGTATTCAGAAATATAATCGACATCGTAGTATTCATTGGTGGGGAATGGAAAGGAAATTAAAACATTGCTGTAGGTTATTGTTGAAGGACACTGGGAGCACAACAGAAAGGTAAGCAACTTGCTTTGAAGCAAAGCAAGTTATTATTCCACGGATCTCAGAAGGAAGGAACGTTCCAGAATGCTGCACTGGCAACAGGCGGCCTGCATGTGCGCGGCCCCTGCAGTCGGTCCAGCTGCCGGCCTTGCAGTGCTGAAAAGAATGTGCAGTACAGCATGTCACAGAGTATCGCAGCCTGGACAAATAGGCGCTGGGAAGTCCTAGTTATGTGCTCACCTACACCACGATGCACCAATCTTCTGAGCTACTTTGGCAACAACTTTGTCCACTTGAGACTCCCATGGGCTGAGCCAGTTGTTGAGGGCTGCACCAAGGTGGACGGCAATGACCGCTGATGGCAAGGCAATCCATGACACACAGTCACTAGGGCATCGTCAACATGGCGCTGAGGCTGCCTGGATCGATAAAATCAACCTTTAGGCTGCCGCGGGGTTGACGAGGCCGCTGTCTCGAAGCTAGTCAGTCAGCCTGGTCACCGCCATTGACGAACCAGTCGCCACCGCCAGCAGTGGCGGTAGGTTGTGACAAGTGTGGTGCAATATTGTCAGCAAATTCAGTACTCAGGATAAGATGAGTGACGAAGGGAACGTTGTGTTTGATAATATTGAAGTGAACAGGGATGATCACAAACCCTGCGCGTACTCCACCGTGAGTTACAAGAAAATTCCGGACTGGACGACGAGCAAACCTCAACCTGCTACATCCAACCAGGCAGATACTATTACGATAGCTGCCAAACCAGGTCAATGCCGACCTACTGCATAATGTCAATGTCAAACAGATCCTGCAGGAGAAGACTGGGGTGTTGGCGTCCAGTCACTGAGTGTACAGACACCAGTCACATTTCCTGCGTCTTTTGCAGCATACAGGATAGACTCATCACTGTAAAGTCCACTACTTCGTGATTTTTATTTGTAGAATACATGACAGGCGTATTCAGTGTGCCTCGCAGGACTGCGAGATGCTGCAGAAGACCAGGTTCGACCTTTCTGGACCGCCATTCACCGACGGTGGGCTACACGATGCTGGAGGAACTAGATTCCAGTTAGCCCCATCCCTCACACAAACAAGTCAACAAAGAGGCATCTTTGGATTGAGGAGTGCTGGTTTCGAAACAACTGGTTTGAAGCTCAAAGTAGAGCTGGTGTTAGCTCAGAGCAGAGCTGCTGTTAGCTCAGAGCAGAGCTGCTGTTAGCTCAAAGTAGAGCTGCGGTTAGCTCAAAGTAGAGCTGCGGTTAGCTCAAAGTAGAGCTGCGGTTAGCTCAAAGTAGAGCTGCGGTTAGCTCAAAGTAGAGCTGCTGTTAGCTCAAAGTAGAGCTGCGATTAGCTCAAAGTAGAGCTGCTGTTAGCTCAAAGTAGAGCTGCTGTTAGCTCAAAGTAGAGCGGCTGTTAGCTCAAGGTAGAGCTGCTGTTAGCTCAAAGTAGAGCTGCTGTTAGCTCAAAGTAGAGCTGCGGTTAGCTCAAAGTAGAGCTGCTGTTAGCTCAAAGTAGAGCTGCTGTTAGCTCAAAGTAGAGCTGCGGTTAGCTCAAAGTAGAGCTGCTGTTAGCTCAAAGTAGAGCTGCTGTTAGCTCAAAGTAGAGCTGCTGTTAGCTCAACGTAGAGCTGCAATGCTAAATGGATGTAATATAGCACAAGGCAGAGCCGCAGCAAATAGCTAGATAACACCAGTTGTGAGAGTGGACCCGGTTAGTGGGTACGATAATATTATGATGGTGTGAATAAGTTGGATAGGGAGGGATGGTGGGAAAAGAAACACTGCTGAAGCACGATCCGTTGTCTGGAAGAGCACAACAGGGCAAGCAAGATTTGTTTTTCTTTTCCGCAAAAACGGGCTGGTGCCATTTGTGATTACGCAGCAAAACAAAGCGCATGACGTCAGTCTTGAATGCAGTACAAAGCAATGCAGTGCAGTGTGTGCGCTAGTTCGGATTGTTGCTAACAAGTACTAGCACAGCTAGTACACCATTAGCCCCATCCCTCACACAAACAAGTCAACAAAGAGGCATCTTTGGATTGAGGAGTGCTGGTTTCGAAACAACTGGTTTGAAGCTCAAAGTAGAGCTGGTGTTAGCTCAGAGCAGAGCTGCTGTTAGCTCAGAGCAGAGCTGCTGTTAGCTCAAAGTAGAGCTGCGGTTAGCTCAAAGTAGAGCTGCGGTTAGCTCAAAGTAGAGCTGCGGTTAGCTCAAAGTAGAGCTGCGGTTAGCTCAAAGTAGAGCTGCTGTTAGCTCAAAGTAGAGCTGCGATTAGCTCAAAGTAGAGCTGCTGTTAGCTCAAAGTAGAGCTGCTGTTAGCTCAAAGTAGAGCGGCTGTTAGCTCAAGGTAGAGCTGCTGTTAGCTCAAAGTAGAGCTGCTGTTAGCTCAAAGTAGAGCTGCGGTTAGCTCAAAGTAGAGCTGCTGTTAGCTCAAAGTAGAGCTGCTGTTAGCTCAAAGTAGAGCTGCGGTTAGCTCAAAGTAGAGCTGCTGTTAGCTCAAAGTAGAGCTGCTGTTAGCTCAAAGTAGAGCTGCTGTTAGCTCAACGTAGAGCTGCAATGCTAAATGGATGTAATATAGCGCAAGGCAGAGCCGCAGCAAATAGCTAGATAACACCAGTTGTGAGAGTGGACCCATGAAACCAGCACTCCGTTAGCTAAGCACTATTGACGCACAGCAAGGGTCAATTAATGTCAGCACAGGCAAGCATTGCGCAGCTAGAGTTCAGTAGCTCATTACTCACCCGAGTTGGGGATCATGGCATCCATGGCACGGCAGCAAGCCGGGACGATAGCTGGCGCTATGCGCTTGTTGTAGTCTGGATGTAGCGTAGACACGCATCGCTCTTTCCACTGACCTGCCACTCGGAAGGAGTCAGGGGCACTAGCCATAGCAGCGGTGGTGGCTGCACCAATGTGGACCGAATGTCCGGAGTAGTTCGACTGGGATGGTACACCGGCCGCAGCGACAAGAGACCATACTGTTACTGTGAATGACTGCCTGGTCAGCTGCTGTCTGTTCGAGAGTACGAACAAGAGTTGCTCCGGTCCCTCGCGACGAGTGACAGATGGGTAGCTAACAATGGCACGGACCGGGCAGTACGGCGGTACAGACGGGCCAATGTCACTAGTAACGCCTTTACCGAACGGGTCCGTCTTGGATGAAAGCAGGAAGAGTTGCAGGCGTCCGTCACCAGGGGAGCTAGTACAGCCCCGTGTGATGCCATTAGTGAATTCAGCGCACCGAAGAAATCCAAAGAAGCAGCATGGCGGCTTGGTAGAGCAGCTTGTCATGGCCGTTCAGGATACTACTTTTCCGGCGTGCATCCGTCAGGTGTCGTAGGATTGGCATAGTTATAGGAAGGCGAGGGGTGAGTGCAGCCGTACCATGGCATCGCTGGATGCCCTTCAACACCCTCTTCAGAAGCCACGCATCTACTAAGGGGCCGGCAAACCCATTCTCAAGGTGGGCTTTATGCACCGCACTCGCATACACAGATACAGTTCAGGGCACGCTGATCATAGTTCACGCATGAATGTGTGTCCAGGAACGATGACTCGGGCAGCAAAAGTGAGCTTCCCCAGGAGGGACTCGAGTTGACGCTGGCCGATGCTGCGCTCGCTGATAGTAGCCATGAGTGGCGCACGGATCTCGGACAGCTTGTCCTCTGGTAGCCAAGCTTCGTGGCGCTCGCAGTCTAGGACAATACCAAGGAAGGTCAATGATGGTGATGGCCCTTCGAGCTGGGATTGAGCAAAGAGGAGTGCTGAGATACGTGAACGCCCGGAGGGGGATGGTGAGTTGCTGGTTGGCTGCAGCCAAACCAGTGGAGATATCGAGAAAGTCATCGAGGTAGTGAAGCCGGTGATCTATAGCAAACTCGTGCTGCATGATCCAGTTGACTGCTGTGGCTACTGAGTCAAAGACGGCTGGGCTGGAACGGAGGCCGAAAGCGCTCGTAGTAGTAGGAGCCTTCCCAGCGAAGTCCTGACGGCGGACTGGGATCTGCCGAAATGCACTGCGTACATCGAGCTTGGACAAATACACAGGCTGTGGGCATGACATGATGATGTTGATCGCGTTGTCAATGCTCGCGTAGTGCAGAGAGAGCGGCTCGGCAGGGATGCTGTCGTTCGCGCCGGTGCCTTCCGGGCTAGACAGATGGTGGATCATTCGCGGCTTGCCGTTCTTTTTGGGGATGGCACCAATACCAGAGCGGCGCATGAACTGAAATGGAGGTGACGGAAATGGGCCTGTGGTCTCGCTGCGGGCGCAGGAAGCAGCTAATTGCTCGGATATAAATGCCGAGTGAGTGAAAGCCAATGGTAGATTATTAGAGAAAACCGAAGTGTCGTGTTGGCCGGCAGATCCAAGAGTAAAGCCACGGCGCGGGCCATGGAGAACATACGCAACACATGATTGATCTGAGTGGTTACGTAACAGGCGGGCAAAGTGGTCAGCTAGCAGTGTGGTGTCTGCAGAGTGTATAGGAAAGAAGCTACGTACCGAGTCAAGCGATTCAGTAGCCATTCTGCTAGGAGCGGCGGGGTGGTCGATTGGCTCCGCGCTGCTGCTGGTTGCACATGATGCATGGGTGGTCCTTGCCACACTGGCTGCAGATGTGGGAGAAGCGGCACGACGACGAAGAACAGCGACCTCCATTGAAGTTGCGGCAGATTTCTTGGCCGTCGCTGGTATGGTTGCGACCACTGGAGGTAAATGCTGCTGGCTTCGGGACGAAAAGGACACAAACCGCCCCTGGATGGACCGTCTTACATTGAGCGCATTTTGGGTGTGCATGGCCTGTGACAGCTATCTGCCATAGGTTCACGTCGATGGTGTCCAACCTCTTCGTGCCTGGTTACTGGGCCACGAGCATCCGCAGCTGGCGGTCGTACTCTAGCCACGCGCTTGGGAAGAACTGGCAGTTAGCAGTCAGGATCAACTGCTGGTACGCAATCAGTTCAGCAGTGCGGTGTAGGGCAGCAGCCGTGATAACAGACATGTATGTGGTCCATGCCCCGAGCCGGGTAGCTACATGTGTAATTATCGTGAACCTTGCGACGCACCTGCTTCGCGTCATCCGACTCAACGATATTTAGCTGGCTATCGTTATTCGGGCTGTGCACCAGCCGGAATGTTGGGCCGGAAGTGTGCAAGAATTTCAGGCAACAAACTTGAAAAATCTACGAACTCCCCTCGCAAGATACGTTCTTGCACAGCCTTGGGCACAGCTGGTGCAGGTGGCTGATCGGGTGGGTTACAGGAGCTTGGCCTGGCGTAGTGGCGGCAGCTGCCGCATCGCCTTGGCCTTGGGTGAGGAGCGGCGCAATGCTCTCCGATAATAATAAAATGGCGGCCGACAAAGCCGACTACACCTCGTCCCGTACGGGAGCGCAGAGATCCGTTGAGCCCGCGTCACCTGAGCTGGCGGAGGAGGCATTGGTGCACGTCGGGCTTCTGGGCTCGCGAGCCGTGTCCGCACTGTCATGTTGCTGGTTCTCCTGGCCGGAGCAGACCTCACTACCAAGGGCTAGTTGTGCCAGCAAACGGTCCTGTAAAATACTTTTACTAAGTTTCCTTTCGGATTCAGGCCGCGCTGAGAAGGCTCGCCGCGGAGGGCTTGGCAAGGCATTGCCTTGACAGTGTCGACAGTAAGGTCAGACATACTGAAGAAATACGGTGTCGAGGTGACACTCGGGCTGGCAGCAAAGCTACGAAAGGAAAAGAAACACTGCTGAAGCACGATCCGTTGTCTGGAAGAGCACAACAGGGCAAGCAAGATTTGTTTTTCTTTTCCGCAAAAACGGGCTGGTGCCATTTGTGATTACGCAGCAAAACAAAGCGCATGACGTCAGTCTTGAATGCAGTACAAAGCAATGCAGTGCAGTGTGTGCGCTAGTTCGGATTGTTGCTAACAAGTACTAGCACAGCTAGTACACCATTAAAACCCAAGATTCCTTTGCTCCTGGACGCTCCGACGTGTTGTGATATCTGCCAGGTGCGCAGTAACTAGTATTTTCATCGCTATAGCGAGGACGACGCCGATCGGCAAACTCTCGCTCACAGCCATCACCAGCCTCTCAAAACCATCACTTGGCATCCCCCAGAGGTATAGGAGAAAGCCAAAACAGCTCTCAACAAACAAAAGCTAAGGACGGTGGAAAGAGAGCATGTCAAAAAGAAGACGAACAGTATGAAGTTCAAATGGGTTTGAACACTCGTGCCACCAACTATACCACTTTCAATAAATCGTGACGCCATTTTGTTTTAACATGAATATCGCGGGTTCTAGCGCCAGCCGCTGTGAAAAAACGTAAGTCATGTCCTGCGAAAGTGCGCCACTCCGCATGCACTAGTCTATGTACACGGCCGGCCCGCGGACAGTCGCGAAGATCTTACATGCAGTAACTGTTGTTTTTGGAGAGAGAAAAAGATCCTTTTTTTGTTCGGTGGGATTGAAAGATCTGCCAGTGGACCGGAGAGCTACAACACTGGAAGCAGAAGAAAGGGCTTGCTGAATCTTTTCTGCCTTCGTGGCAACAGGACTTCAGTTTGTGAGAGACTTTCGCCCTGTCGTCGCGGACGCAATTCTTATTGCTGCTACCAGAAAACTCGGAGAACGAAACGATCGTATGTCGTTTGGTGAAGCGGGTCGTGTCGGTGAACAGATGCAGAATGGTCTGCCGCCGTGGAACAGCAGTCCAAACACTTTTCAACTTCGGAGAATGAAGCGCTTCCCTATTCCGTTGACAAGCGCGGCGTTCGCGGGTGTAGATGTAATGCATTTTCGCATCAGCTTGCAGTAGATCGTCAGGAGACAGAGGTACTAGGTAGGTGTCGTTGTGGAAAGAATAATAAGTATTATGTTGTAGCTGACAAGTGACATGCTTGTAGTGTCTCTTGACCGTGCTGATCGCCATTGTAACATGGTAGATCTTGGAAAATTTTAGTTCTGGACCCAGTGATCGCCGCCAGCACTGTTTCCGTCAAGTTTGCAGTGAATGCGTCCGTGAGGAATCAATCATCTGGTTGTCTCTACCCGTGACTCCAACCGCCTATCGCAATGGATAGCCGCCTGGAGTCTTGGGGTGCTAGCTGCTAGGCATCAAGTCTGAACCAAAGGTATGCTCCTTGCAATGAAATTTGTGATGTTTTGTACAAGTCTGAAGATCCATCCGATATAGCTGGCTTGGTCCAAGTTCAACCCCACACGATCAACAGACAAGGTTTGTTAGATTCACGTTGTGAGTAGTATTCAAATCCGAGCTCAAAGTAAAACCAAGACTAAGAGCTGAGACCCGAGTCTCGACTGTTCGACTAGGCTGAAGTAAAAGAGAGAATGAAAGCTTCTTTTATAGGGCACTTCAGAGATATGGCATGATCATTGCTTACAATGGTACGAGGTAATTCCAGGAAATAGGAGAACAGGTAAAACCGGAATATGAGCAGCCAGTCAGCAGAAAAGCAGAATGCACGTACGGTGATCATTCGAGAAGAAGGAGAAAGAAAGACAGGGAGAGAAGAAAGACCAAATTGGGACGTGGGGAGCCCGCTCACCCACGCCAGAGCACAATGTGCGTATATGAGGGTCACGTTGGGGAGCTCGCTCACCCAACGTGCCAATGCTCAGCGGCTTCTTATGGGTAAGGTCTGCGGTGTTCTTCCCTCTGCTTGGGTGAAACCTTTAACCTGGCGCGGTGACAGTTTTGGCTCTTGCGCCCGTCTTGGCTCTTCATTATTTGTACTTAGCTCTTGCTAGTCTTGGCTCTTTGCGCAAAGCACCGAGGCATCCTGGAAACCTATAGAATGTCGTAGTGACGTGGTTTTGCACAAAGCCTGGGGTCACATTTCCAGGAAGTAAAACACTTCCAGGAAACGTACAACGCGAGCACCTACCTGACCTGGTCCCGGCGTTGGGTCACATGATGTGTCATGCCAAGAAGGCATGTCACCTACGTGGGAAAGCGCGTGTCGCTCAACCTACATGCTAAGCACGTGGGACAAGACACTGGCCAAACCACGTCATCGTTGTATCAAAAGGGCGTGACAGCTCAGCACAGAGCTGCTCACTTGGTAGATCCTGCTGTCACAGGACTATCAGGCAGCAGTCATCACGTCCAGGGACGTGACATATCTAAAAACGTCCTCAGGCTGAAACGAAATAGATAATGTTGATACTGTTGATATTGTTGATAATGTTGATAATGTTGATAACGTTGATTCTTTGCAGCGTTTACAGAGAGTGTGGTGGCCAATTGTGCGTTGGCTGCAATGTCGAAGATGCATTTGCAGAAGGATAGCAAATTGAACTACTTGAGAAGGAAACGACTAGTCTGAAAATGGAAAGTGTAGGCTCACTGTTAGCACTTCTGAGCACCTCGGAAGATCTGCCCTAGATGTTGCACGCAGACGGAGTGCAGGCTGCATGTGGGTGCGAATGCAACGTGCAGGGTAAATGTTGGGAAGGCATTGCAAGCTGACCAAGGGAAATTACTGGTGTCGACCGAGCACATCAAAGTCACCAAACCAGGCACACTAAAGTCAGGCGCCAAATGTGTGTATGTACCGCATGTGGACAGCTGTACCGGTGTTTTGTAGACCAGAGCGTCCTCAAAGACCAGTGGTGAAGATGTACCCCTTATGTCCCTGGCAGATGTTGGATTTCTAGAGCCCATTCTTGTCAACCCCAACTCCCATGAAGTTGTTCGCATTGTGTTGCGCAATGTTGGGAAGCATGCAGGGGTAAAACGATGTGTAGGTGGTGAGTGGGTGAGGGAGCGGCCCACTGTTGTGTGTGACGGCTTGTCGTACTCCCTCATATTAACTGTGATGGAGGAGGCAAGGCGCGATGCAGCCAAATTGGCTAACCATGAAGCAGGAATATTGCATGTCGACTCAATGTCGAAGGCTGACCTGAAGAGTGCATGCAGTACAAGGGGCTTGGGTGCAACAGGAAACATGAGTACGTTACGTGATAGGCTGAGGAAGTTATTAGATGATCTGGTTGAGAAGGGGAATTGGCCCCCCCCCCTCCAAACAAACTTTCCCGATGGGGAGTTTGATTGGGTACTACCCAAATTCAGAATTCTTTTCCTGCTGTCACTTGAAATGAGGCCAGTAACTACGTTTTTGTTTCGACTTTTCTTTCCTCCAGAGCCATTGGATATTGAACATTTCGAACAAGCTTGAAAAATCACCACTGATCACTCGGGAAAGAAGAAAAGGCTTTCAATTTTTTTTGAATTTGGCGCACTGTCGAGGCGATCAGAAAATATTCCCCAAAACAGCGTCGTCATCTTTTTTCAGGCGCGGTCTGCGGAGGTAGAAAGGGCCGAGGCGGGGAAGGCGCGATGCGGGACTATGAATCACCATGATCACCTTGGCAACCAGACAATATCAAGTGCAGCACTAGTGTTCTCTAAACAAGGGATTCCCAGGACTGACTACAGCACTGATCAATGAAATCCAGTCGCAGCGTCACTCAAGTACGCACCACCGGGTGTTGCACAACCCTACACAACCCTAATGTACTGAGATAGTTTTTGTGTTCTCCTTAACTTTTGCTTTTTCCTGTGTGTGCGTGTGTGTGTGTGTGTGTGTGTGTGTGTTCGTGTGTGTGTGTGTGTGTGTGTGTGTGTGCATGTGTGTGTGCATGTGTGTGTGTGTGTGTGCATGTGTGTGTGTGTGCATGTGTGTGTGTGTGTGTGTATGTGTGTCACGGCGTGTGTGTGTGTATGTGTGCATGTGTGTGTGTGTGTGCACGTGCATGCGTGAGTACGTGCGTGAGTAAGTGAGTGCGTGCGTGCATGCGCGCGTGCGTGTGTGTGTGTGTGTGTGTGTGTGTGTGTGTGTGTGTGTGTGTGCTATATGCCTGTGGACATTTGTTCAGACTTCGCAGATTGAGGACGCGTCCAGTGAGGTAAGTGCCATATTGTGTCCAGGATCTCTGAAAGCTGTTCTCTTTGCTTTGCACAGATGTAGAACTATAGCTGGTGCTCCCTGTTATCGTGTGAATATTACCCATCAAAAGTCAGAATTTTCGATTACCACTATGTGAGTTTCATGCTATGCTATTATGTACTCATCTGGTTCTGTGAGTGCCTGGGTGGAATTTGCTTAGTCTTGGAGCATTTCCATCTGTCTACGTTGTTCTTGATTTGTAAGAAATATGATGGTAGGTAAACAACAGAGAGAAACACACGACACTCTTTTTCTTACATATCGATCATAGGAAACACGGGAGGGTTTGAAGGACAATAGGACCAAAAGAACTCTACCACCTACCCCAGAGCATTACAAATCAAGGACCTAACGCAGGATAGCTGCCGAGCCAAGGAGAGAATTATTTTGCAATTCAGACACAGAGCAGCAGCTGGTGATACCTATGGTGTCAATGTATCCTAGCAATTGTTTGCAAACAGTGCCCGAAGTTCCAACTACCACAGGAACAATGTGAGTTTCAACTTGCCATAACCGATGGACTTTGCAAGCAAGAAGTAGAATCGTGGTGACATGGTGAAACAAACGAACGTTGTCACATTATATAGCTGCCGTTTTTCAACGCTTTTGCTTATTCCTTTTGTGTGTACTTGTTTGCATGCATACGTGCGTGCGTGCGTTTTTGTGTGCTATATGACCGGGACATTTGTTCAATGCTTGATGGTGGCCTCTTTCCACCAGAAGTATTTTGTAAGTAACTTTGATAGCTGTTCTGTGTATTTACCGTGAAAAATGCCGGTGTTGTGCCCAATCAATCAATTTTGTAAGACAAGGATAGGTTTTATAGAAGCGGATGATAATTTACCATCAAAGACGCCTTCAGCTGTTCTTGTTTTTAAGGACAGGTGCTTGAGTGAAGTCAGTGATTGATGAAGGTACTGGTGGTTTGTTCTAAGTACAGTGCTGCCCCGTCTAAATTGTCCCAGCGTATATGTATATAGCAGAGGCACAATCTAACACACAGTCTGGCCGCACAACATTGCCAGGGCATTGTAGTACCCAGCACTAGTTTTTAGTGGGATGAATTCCATGGACAAGCACTGTAGTACCTTGTGCCCCCCCCCCCCCCAAATCCATCACTGCTGGTGTCTCCAGGCGAGGAAGTCCGTTCTTGGATGTATGTTGAATACCGTCCAGTGACAAAAGCTCTAAAGGTGATAATAAAATACACAGTGCAGGTGGGACATGCATACGCATGGCGCTAGAATTAAACCACGTGCATGAAGAAGACATTTGATTAGAGGTTGACACTAGCGTTGCAACGCATACATGGATAATGATAGATTGACACCCATCATTGGGCTGAAAGAGATAAGTGAAATTGTTGCCTTGGCGGAGGAAGTACATGGTTGCATGGTGAAGCATATACTATGCACACCTGCCAGTTCACGTGTTTTGATCGTGCTACTTGCAGTACCTTGAAACAACGAAAATGTACAGGGGCGTCGCACACGGTACGTTCGCTACGGTATTGACCGTACCAATATTTGCCCCAAGTACCCCGTGAATCACTAAAATGCACTGATTTGGGCTCTAAATTTCCAAAATTTTCGGCTCAGCCATCCCTTATCAATTATAATTCCCCACGAGTAAATTGTTCTTCAGATGGCTAACCGTACCAAACTAAAATACCTTCCGACGCCCCTGATGTATCATCCAAACCTTCATGTACATTTATGCAGAGTTATACTTCTGAGTGTACATTATAGTGTACATCACATTTTCCGTCCTTATCTGCACTGAAAAGATCCAGCCTAGACCGTTCTTAAAAATTGGTGAAATTTTAGCCTGGCCATTCTTCGGCGCTCTGTTCTTCGGTGCCCAACAGTATTGTAGTAGTATTACCAAGAGTAGATAAACAAGAGTGTGCAACTCCGAGATGGGTTGGCCCGCGGCGTAATTATTTATTGACGTAATCTTTTCGCTGACGCATGCGCTGAGAGTCTTTCGGAAAGTTTTACCTCGTGCACTTGGCCGGGCTTTACATTACAAGGTCGGTGCCCAGCACGTGCTCTCACACTGCTCTGCGGCAGAATGCACGTTTTTCTGAAAAAAGGTGACGTCAACAAAAAATTCCGCTGCTGTGCAGAAGAGATGCGGAGTTGCTCTTGGTATTACTTAGTAGTTATTACTTGTGTGGTTGCTATTATGTACATGTATGACCAGGATATTTGCTGTATAGTTGGATGTTAAGAAAGCATGTCTGAGAATACCAAAGTATGTGGGCAAGTGGATCTCTCCGATTACGCTCAAAATTTGCAGGTAGATTCCCTTTGGGGTGTGGATCGATTGTGCAAAGCCCTTGCAAAAGTTTCTGAAGGGAACCTTGAAATTTGCATACCCCTCAAAAATGGCCGAAATATCACATTATTTATGGGTCTAGAAACGAGTCACGCCACAGCATATACGAACAAGCTATGAACAAAACTCCATCAAGCCAACATTGCCTCACCTTAGAAGAGTTCCTAGAGCAGTACTGCTTAGCCACGCCAGCATCCCAGAAGACGAGGTCCATCACCCCCTGACGCCACAAAGGATCGTCTTGAAAATAGCCAATTTACAAGCGCTGGCAAAACAGCCAGCTACGTCCTCAATTGGCCAGAACTATACACCGGCAGATAGTAGAACACCTCTTCTAGCGCTGAGGACATGTCCCCCATCTTCCTTTTGGGGTTTTCTTGAAATAAACTTTTTTGAATTTTTCCACTCGACCCTGCTGAAATACGGCCAAAGTCATACCTGCGCAGGAAAGCTCGCCCCTCCGCGACGTCTCCTCAGCAATTTCTACTCCAACACTACTCCCAAGGCCGCAGAACAAAGTGTAGTGTTGACTCTGGCAAGGAAAAGCAGCGGTGAGCACTTGTCACTCCAAACGACAAGCTTCTCCTTGCGCCACCAATAATTTTTGGTGCGACTGTTGATGCAAAAGTGACTGAAGGCCTGAGCGCAGTTTTTGAATTTTATTGCAAGATGCACGGTGAAATCACGTGCCTTGTGACGCAAGAATGCCAAGTAAGTAAAAGTTGCGTGGCCCACGGCTCACGAGATTTCAGAGTCACCTTCGTCAAGTGCGCTTGTTACTCGCCTTGAACGCCCGTTGGTCTGGAAGTGATCACACTTGTGTTGTTACTGCGCTCAAGAACACGCTGACCGTGTTGTAGGCCTACGAACCGGGACTTTCCCTGACCATGTAGGTCGAAGACCAGTGAAATGATGATGAAATCACATTCTTCATGACGTAAGAAATCTCTCATGCAGTTCACGCGACAAGTGCGTGCAGCCAGTGCTGCTCGCGTGCCAGTGCAGTCACGTCAACACAAAGGGACCGAGCTAGCCGCTTTTGTCGAGCATCGACATGAAAACAAGGGACTTGTACTGTTGGACTACGTTCGGGATTGCAGGAGGTAAGTGTGAAAGACGAATAACTCTCCATGCTGTACGGGGCATATTTCAACGGCTTGCTGCCATTGCAACACTCCTTGGACAGTTTGTGGGGGTTCTCAGCAGTTCAAGCAGGAAATGAAGCTCATCTTACCTCTGCCATCATGGTCTGTTCCGAGTAGCGTTCCAGGCACATTCGCGATCGATGGCTGCGTATCGTGATGCAGGAAGCATCATCCTACGTCACAGAGCACGCAATTTCACTGTGCATCTTGCAATAAAATTCAAAAAAACTGCGCTCAGGCCTTCAGTCACTTTTGCATCAACAGTCGCACCAAAAATTATTGGTGGCGCAAGGAGAAGCTTGTCGTTTGGAGTGACAAGTGCTCACCGCTGCTTTTCCTTGTCAGAGTCAACAATACACTTTGTTCTGCGGCCTTGGGAGTAGTAGTCCGTGGGCCAAACCTGAAAAAAGGCCTCCTAGAAAAATCTCGTTCCGACTTTTGGGCACCGCAATTTTATTGGCCACGTCTACTCTAGATACCTTACTGAGCAGGATTCCGGTTGTTGTCACTCTGACAACTTTCTGAAAGGTATCCAAAAATCGGCTTTTCCATGTTGAAAATTTCTCTCTCGGCGGCCATTGTTTTGTATGCATTCATGCATGCGCGTTGTGTGTGGTGCTGTGAAATGTGATTATGCACCAGAATAGACGAAAGTACACGAATTCAGTGTTACCTGTCATGTCAAATCGTGATCTGGTACGATCTGGTACACTGCACACTCTCTGCAGGCGTTAGGCCTGTCCGAAAAATGTTCTGAATTTTTTTGCATTTTGGGGTACATTTTGCATTTTTGCATTTTTTCTGAATTTTGCCCATTTTTGGTCGAATTCCAAGGTTTCAGCCAAGGTTCGGCTTGCTATTTCGGTGTCTTCTGTCCCTCTTGGCTGAGACACAAGACTTAGTTGCACTGGCCTCCTAATCACACAAATGGGAACACGTGGGTGTTTAGTTCTACATGTACATGCAGGTGTTACAAAAACAACAAAGATATGTTCTAGTAGTAGTACATGTGTAGTATACATGGTATAGGTAGTATGCAATCCAGCAAGCGTAAGGCAACACATGTGACTTGCAATGGTGAGAAAATGATTAGCTTTGCAGGCTTGTCAGGCAATGTCAGCAAAAGGGGAGACAAGATTATGATCATGCAGTGCGTGTACATGTGACATGATTAGAGGTACATGTACATGTGTACTAGCAAGGCAGGGATACTACATGTATACATGTACAGTGTGACATGGAAATTTTTTTGTGATCACCATGGCATTGCGGCCATTTTAGATTCTGGTTGCCATGGCAACGGATGCATTTTCTCTGCGTTTTGGGTTGTTTGGCTTTGATTTTTTGATTTTTTTACATTTCCCTTTGATTTCTTGTTTGAATGTTGACTGGAAAACCGTGCATTTTGCATTTCCATTTTCCGCAAATTAAAACACATTTTTCGGACAGGCCTAGCAGGCGTGCACCCGGACCCACAATTCTAACTCTCTGCACTGCAGTGCAGGCGTGCACCCACTATACTTGGCATCTTCCTTCTCAGTTTGAACTTTCATTTCGAGATTGGTTTTTTGGTTTCAGTTTGTACTAGTATGTCTGTGGTCAAGTAGCACTAGAAGTAAGCGTCGTGATGAGTTTAAAGTGTCTCATTCACGTTCCGGAGTGCGGTGAGGAGGTGAAGCCCTTCACCCAGACGACGTGGAAGAAGGTGTGTGAAATATGCACTAGTGAAGCTGTTGCCGTAGAAAATTTAGCTGAGCTCAGGGAGTTATGTCGTAGTGATGTTTGGCCTGAAAACGGAGGCTTCCACAGAAAATGTTGCCAGAAAATAACGAATATAACCCTCCGACGAAGGCAGAGTACCCCTCATCTAGCCATTCGGAAGAACTGTCTGTGCAGGAGTCGATAGAGACAGAAGCCAAGCGCCGCCCCAGCACGCGCGCCGCACTAGCCGCGCCCGTCGTAGCTCCAGGCATGAAGGGCTGCATATTTTGTGGGAAGGAGAGGCGCCAGCAACCTGGCCGGAGGAATTGTAGTCCAGTCCACAAGCAGGTGTGAATACGCACACGCTGCAGCGAAGCTGTTATGTACATGTTATACGCAGCAAACGTCAGAAAAGACGAAAAGGTCCAAGTTGCAATTGGTCAATCCGTCTCTGGAATATTTGCGCGCGAGGTTAACTACCATAAACAATGCTGCAGGAATTACACGAGAGCTTAGTGCCCCTGTTTGCGAAGCCATGGTGGGGATGCATGCCTATACAGGTTGTGACACAACCAGTGCCTTCAGTGGCAGAGGGAAGAAGCTAGCATTTCAGCTGATCACCAAGCAAACCCCAAAAGCGAGCTGGCTCGAAAGGCTATGGCAGCACTCGGTGCATCATTTGACGCACTACCAGCTGACATTTTCGCCTGCATCGAGCAGTTCACTTGCGGTATACATGTATACGGCTTCAACACCGCCACATCTATCAACGAAGTGCGATACCAGATGTTCTGCTCTCGCTCGACGCAATCCAGCTCCCTTCCTCCTTGCCATGATGCGCTGCGCAAGCATGCTGCAAGAGCAAATTACCAGGCCAGTATCTGGCACCGTGCTCTGGAAGCTTCCGCGGATGTCCCACCACCGCATAGCCCTGGTCAAGGGTGGACCATTGATTCTGGCGGTGGTTTGGAAGTGGACTGGCTCAGCTTGGCACCAGCACCATCGAGCCTGATGGAATTTGTTTCATGCGGTTGCACGACAGGCTGCAAGCACGGGCATTGCTCCTGCCGGAGACAGTACCTCAATTGCACAGATGCTTGCAAGTGCTCTCACTCGGGCCAGGAGTGTGAGAATGGGCAACCACTGGAGCTTCAAGTAACTGCAGAACTCAGTGAAGACGAGGATGAATAAGAAAAAGAATGCCCACCTGACAGGTATGTATAATGTGATTGAAGATTGAGTGTTCATTAGAGTTCAGTGATGCACATTGTACAATCATGAACATGTACGTGACTGTACATCATGCCCAGTTCAAGTCCTTCTGATGTTTGCCCAGTGTTCAGTATCAATATCACATGTGGACTAAAATCAATGTGGGAGATATAAAAATGCACGGGAATGATCATTGCGATTATTTTTCATTGCCATCGGCTTCGGCCTCATTTCCTCTGTGCTGCGCTGATGAGTCCACAAAGGACGAACTAGTTCTGTCCACACGTTGGGTGATCATTGGAATTGGAATTGTGTATTTTCTGTGACCTGATTATTCTCTACAGGTCGACCTTTTTCGGCAACATGAAACATATTCCGTATGGCTAATCCTGCAGTATAAGTCAGTGTTATGATGACGAAGTCTCCCTCGTACACAGCTGCAACAAACGTAGTCTTCTGGGGTCACGCGGTCCTTCAGGTCTGGTCTGTCAGTGACCTGTGCTGATGGTCACAGTGTTGTGATCCTTTCTCTGGACATTCAGATTATTCTGCAACCCATATAATAACTATGCAATGCATAAATGCGGCTGTGTGTTCTGCCTCATATTTGTATAATGTACACCATTTTTGTATTGAACGGTCTGAGATATTCTTAGATCAGACATAGTATTCTGCAATGTACAGTACCTGCATGCCACAGCCAGTCCTATTATGATCTGATAAAATGGTATACAATGACTCGAATGATGTTTCGAAGTAGTTACAGTATTGTGTTCGACACACGCGGTCTTCTTGCACACGTCTGTGTACATGAACAATATGGACGTATTGGGCATTTTGTTTTTCTTTATTTTTCATGTTATATCATATTTTTCTCTTTCCAGTTGAATCTGGGAAGGAGGCACTCTGGATATATGACCCTGTGGAAAAAATATTAATACCTAAAACATTGTAATTAGCCAGAAAATCCAATTTTAGGTTCTGGTTACCATGGCAACCAGTGCTGATTTGTATTTCACTCGCCGTGCAACCCTTGGACAAATTCAGGAATGACAACAAACGGGTTTTCAATGTATGCCAGTCCATCTATCGACTGGGCCAAAAAAATTGCGGTGCCCTCTTACTCGGAACGAGAATTCACATTTTTGTCACTTGGCCCACAGACTATAGTGTTGGAGCAGAAATTGCTGAGGAGACGTCGCGGAGGGGCGAGCTTTCCTGCGCAGGTATGACTTTGGCCGTATTTCAGCATAGTCGAGTGGAAAAATTCAAAAAAGTTTATTTCAAGAAAACCCCAAAAGGAAGATGGGGGACATGTCCTCAGCGCTAGAAGAGGTGTTCTACTATCTGCCGGTGTATAGTTCTGGCCAATTGAGGACGTAGCTGGCTGTTTTGCCAGCGCTTGTAAATTGGCTATTTTCAAGACGATCATTTGTGGCGTCAGGGGGTGATGGACCTCGTCTTCTGGGATGCTGGCGTGGCTAAGCGGTACTGCTCCAGGGACTCTTCTAAGGTGAGGCAATGTTGGCTTGATGGAGTTTTGTTCATAGCTTGTTCGTATACGCTGTGGCGTGTCTCGTTTCTAGACCCATATATTATGTGATATTTCGGCCATTTTTGAGGGGTATGCAAATTTCAAGGTTCCCTTCAGAAACTTTTTCAAGGGCTTTGCACAATCGATCCGCCACACCCCAAAGGGAACCTACCTGCAAATTTTGAGTGAAATCGGAGTGATCCACTTGCACACATACTGTGGTATTCTCAGACATGCTCTCTTAAGCAGCATGCAAAGAGTGAGGCATGACTCAAGGTGCCAATTTTTGTCCAGCATCTCTGTGTGCTCTTTCACTTTTGCTTTTCCTGTGCCGGTGTGTGTGTGTGTTGTTGTGTGTGTTTGTGTTTGTGTATGTATATTTGTGTGTGTGGGGGGGGGGGGGGGTGTGTGTGTGTGGGTGCGTGTGTGCGTGTGTGCGTGTGTGTGTGTGTTTGT